>NC_133658.1:144728414-145038960 GCF_037893015.1 Macrotis lagotis | reverse complement strand
AATGTACAGCATGGAAACAATGTAGAGACTGACAAATCGCCCTCTGTGGGAGGGTATGGGGAGGGAAGTAAGATTGGGGGAAAAATTGTAAAACTCAAAATGAATAAAATCTTTAATTAAAAAAAAAGAAAGTGTAAGAGAAAATGTTAATAAATCAGATTAAATTTAAAAGCTTTTTCGGGGTGGGGGTAATTCCCCTTCTCTGTTGGTTGTTAAATTTTTCCCCTGTTTGGTTGTTAAATATTTATCAGATTATCACCAGACTAAGCAAACACTAGGACTAGATTCCCTAGTTTTCCACAGTTAGGTGTGGCCTGGTCCTCTTTTCTCAATTCAAGAGATAAAAAGATTGGGTTTTTCAAAAACAGTTTTACTAAGCAGCTAGATGGCACAGTGGATAGAGTACCAACCCTGGAATCAGAAAGATATGAGTTTAAATCTGATCTCAGACACTTGACATTTACTAGTTATGTGACCCTGGACAAGTCACTTAATCCCAGTTGCCTCCTAATCTCCAGTCTGGCTCCCAAGAAGCAAATGAGGCTGGTGATTTAGCACAGCACCCCCTCAGTCAAATCCAATTCATATGGAAGTCATGGCATCACCTCCCTGATGTCCAGAACAAAGGAAGAAACAATAATGGAAAAGTAAAATAAAACAATATACTAAAACATATTTGACTTTTGCAAAGCACAGAACTCTAATCTGATTCCTTAGCTCCTCCTCAAATTCTTCTCTCAGTTTTACAAGATATTTTACTTTGACTTTGTACATACCTTCCTGGCCTTCACTTATGTCTAGGGGATCTGTTTGGGATTTTTTTTGTTCATTTTTTTTTGTTCAGGTTTTTTTTTTTTGTTTTTTTTTGTAAGGCAAACAGGGTTAAGTGGTTTGCCCAAGACCACACAGCTAGGTAATTATTAAGTGTCTGAGACTGGATTTGAACCCAGGTACTCCTGACTCCAGGGCTGGTGCTCATTTTTTCAAAGAAGACAATGACATCAGGGAAGGTGATGTCATGACAAGCATAGGAATTGAATTTGAGTGAGGGGATGCTGTGCTAAATCACCAGACTCAATTTCTCTGGAACCATCTGGGTACAGTGGTGAGATATGAATCAGGACAACTGGAGATGGTCCTAGATACAAGGCAATCAGGGTGAAGTGACTTGCCTAAGGTCACACAGCTAATAAGAGTCAAGTGTCTAAGGCTGGATTCAAACTTCTGTCCTCTTGTCTTCAAAGTCAGTGCTCTTATCCTAGAGCCACCTAGCTTTGTGCCACCTAGCTGCACTAGAGGATCTGTCCTCCTCCTAAAGGCCTTCCTCCAGGTCTTTTAACATTTCCCTGGGAAGTTTGCTGCCCTCACTCTGATCTATTTTCCTTCAAGTACTTCACTTAAGCATTTTCATTAGCCTTTTTTTTGCAGTGGTTTCTAAGGGGAGGGAAAATACAGACAAATGGGTGGTATGATGAATTGAGGCAGGATAGATCTTTGAATTCTACTAAAAAAGTTGTGATCCTGGGCAAGTCAGTTAATCTTCTTATGTCTTCCTTTGTTCATTGGTAAAAATTAAAGACCACAAAGGGTCCTTCTAGCTCTACTACTATGATCTTAGAAGTTTAAGTTCTTCCATGTTGGAGTGGAAATTGTAGGGCCCAGATTTCAGTTCTAGTTCTTATATCTACTATTTGGATGTACTTGGGCAAGTCATAGAACTTTTCTGGGTCTCAATTTCCTCATCTGTAAAATGGGGGTTACATAGATAATCTTTAGTGTCCCTTCAAGTTTTAAATTCAATGATTAATGATAGTTCACATTTCTATAGAAGGATGAATAATCATTTATTTAGCTCCTACCATGTCTCAGTCTCATATCTCATTTGATCCTCATAATAATTCTCCAAAGTAGGTGATATTATTATCCCCATTTTACAGTTGAGGAAGCTGAGACAAATAGAGGTTCAGTGACTTGCCTGGGACCACATAATCTAAAACTAGATTTGATCTAAGTTCTTCCTAACTCCAGGCCCAGCATTCTTTCCACTGTGTACCTAGTTACTTCTAAAATAAAATAAAATGTAATACTTTTGAAGTACAATATTAATATTTGTGTAACCCCTATGTTAAGGGGGGTCCTTGACACTTCTGGGACCCAAGAAGTTTGGCTAATGCCTGAATAAGTCTAGGAACATCCTGACAGGGCTCAAAAAGTTGACCCTGAGAGTCAGGAGATGGACTATAAATTTTATCTGAGACTCACCTAATGTTTTTGTTAACCTAATCCTTTTGCTGTTTCTGCAATATTCCTTTTCCCTCCTAAAACTGTCCCCCCTTCCCCCAGGTGCAGCTGAAGTTGTGAGATAGTAAACTCCACCCCACCTAAGTCTCTCTGGTACGTGACTGTCCTATGCCACAGGTAGACCCTGACCCTCTCCCTGGTATGTGACCATCCTACACCACAGGAAACATTTTAGACTTTAGGCAGATCCTGATCCCCCCTTCTGTCTATTATTGGTCTCCTATCTATACTATGTCACATGTGTGTAATAGCCTGACAAGAAACTATATCTAACTGCTATCTCTGCTTCTGTACCCTGCTTGTTCATGATACCCCTGCCCCTCAAAATACTATAAAAACCTTATCCTCTGAACACTCAGGGTGCTGTATGCTTTGAGGAAATGTAACCCTGCACAGCTACAGGCAATAAAAATCCACTCCCAAATTTCATGGCTTGGTCTCCGACTTGCTTTCTGGGTACAACACTTTAAGATTTACAAAGCCCTTTTCTTACATCATAATAGCTAGCATTTACACAGAGCTTTGAAGTATTCTCATCACCTATAAATATTATCTCATTTTATTGTTCCAATAATCCTGGGAGGTAGGAACTATTAATGGTTCCCATTTTACAGATAAGGAACCTGATGGAAATAGAAGAGGTCCTTTTACTTTGAACAGATATGATTATACAATAATCAAAAATGTGAAGAATTTGTGATATTATAAAATCAAGAAAGAGGATTTTGAAAGACTACTTCCCTAGAAGTACCTGAAGATTATTATTATTATTATTATTATTATTTTATTGTTGCTATCTAGACATTTTCAGTTGTGTGTGACTCTTCCTAAACCTACAGGGTTCAGCTAGTAAGAGACTGAGTCTAGACCCTTACTGATCCTCACAATAACTTAGTGAAGAAAATACTTTTTTACTGTTTCCATTGTATAAATGAAAAAAACAAGGTTAAATGATTTATCCTGCATATGGTCAACAAATTGGTATGAATAATGAGCATAATTTGTCTTTCTAGCTTCACTGTTTTCCCTTCCTCAGACCTGTGATCTGGACAAACTAGCCTCATAACATGACTTCTCTACTTCTTTTTAGAATCATCCATTTCTTAGGTGAGAGTTTTTACATCATTTCTTTTACACACACACACACACACACACACACACACATGCACACACACTATCATTCACACATGTATGTCTTTATTGGTAATATGCTACAACCTGTTTATTTTCATTATTAGCTTCTCCACTGGATTGACCTGTAGGTTACCTGCAATTGCTGATTTTTCTTATATTCTATTATTGCATATTCACAACTAACTACCACAAATGGA
This sequence comes from Macrotis lagotis, assembly GCF_037893015.1. Taxonomy (NCBI): domain Eukaryota; kingdom Metazoa; phylum Chordata; class Mammalia; order Peramelemorphia; family Peramelidae; genus Macrotis; species Macrotis lagotis. The sequence continues at coordinate 145,035,328 of NC_133658.1, read as the reverse complement.
AGAGTATTGGTATTAAAAGGTAAGTTCAAGAGTTACAGTGCAGATTATTATCATTATTATTGTTATTTTATACTTATTTCCAAAGCCAAGACACTGGACACGATTTAAAATCATGAATAGTTGCATATTTCCTGTGAGGATTATCTGAAGCAGCTACTTCTGGCAGATTTTGACCCTGAATTGACAAGTTACTGAAACACTTCAAACCTTAATGTCTTTGTAAAATGAGGATAATGATAAAAGTAGCACTTTACAGTGTCGTTGAAGTAAAGTATGTGTAAGGCTCTATGTAAACTTTAAAGCTGTATATCATTAATTTTATCAAATATTATGTGGGTACAGTGGATATAATGCTAAGGCTGGAATCAGGAAGAGTTATCTTCCTAAATTCAAATCTGGCCTCACACTTACCAGCTATGTGAATCTGGTCAAGTCACTTCACTAAATTTGCCTCAGTTTTCTCATGTGTAAAACAAGCTAGAGAAGGAAATGGCAAACCATTCCAGTATCTCTGTCAAGAAATCCCCCCTGTAGGTTCAGGAAGAGTCACACACACCTGAAAATGCCTAGACAGCAACAACAACAGCAACAACAACAATAATCTTCAGGTACTTCTAGGGAAGTAGTCTTTCAAAATCATTTTTCTTGATTTTATATCACAAATTCTTCACATTTTTGATTATTGTAGATAGCACCTGTTCAAAGTAAGAAGACCTCATTGTAGCACTGTGTTTGAACTTTTTTAATTATAATCTTGAAACAAGTATGAAGAGGAAGAAGTTGATAACTGTGACCATTGAAGAATTTGCCTCTTATTTATAGATTGAAATTCACTGCATTTGATATTTTGGGCTATTCCACAATGAAGATAGAGGTGTTTGAGAAGTGGTTTCCCAGAGCACTGAAATTTAGAAGGTGTAAAAATTTACCTTCCTTCAACAGTCTAGAAACAATTGACTTTAGCAACCAGTTAACAAGGATAATTAGTTAAAAACAGGAAACGTTTAGATGGAGTGATTGTTAATAATATCCATCTTTGAGTCTGTATAGTAATTAATTAATCCACTCTCCAGCTGCTAGGAATTTAGCTTAATTATTTGAATCATTAGTACAACATGAATTACAAAGTGGTTTGAGGGCCCTATTCTTCAGGTTTGCCCAGGATAAGCTGCTTGCACCTATGCCAAAGTTAAGGTGTAGTAGATATACCCTTTGACTTTGGAGACACAATATTATCTTGGTTCTTCTACTTCTCAAACTGTTGCTCCTCTGCTTTTTTGACCAGTTCTTCATATTATCATCCTTAAATGTGATATTATGAATTGTACACTGTCTCCTTACCTCTATGCAAATAATTTCAAAATATCTCTTCTCTTAAATTTGGAACCATTTTGCCATTTCCCTGGAGAACTAATTTTCTCCAAATGTTTCTCAAATACATTAAATTCCACATTCCCCAAACTAAGCTTATCATCTTTCCCCCAAAATTATTTCTTCTGACTTTTTGGTGCTACTAATATTCATCTAGATTCCTATGTTTGAAACCATCAGCTTACATTGTATTCGCTGACATTAATCTCTCATGTTTAGTTTACCAAATCCTAACAATTCTATCTCTATGACATTTTTCTTTTTTAAAGACTGGGTCTCCCCTTCTTTTTTTTTTTAGGTTCTTTGCAGGGCAATAGGGTTACGTGGCTTGCCCTAGGCCACACAGCTAGGTAATTACTAAGTGTCTGAGGTCAGATTTGAACTCAGGTACTCCTGACTCTAGGGCTGGTGCTCTATCCACTGCGCCACCTAGCCGCCCCCAAGGGTCTCCCCTTCTTGATCATAGGTCTGATCCCACTACTGATTGACATGGCATAAGAGCATTGATTTGCTCCAATTCTAACCAGGATGACTTTGCCCCTTCTTAGGCAGCCTACTCCCCCCCGCCCCAAGTTCCTGGGCTCATAGGATATTTACCTGTTGGAGCTCAGAACTCTAATGTTCAAGAGATATGCTGCCCTTGGGATTCTAGGGAGCTGGGATTACAGGTTTGTGCGTCTGACTCCTTTTCACAACCATCTCTTCCCTTTCCATATCTCTCCTCCTTCAACTTCTCACTGCCACCACTCTAACATAAATTCCTGCCTCCATTTTCTCTCCCTTCCAATTCATCCTTTATAGGATCACAATAGGAAAGGGCTTTAGAAGTCATCTAGTTAAACATTCTCATTTTACAAATGTGAAAACTGAGGTGAAGAGAGATTTAAAGGTCCAGAGCAAGGAACAAAACACTATTTGAATCAGTCCTCTGACTTAAAAATCTAACGCTCTTTCCACACTACCATAAAGCCTCTCATAACACTGTCCAAATGTTTCTTCTTACTCATAAATCTGTTCATGTCACTTCACCACTTAAAAATCTTCATTGGCTTCTCATTTTCTTCCAAGTAAAGTTCAAACACTTTGGCCTAGCACTCAGATAATACGACGCTGTTCTGTGTACTCGGTTTATCTCTTCTAAGAGACCTGTCCTCCAGACAAATGGGCCTGCTTCCCTGAAACTACTTGGCTTGACCTAGGCCTGCTCTGCCTCCCTTTTCCTCTTCGCCTGCTGCATTTATATCCACCCTTCAAAGCCCAACTCAAAGGCTAATAGTTCCAGAAAGTCTTCCCCAGTTTCTACCCATTGATAATGTCCTTCTTCCTAAGATCTAAGGGGCACTATGAATGCTCCTTTCCTATAATATTTTGGTCATGTTTGATCCTTTGTGACCCCATTGATAGTTTCCTTTTCTGTCATATTTTGTCCTTGTCCAGTTATTTCAGTCATGAGACTCTTTTTTTTTTTTTTTTTTTAGGTTTTTGCAAGGCAAATGGTTAGTGTTTTGGCCCAAGGCCACACAGCTAGGTAATTATTAAGTGTCTGAGACTAGATTTGAACTCAGGTACTCCTGACTCCAGGGCCGGTGCTTTATCCACTGCGCCACCTAGCCACCCCTATGAGACTCTTCTTGACCACATTTTGGCAAAGTTACCAGAATTGGTTCACTATTTCTTTCTCCTGGTCATTTACAGAAGAGGAAACTGAGGCAAACAAGGTTAGGTGATTTGCCCAGGGTCACACAGCAAGTACATGTCTGAATCTGGATCTGAACTCAGGAAGATGAGTGAGTCTTCCTGACTCTAGGGCCAGTATTCTGTCCACTGTACTACTTAGTTGCATTTATTATTCTCTGGATTTTCATCTGATCCTCAAGCTGAGGAACTCCAAAACTTTAGTTTATCTGGTTCAAAGTTTGCATTTTTCAGATGTGGAATGGACTCTCAGGGAGGTTAAGTTACTTGACCAGGGTCCTACAGCAATAGGACTCTAATAAGAGTTTGAACCCAGGTCAGGAAGACCTTCTTCATTACTCTATGGTCAAATATATATATATATCATAGATGTAAAGGTACAACAATAGTAGTAAAATGCTCCACAAAGTCAGGGACAGCTTCTGTTTCCAATAGTACCATGCAGGTAAAAATGCTTAGTAATTGCTCTTGGGTTTTTCTGGGGGGTGGGAGGGAAGGAGATTGCTATTATTATTGAATTGAATGTTATTGTGTCACATATCTAATGAATTCATCAAATGAGAGAACTGGAAAGAGGATCTTGGAGTCCAAGGAGTCCTTGGGTATCCAACACTGGTCCCCTGAGCCAAATGCTCCCTGGCTGTGATTTTTTAACAGATTCTCTCCCTTCACTTTCTAGCCCCTTTTGACTAGAACATTTTTTTACTTTGTTCTCACATTCCCCTTTCTTCCACTTCCCCACAGTCTACGCAGCATAGAAAGCAAGGGAATAAACATTTATTAAGTACCTACTAAGGCAGCAGGTGGCTAAAGGCATCTAGGTGGCACAGTGGATAGAGTGCTGGGCCTGGAGTCAGGAAGACCCAACTTCAAATTCAGCCTTGGAAACTTACTCACTGTGTGGCCCTGGGCAAATCATTTTACCCTCTTTATCTCAATTTCCTTCACAATAAAATGAGCCTGGAGAGGAAAATGGTACTCTAGTATCTTTGCTATGAAAACCCCAAATGGGGGTCACAAAGAGTCGGACACAACAAAAAAATACCTATTATGTGTCAGGCACTATGGTAAGTTCTTTACAATTATGATCTCATTTAATCCTCATAACAATCTTGGGAAGAAAGCGTTCTTATTATCCCTATTTTTACAGGTAAGTAAACTGAGGCAAATAGAAATTAAGTGACTTATCCAGGATCACACAGCCTGAGCTCCATCTACTATGCCACCTAGCTAAATAAAGTTTCTTTCCCTGTTAAATTTTTCTGATCATTTAGTAATAATAATTAATAATAATAATAATAATAGCTGACAATTATATGACTTTCAAGTTAGCAAACATTTTATATACATTACCTTTTTTTAACCTTAGCAGAATCCTGTGAGGTATATACAATTATTTCTATTTTATAGTTGAGGAAATTGAGGTTAAATATCAGCATAGAGAAGTTAGGGGCTAGGATCATATGACTGCTTAGGTCTTCTTGAGTTCAAGTTTGGGTCTCTACTTTTTATGAAATCAAGTCCATGATAAATGAGCATTTGCAAAATACTGTCATTTACATGAAATTCTAAAGCTATAGTAAAAAGTTGCCAGTGAAGCCCATAAAATTGGGAAGGGCAGGATGTCAGCCTATCTGAAGTCTGCTGTTTTTGGTGGGTATCTTTATTTGTGTGACCTACAAGTACTACTCTGCTCAGAGAATGGACATCCCATAATAAATACTTGAGGGGAAAAAAATCTGTCCTTTAGACAATTCATTTTTTTTTTGCCTTTGCAAAAGGGGTTAAGTGACTTGCCCAAAGTCACACACCTAGGCAATTAAGTGTCTGAGGCTGGATTTGAACTCAAGTCCCCTGACTCCAGGGCCAATGCTCTATCCACTAGCTGCCCCCTAAGGTAATTTTATTAATTATGTGTTTCCTAATTTAACATGGACCTAATTTAGCATAGTATACTAGGAGAGTGACAGATTGGACCCATGAAAATCTGGGTTTGAATTCTGCCTCTAATACTCACTGGATCTGTGAGCTTGAGTAACTGAGTCTCAGTTTCTCTTCAGTAAAATGGGGCTAATAGTGCCTGTATCACAGGATTATTGTCAGACCTCAAATAAATATATTTTTTAAAGCCTCTTTGCTTAAATTGAAAACAAAGGAGGAAAAAAGTCCTTAGGAATGGTCAAATCAGTAAGCTGGAATAATGCAGAACCATTTTTTTTTTTTTTTTGCTGTCTTCTCCATGGCACTGAATGTCTATCATCCATTAAAAGCTTAGTTCAATTCGTGGCATGGAGGCGATAACCATTTTTTAAAGTTTCATTGATCCCTTTTATTTTCATATTATAGTCACCTTCTACAACATCCCGCCTCTTATATCTTCTCTTTCCCATCATTGATCCTGAGTTCTTGAAGCTTATATCAGACGAGTGGCAACTTTCACCTGGCCTACCAAGCTAGAAATAATCACTTATATCTTACAGCTCTCTCTTCATTATGAAGAGAACCCTGTAAGCAAGCATTGCAAATGTGATTATTCCCTTTACAGAGAAGAGGCCTCTCTTTTCCCCTTATTCCAAATCCATCCAAAAAGCAGTAATGGTTCATTGTAAAACAAATGAATATTAGGTTGAGCCAAGTTAACCAAGAATGGCACATTGACGGGGCCCTAGGCCTTTGCCCAGGAATGGGGCAGAGAGGAAGGTGGGGTAAGGAAAAGGCATTGAGAATTGTGATGAAGTAACAGTCCTAAGTGTGCCGAGGGGAAGAGTTGAAGGCAGGCTGGCTCATGTGTTGCATGAGAATGAGATGCTGGGGCCCAGCCAACTCAGAGGATCGGTGGCAGGAATCCTTTATCTTCTGCCGGCTGGAGGAGGGAGGGAAGGGAAGGTCATGAGGAGGTTGCTCAGCAGTCTCAAGGTCAAATTGAGTTCACCATTATCCAGCTAACGGAACACCTCAACTCTCCCCGGCTCCCCCATTGCTGTGAAATACAATCCTGATCCTTTATGAACCTACCTCCTGATGAAAACCAGGATAGATTGCATAATAATGGTTTCCCATTAAAAAGAAATTGGGAATTTTCCCAGTAGTGAAGGGAAAAGCCCCAAGTTTGGTGATGAATTCATCTTACTCCTTCTTTTATATGGGATGACTCTTTAGAGAAGATAGTCTTGGGCTTGAGTTTTGGAAAGTAGAAAACTTTCAAGGAAAAAAATGTAGATATATAAAAGGAAGGAACAAATTGGGATTACCGTTAACTTGGTTTCATCAGAACCAAAGGAACAGATTACTTCCATTTTAAATTTTATTACTCAGATGTTCATGTCTCTAGCATTATCCCTTTCTCACTAGCCACATCCTAAAGCAGGCCTTTATTAACTCAAGCTTGGATTATTGAAATAGCCTCCATTCTCTGCTACACATAACAATTAACTTTCTGAAACAGTACTTGTAATAGTCACTTCCTTCCTCAGTCACTATGCTTATAATATCAAATTTAGACTTGTCGGCATTCAAGGCTAAACATAATATGACCCCAACCTACCTTTCCAGTCTCAGTAAAACTGATTTACTTGTTATGGAAGGAAACAGGCCAACAGGGTTAAGTGACTTGCCTAGGGTCTCATAGCTAGTAAATGACAGGCCAAATTTGAATTCAAGTATTCCTGACTCCTGCTCTATCTTTGTGCATCTTGTTCAGCCCTATTTTCAATATCATCTCCTTCATAAAGCCTTTGCTGAGATACACAGCTAGCAGGAGCTCCTATAGCAGCTACATCTTATTCAAGATTTAAATCATTGTTATTTTTTTTAATTGGACATATGTGCCCATGTACCTTCAAGATAGATTATAAATTCCCACAAGTCAGGGACTGGGTCTTATCCCTTTTTGCTTCCTTCAAAACACTGTTTTTGGATCAGTGCTATAGCACCAATGGTAAATAGTAAATAATCAATAATAGTGATAATGAGGAGGAGCATGAAGAACATTATATGAATTTGGTCTTGAAATCTATATAACCTAATTTTATATCATTATAAAGAAGACAAGAAGAATTAGGGAGTAAATATAACTCCTGGACCTGATAAAGGATGTATAACCCAGTTTTTTATGTTAGTATTTTATATATGGAGCCTTGCTAAGTTTAGAGATCTTAACTTTATGATAACTATAAGAATGTACAACTTCAGGTATTTGAATGATAAACACAGTACAGAATTTAGAAAAATCAATCAATTTAATTATTTTTCCAGATTAGGTAAAAGAAGTTAAGGCAGACAGCCATATTTACAAACACATTCAGTAAACAAAGGTGGATGGATTAGGGAGGGTTGACCAGCAGCCTGGTAAGTCATAAGCAACTTTAATTTCTTTCCAGAACTATATTCATTTTTGCACTTGGGGAAAAAGCATGCCTGCTGAGAGCTCTCACTCCAACACTAACTAGTAGGCTTCTATCTGAACTAATTATTTCCACCATGAAGTATTTTGGTGGAAGTTATGATTGCTCCTGTTTTATGTTGGCCTGCTTCAGTTTCATAGCATGGGTCCTGGGAAATCCAGTTTTCAAATGGGGCTTCTTCTAAGTTTCCAATTTATAGTAAACCAAGACTAAGCTGAAAAGAGGATGGTAGGAGCACCGCTTTGGTATGCTTAGGCCTGAGGGTTGGTAAAGGCTGGGCAGGGGATGGGCAAAGTGGGGGGTCAGGCATAAGTTAATATGGGCAACTCAGTGGTAGAGAATGAGGAAATGAAGGGGAAGGTTTCCTTCCAAAGTGCCAAGATGTGTGTGAGTCCAGATGGAACACAGAGCTTTTAGCCTGGAGAAGAATACATAGAAGAGTGACTCAGGTCAGGGCAGTGCTGGTCAACGATGAAGAACAGGACCGGGGGATGGGCTGGGGAGTATACATTCACACTTTGCAAGTTCATCTGCATTATTAACACTTTCTTAAGTCTAGAGAATCAGCAGGACAATAATCAAGCCCCGACTGGAGCAAATGCCAATTTCTGAGACATAAATGTTCATGCTGGAAATTTAGCAATCTCTCAGGAGCTGTCAGAGTTGGGATCAGCACATTCCTGGTCCTGTGTGTGTGGAACAGGTAGGATTGGGACAGGCAGTCTCCAGGAGGTCAAGAAAAGATGAACAATCCTATCCTCTGCCCCAAAGGGGCTGCATGAATCCAGAAGGCAGCCAAGCCTTCCGTGGTCTGTGGAGGCACCCACACACGGAAGCCTCTTCCCTGGGTACAAACAGGATCATTTATGGCCTCATAGGCTTGAAAACTCATGGTAAGGCTTCAGAACAATTTCACTTTGGCATGGCCTCCTTCATGAGGGTCTTTCAACTCTCCCTGTTGGGCCCACAGCTTCAGTTTAAACCTGTGTCACCACTGCAAGGGAAAGTAAGCTTCTCATCCAGATAGCCCTCTTGGTTTGGGTCAGAAAAGTCCCAGAAAATGGCATCCCTCAGCAGCATCACTCAGTTAAGTCCACCCAAGAAACCTTAGGGGTTCAGATCTGTGTCTGCTCCAGACTGTTCTGTTCTCCATCTTCAGAATGTAACCAGGTCCAGTCCAGGGTCTGGAAGACAAACAGGAAGGTTACAAAGACAGTCACCACCAGAAGACCTAATTTTTCAATATCAGGAAAATAGTCCAATTTTAGCAGTAAAAATAAGTCACCTAATTGTTATATCCTGATTATTATAAAGTATGCTTTGGATGCTGTCTTCAAATTAAAAAAATCTAATTTAAGTGATTCATGTTGAATTAGATAGGAACAGCTTACATTAATTTTAGTCATGAGTGACTTTATGACTTCATTTGGAGTTTTCTTGGTAAAGATACTGGAGGGGTTTGCCATTTCCTTCCCCAGATCATTTTACAGATGAGGAAACTGAGGTGATCAGGGTCACACAGCGAATGAGTGTCTGAGACTGAATTTGAACTCACAAAGATGAGTCTTCCTGAACTCCAGGTCCTGAATCTTAAGATTTGATTATGATGAAGCTGAATTTTAGGGTAATTGTTTTTAGTACAGAGCACTTATTTATGCTTTACTGAAAGAAAGTGTTACTTCTTACACTTTTGGAGTTGTATGAAGCCATGGAAATAATAATGAGGGAAGCATAAAAAATGCATTTGTCTTGATGAAAATGTTTGAGTAGCAGTTCTGGAGTCAGAAAACCTTGGTTCCTCTCCTGCCACAAAGTCACCTGACCCTCAGGGCCTCTGTTTTCTTGCTTGTAAAATGAAGGGGGGAAGGTAGGAGGAGATGATCCCTAAGGTCCCCTTCCATCTCTAAACCTAAAATTCTATGACCCCATTTTTCCCACATTGAGCCTCCCACTTTAAATTCACACATTGTATGGTCTCCTTTGTTTCTGTTCTTCCCAAGTACAGTGCCTAACTTAGAGGACAGGCATGTCAATGTTTTCATGTCGAATGGGTTAATTAATAGAGTACACTAATGTTTTTGTCCCTTCATAGCTGCCAAACTCTGTAAAACTTGTTTTTAGAAGAAGACACTGGTGTGGTGCCTGCCCCAGATTCCCTATTAATCAATCCATTCTTTGTTTGAGAACAATATTCTCCAACATATTGTTATTATTATTATTATCAATACTACTACTACTACCATTAATAATAATAATAGTAATAGTATGAATATAATGCATACAAAGAAGCTAGGCAGATGGTTGGATAGAGTATCTGGCTTGGAGTCACCTAAGTTCAGATGTGCTTTTACTAGCTGCATGACTGTGCAAATCACTTACCCTGTATTTGCCTCAGTTTTCTCATCTGTAAAATGTGGATAATATAGCACTTACCTCCCAGAGATGTTGTGAAGATTGAATGAGATAGTAATTGTAAAGCTTCTGGCACATAGTGAATGACATATAAATGTTAGCTATAATTATTGTCATTATAGAAAATTTATATGAACTATGGTAAAGTAAAGTAAGCAAAGAAAATAATATGCACAATTATAATAATGTAAACAGAAAGATCAACTATCACAAAATCATTGAAAATTAATTGCAAAAACCAATGTATAGTATTTATTATATATGTTTTCTTGAAATAGAAATTCATTGTTTTTTAATTGAATCCTCTTTTATGTTTGGCTGTGTACTTTTTTCCCTTTTCTTGTTTTGTATTTAAGTTTAAAATGAAAAAAATTTACAAAAAAAAGAAAATGAATGTAAAAATATAAAGAATAAACTCTGGACTGAAGAAAAGGTATGAAAGACTATGTTGGGGACAGCTGGATGGCACAGTGGATAGAGCACCGGCCCTGGAGTCAGGAGTACCTGAGTTCAAATGAGGCCTCAGACACTTAATAATTACTTAGCTGTGTGGCCTTGGGCAAGCCACTTAACCCCATTTGCCTTGCAAAAAAAAAAAAAGGAAGAAAGAATATGTCTACCGACTCCTTTGCAGCACTGAAGAAGAATATACAGGTATGGCATACTCCATAGATTGTCAGATCATGCATTGATTCATTTTGATGTTTCTACCTTCTTTCTCTTTTTCTTTCAAAAAATATTCCTATATGGAATAGCTCTCTGGGAGGGGGAAGAAGAAAAAATACAGGGTGATATTGGGTGATATTAAGACAAAAAGTATGTTGTTGTGTCCAGAGTTATTTTCTAAAGATGTGAAATAATTCTTGAATGAAATGAAAAAGAAAATCTCAAAGGAAGTAAAAAAAACCATTCCAAATATTCCATTAACTGTCAGGCTTAGTTGGTCACTAAGTTTGCTTAATAGTTCTTTGTTACAAGGGAAGACTCATGGGGGGAGAAGATTGGGTGATTAGGGAGATAAGACTATTTGGAAATGACAGCAATGTAAAATAAAAACGCCAAAGATTTCCTTCCCTTAAACTCCAATGATTCTGTGATGAAATTAGTGCCTGTGGGTTCATATAAAAATTCTTTTGAGGGCAGAAGTTAATACAAACATGGAAACATTGCATTTATAATGAGCTAAAATCTCCACGCATTGCCTTTAGAAAAGCATGTCAGTCCTTCAGATCTGGGTAATCTTGAATGTCAATGCAAAGACTTTGTAGCCACAAGAATGAGGAATAGGTAGCTAGTTGGTCTACAGACCCATATGTTGTAAACTTAAGGGACGGTCCGCTGCTCCAAGACTAAACGATCAGCGCTTAACATGAAAAGAAGAAAGATGTTTGATGAAACATGAAATAGGAGGCAAAGGAGCCAAACCCACAAGGATCATAGCTTTAGAACTTAGAGGCTGCTTTGAACAATCCCATCATTTTCAAGATGAGGAAACTGAGGCCAAATGACTTGGTAAAATTCATATGAGGACTAAGTGATAGTTATGTTAGGCTATTAGATTGTAAGCTCCTTGATGGCAGGGTTTCACTTTTGCCTCTTTTTATATCCCAATGTCTTATCATTGTGCTTAATAAATTATTAATTATTAAATTGGAAAACAGAGTAGAGAAGGTTCTTGCTGCCAAAATACATGCTCTCTGCCTCAGGATAGTATCCTCTAATATATTAACCCTTAGCAAAAGAGGCTTCAAGTTGGATGGAGTAACAAAAAATTGGTATATGTTATATACTGAAATGAATTTAAATGCAAATAATTACTAAGCAAGTTTAGATAGTTGTACTGATGCTCAGTGTTAAGTTTTTAAATTAACATATTTATCATTTAAAAAAAAGAGGGTGCTTTGAGTTCTCTAAGACACTGTGATACAGCACCTAGAAAAAAATGTGCTCACACAAAGCAATTATTCTCTCTAAAGATACTTTGCACGACGATGAAGATTTTTAAAGGAATGCATTTCATAGCTGTGAAGGTCCATGCCTATAGTACCCTCTGTTGAGGAAAGTTCGTGGGTCACTTGAACTTGGGAGTTATGAGTTCCATTAAGGGCTAAAACTGATCAGATGGCCACACAAAGTGTAGCACTAACATGGTGAGCTCCTGAGAGTGAAGGGCCACCAGGCTGCCTAAGGAGGGGCAAACTGGTTCGGCTCAGACAAGTAAGGTTAAAGCTTTCATGCCTCTCAAGAGTGGTCCCTGCACTTCTAGTCTGGGTAGGATAGGTAGACTCAACCCCCCCCCCCCAAAAAAAAAGTCATATATCATCGTCAATTCCTTGGCTAATTACCCTGTTTTTGTTTGTTTTTGTTTTAAAATGAAAATAGGACACACCACTTTATCCTGTTGTTGCCCATTGACTGGTTACTTGCATAGTGATGAGGTGTGTTGTTGAGCCCAATGGTACAGGTTAGTTTAGTACTTGGTAGAAATTTGAGAATATGTTTCTGGATACATGGGCATTTGGAGTATTGGTCTTTGATCACTTCTCAGCCATAAGACAGACCTCATAAGCATGACTTCATCGTACTTTGTAATCATTCTATAATTGCCTTCTCTTTCAGAAATGTCTGAACATGGACACACTGAATTTAGCATGGTCAGGGTCTCTACACTTTATTTGGAAAGGACCCCCAAGAAAGTAGTTTGGCACTTCAAATGTAGAAAAGTTTTAATACAAATGCAGGAGCAATTCTTGATTATGTGTTCCTTGAACTGTAATTTCTGGGTTTTTCCATTTAGTAATCCCAATCTTAACATCAATTCTTATGCAATCCTCTTGGTATATGACTTTTTCCTTGCTCTTCCAATATGCTGTTTGATTTCTTTCTTTGTTATGTGGGTTTTCAAAATATATTTATAAGCTGTCCAGGTCTCTCCCATTGGACCTCTTTGCTTTGCAGTGTTAAATCGCTCAAAATATTGTTCATAATCACATGTGGGCTTTTTAATGCTATGTCTATTTTTCTGTCCTAGTGGCAGAAATTCACTATTTTTTCCTCCAGATGTTTAAAAAAAACCCTGAAAACTGCCTGATTTGAGTAGGCCCTAGGTTCCTACTCCAGCAGAAAAAGAAAGAAAAGAAAAAACAAAAAAATTTTCTTAATCCTTTTATATAATAAATCATCTTTCTGGGGGTTTAATAATTTCTCTTTAAACTGATAAGAAAAGATAGAATTGAGAGCTGGAAGGGACTTGAGAAATAATAAGAGGAATAGAACGAGAGGCTGGACTGAGGATTTTGTTGATATGGAAACTCCAGATTAAGGAAACTCAACCAAGATAAATCAGTTCCTTCTCTCTGCAGCGTTATAGTCCTCCAGAGTAACCAAAAGCACTGAGAAATTCAGTGGATTGTATGTGGTCTCTAATGTCAGGGTGGACTTGAATGCAGACCTTTCTGGTTCTGAGGTCAGTCAGCTAATATTTGCCTCAGTAGTATTAATGATTGACATTTATGGGGCATCTTAAGGATTAAGCAAAATGTTTTACAGTTATCTCATTTGATTTCCACATCAATCCTAAGAAGTAAATGCTTTACAGGCATTATTATTCTACACAAATATTGGTATTCACCTAGCCCAACCTTTTTATAGATGAGAAACCTGAGGCCCAGAGAAGTAATATAATTTATTCAAAGTCACACAGCTAAGAACCAGAAGTCAAACCCAGTGATTTTTGATTCCAAACCTATTCAGTGCTCTTACTACTACAACTCAAGAGCCTACCCAATTAATTATAAAAATAAAGCAAGAAACATGTTGTTTGGGGTTTTGAGGAAACAGTTAAATACAGAGGTTGGAAAGTCCTGAGTTCAAATCCTATTCTCAATTTATTGTTATGTGGCCACAGGTAAGACAATTAAACTCCATGATTTTCAGTTTCCTTGACTATAATATAGAGAGAGTACCCAATGTGCTTATCTCAAATATTTGTGAAGATCAAATGAAATATAGCAATGGTTCCTAAACTGTGGAGTCTCAGAATTTCTTTAAACTTTTTAAAATTGTAGGGAACCCCAAAAGCTTTTGTTTATATGGGCTATATTCAGAGGAGTTCTGACAAATGTTTAACAACAGCTCTCCACCCCCCCCATATTATCTATGACATCCTTTAGCCCTTAATTTGAATTATTAATATTTTTCCATTACTTTCCTAAGTTCAGATCATCAACAAATCAATAAATCAAGTCTTGATTTATCTACTAATTTCCAATATGTAAATGCTAACATTGAAAATTTAACACTCAAGTTATCATCTGTCAGCATACCCTCATGATGTTTATCAGTGGCTATTCGATTATAAATTAAATACTCTTACGTTTTAATGTTTTAATATATGCATTGTTAAGTAAAGTATTTTGACCTTGTAAATCACTGAAAGGGCTTCAGGGACTCCTAAAGACACTTTGAGAACTGCTTTAATAAAGTATATGAAATACTTTGAAAACTCAAAGAACTAGGTAAATGCATGCTATTATTGTTATTGCTGTTATCATTGCTATTATTATTGATATTACCACTAGCACCAGTAGGGAATTCTGAGATATTTGAGAATCTTAAGAATTGATTGTTTTTGTTAGTGAGTACCAATGTCTCTGGGGGAGAAGATAAAATGTCAGACCTGGAATCAGGAAGAAGGCATCTTTCAGAGTCCAAATCTGGTTTCAGACACTCACTAGTTGTATGACCCTGGGCAAGTCATTTAACCCTGTTTGCCTCAGTGTCCTCATCTGTAAAATGAACTGGAAAAGGAAATGGTTAAAGGACTCCAGTATCTTTGTTAAGAAAACTCCAGAAAGGTGTGTCACCACATCAGACAAGTGAAAACAACTCAACACCAGTGTTTCTGAAATAGTTTAGGAGGATCTGAATTCCCCTAGCCAATACTTCTCTTCTCACGAGTCCACTGTAGTGCAGCTAGAGTCAGCAAGACCTGGCTTCTAATCCTACTTCTACTATTAGCTGGGTGATCCCTAAGGGCAAGGAACTTAACCTTTCTGAAACTCAGTCCCCTTATCTGTAAAATGAGGATAATAATACCTCCCACATGGAATTATTGTGAGGCTTAAGTGAAACTCACAATATTTAATAGGTACAAAGAGCTCTACAATCTGGGTAGCCCTATGTAGATGTCTACCACCACAACCACCACCATACCATTACCATTATCATTATTTTTATTATCTAGGGGATGAGCAATACAGCGTGCATCTTTTTATACTTCAAGGACAATTTTCCAAGTTTAAATCCATCAATGAAAATGGGGTTCACAAGTCCTCCTCCTTTAGAGACATTTCTGCAGGTACAAAATAAACTCTTACCTGTGGATATGGACTCCAACCAGGGCTGCCCATTCCCCAATTTTTTGAAGCACACTCTTGGCTTTCAATTTTGGATCTGAGGTATATAGTGAAAACAGCAGCATGGGCTGTGTGACACCCAGGACTTTGAGGCACATTTGTTATATCACTGGTTGCATTCCACTGTCTTGCTTGGGGCTAGATAGTCACAGTTTTATTAAACCTTCCCAAAAAAGCAATTTATTTCCTCCTGGACTCCCCAAATTGGAATTTACTGTCAGGAAGAAAAAACACACTTTCTCCTTTTTTTACCTATGTCTCTGGTGGGCTGATTTGTTGATCAATGTGGTGAGTGGATAAGGATCTAACCTTGCAGTAAAGAAGACTTGGGTTCAAGAAGGATGTTCCATTATATTATTTTATTAGCTATGTGACCCTGGGAAAGTTATTTAGATTTTTAGGGCTTAAGGCAGCTATCTAGGTTACAGAGCAGGTACTGAACTGCACTGGTAAAATGGATTTCCTCACTGGGTATTTCTCAAGCCAAAGGTGCTATATAAATGTTTATTATTCATTACTATTACTATTATTATATCATAGCACTGCTCCAAAAGGAAAAAAAAATAGTAATAAGAACTCAATAGGGCACCAGGCCTAGAATCAGGAAGACCTGAATTCAAATCTGACCTCAGATACTTCTTATAGCTGTATGACTTCAGGCAAGTCATACTGTTTACTTCAATTTCCTCATCTATAAAATGAGCTAGAGAAGAAAATGTCAAGCCACTTCAAAATCTTTGCTAAGAAAACTCCAGATAGGGACATAGCTGAAACAACTGAGCAACAAACAACATTTTAACATTTGAAAAGCAATGCACATTATCTTACTTATTGCTCATAAGGACCCTGCAAGGTAAATGCTATGATCCAGGTTTTACAGGTAAAGAAACTGAGGTTCAGAGAAGTTAAGTGATTTGCCTAGGGTCATATAGCTATATATTAAGCTATCTCTCTCTCTCTCTTTCTCTCTCTCTCTCTATAATATGTATATATATATATATGTGTATATATATATATATATATATATATATATATATATATATAGCTATTAAGTATCTTGATTACTTCTAAATTTCCTTCATTTTTCTTTTCTTTTTCTTCTCTTGGAGGGGAAAAGAAAAAAAATAAAATGTGAATAAACTGTTACCATAAAACTCTGATTCTGCTTTGTCATGGTGTCTTCCATTGCATTTTGTAACTGGCTGCAGAGGTCCCGTGTTTCCATTACCAATTCTTCACTAAAGAAAATAAAGGGGTTATTAGAAAATTGACTGAATTAAAACACTGATAACAGAATTCACTGATCATAATGTGCTGAAATGTTTGACCCTGTCTAAAAATGTACTAGAAGAGTCTTTAACCAGACACAGATGCGATCATTTAATGTGAATACAGACAGGTACCTTTAGTCTTTTTGTTAAATATCCGGAAAGTCAAAATTCAGACATGTTAAGTGTTTTAAAAGATAAAGAGATTGCTAGTTAATTTAAAAGTTAAAAGAATCTAATTGACATTTAACTAGCAAATTTTTTGCTAAAGTTCAGTTACCATGGCAATGATAGGCTATCAAGTAAAGCTTTAAATGTCTTTTTGGGATATACTAAGGGTAGGGAAAAGGGTATAAAAGCCCACATTGGCTCAATCTAACTGACTTAAAATGGGGCGGGGGGAACGCTGCAAATCACTTATAATAAGAGAAAACGCAAATTAAAACAATTGAGATCTCACTTGGTATTCATCAAAGTGTTAGAAAAGACAAAAGAAAAACAACGTTGGATGGAGTTTTTATAAATATGAGTACACTAATATACTGTTGGTGGACCTGTGAGTTGACCTGACCATTATGGAAAACAATTTAAAATTAGGCTAGAAAATTGACTAAACTATTTAAAACTTTTGACTCAGTGATACTACTACAGTGATACCACCCAAAAGAAGGCAATAGACGGACAGAAAAGTACCACATATACAAAAATATTTATTGCTGCGCATTTTTAATAGCAAAAAAAGAAAACAAGATCTCTAAAATTCTAACTCTTTTTTTTTATGTTTTTGCAAGGCAAATGGGGTTAAGTGACTTGCCCAAGGCCACACAACTAGGTAATTATTAAGTGCCTGAGGCTGGATTTGAACTCAGGTACTCCTGACTCCAGGGCCAGTATGCTATCCACTGAGCCACCTAGCCGCCCAAAATTCTAACTCTTAAATTCATTTTTCTTTTGTATCCTCAGCAAGAAGCCAAGGCCTTTGCATATAGTATACATCTAACATATGCCTGTTGAATTAAGATGATCATATCAATTAATGAAGCTATCTACCCAGGTGTGGACAAGTAATACGGGTTATGGGAGAGAGAGAGACCACACTATTTAAATCAAAGATCTTTTGAAGTATTACAAGTGAATCAGTGAATTTTAGTCCCATACTTGCCAAAATTTAAGGATAATTGTTTGAAAAAAGACTTTTCTATCTAATATATATGCTTCAAAAGAGAATATCAGTCAACTGTACCAGGTTTTGATAGTTGCTTGTGATTTAGTAGAAAGCAAATTTTGGAAAATGATGTATTAAATTCTATTAACCTAGACTCTTAGAGTTAAAGATGACAGAGACATTAGGCATTTATCTAGTCCAACCCCATTTTCAGATGAGGAAACTGACCTTCCATGAAGTTAAGTGAATTACTAAAGACTCGTGGTTGGTTAGTGGCTGAACTTGAATCCAGGTCTTCTGACTTCCAGGACAGTATAACATACTCTGTCCTTGAGCTCAGTTATAAAGGGACCCGAGATCACATTTTTTTTTCTTTTGGTTTTTGCAAGGAAATGGGGTTAGGTGACTTATCTAAAGTCACACAGCCAGGTAATTATTAAGTGTCTGAGGTCAAATTTGAACTCAGACTCCTGACTCCAGGGACGGTGCTCTATCCACTGTGCGACCTAGCCGCCCCACAACCTTCTTTTCTCTCCCTTAAATATCAATTTTTAATGTGAATAATGTGATCATATAATACTTATTGACCTGTATTTTATAGCAGTCATGAAAGAATCTTGACCCTGGGGTCAAAACAGAGTCCCAGCATCATCACTAATTGATTGTATAATCTTGGGCAAATCACCCAAACATATGCCTCAGCTTCTTCAACTATAAAATGAAGACTATGTGGGCAGCTAGGTGGGGCAGTGCACTGGCCCTGGAGTCAAGAGGACCTGAGTTCAAATCTGCCCTCACACATAATAATTGCCATGTGACCTTGGGCAAGTCACTTAATCCCAGTGCCTTAAAATAAAAAAATGGAAAAAATAAAATGAAGACTATAAAACATGCCTTATTTTATGGTTGTGAGGATCAGATGAAAAAATACAGGTGAAATTCAATTTAACAAGTGTATATTAAGCACCTGCTAATTAGCATTTACACAGGATGTTCCAAAAAAATAATCTTGTTACCAAATTAATTAATTAAGTTACTAAAACTTAAATCTATTAAAACTTAAAACTGCACTAAGATTTTGGGGATCTCCTGCACAGGGTTTTAAAGTTTGTAAAACATTTTATATAAGTTATCTCCTCTTATCCTTACAAAGATACAGAGAGGTGCCCCCATTTTACAGCTGAGGAAACTGAGATTGACAGAGGTGAAGTGCTTGCCAGGGTCATAAGTTGTCTGAGGCTGGATTTTAATTCAGGTTTTCCATACTCCAGGTCCAGTGATCTAATCGTTGCAACAACAATCTTTACAAAGACAGGGAAGTGAGAAATGGAATATCAAATTCCAAAAACAGCAAATGAATGAGTTCATTGGAATACAGCCTGCACAAAGGAGAGTCAAATGTAACTGCTTTATAATTGTAAAATGCTATAGGGATGATGATGATTATGATGAGGACAGTTGTTTTTATTAATAATCATCTTGCCTCAAACAAATTTCTTGCCTCTCTAAGTTTTGCCCAGTATACTTTCTATAACCAAAATACTGAGGCAATAGGGAAGATCAGAATGCCACCTCAGAAGATGAAAGCAGTAACAAAATGCCTACGTGTGAAATCTCAAAGGAGATTATGAATTGGTCTTGAATCCAAAAAGTCCTCTTGGAAGAGCTCAAAGAGAATTTTAAAAACAAATATGAGAGGTATAAGAAAATTTGGGAGAAGATAAGAGATTTATGCAGGGGAATTATGAATAATTGTAGAAGGAAGCACAAAAATTGACTGAAGAAAACTTTTAAAAGTAGAATTTTCCAAATGGAACAAGAAACAACTTCTTTGAAAGTAGAATTGGACAAATAAGAAAGGAGATACAAAAGCTAACTAAAGAAAAAACATATTTAAATATTAGAATTGGGTAAGTGGAAACTAATGACTACAATATGCATCAAGAATCCATCAAATGGGGTGATAGGTGGTGCAGTGGAGGGTGGCTTGGTGGTGCAGTGCAGTGGATACAGCCCTGGAGTAAGGAGTACCTGAGTTCAAATCTGGCCTCAGACACTTAATAATTACCTAGGTGTGTGGCCTTGGGCAAGCCACTTAGCCCCATTAGCCTTGCAAAAACTAACCCCCCCAAACCCCCAAAGAATCCATCAAATGAAATCAAAAGACCAGAAAAACAGAAGAAAATGTAAAATACCTCAAAGGAAAAATGACTAATCTTGAAAATAGACCCAGATAGCTTTTCCAATAAAATCAGGGGTGAAACAAGGGTGCCCACTATCACCACTACTATTCAATATTGTGGTAGAAATGTTAACTTTAGCAATAAGGGAAGAAAAAGAAATGATTTGGAATTAGAAGAAACAAAATTTATCAGTCTTTGCAGATGATAGTATACTTATATTAGAGAATCCACTACAAACAAGTTCAAACAATTAACAACTTTAGCAAAGTTGCAGGATATAAAACAGCCCATATTAACTATCATCTTTCTATATATTACCTACAAAGTCTAAAAGCAAGACATAGAAAGAGAAATTCCATTCAAAACAACTGCAGACAATATAAAATATTGGGGAATCTACCTGCCAAGACAAACCCACTTTTTACACAAATGAAGTCAGTTCTAAACAACTGGAAAAATATCAGTAGCTCATGAGTAGGTTGAGCTAATATAATAAAAAAATGATAATTTTACCTAAATTAATCTTCTTATTCAGTGCCATACCAAACTACGAGAAAGTATTTTATAGAACTAGGAAAAATAATAACAAAATTTATCTTGAAGAATAAAAGATCAAGGGGCAGCTATGTGGCCCAGTGGATAGAGCACCAGCCCTGGAGTCAGGTCCTGAGTTCAAATGTGATCTCAGGCACATAATAATTACCTAGCTGTGTGATCTTGGGCAAATCACTTAACCCCACTGCTTTGCCAAAAAAAAATAAAAAATAAAAAAGAATAAAAGATTGAGAATATCAAGAGAATACAATTCAAAAACAATTCAAAGGAGGTAGCCTAGACATACCAGATCTAAAACTATATTATAAAGCATCAGTTATCAAAATTATTTGGTATTGGCTAAGAAACAGAATGGTGGATCAGTGGAATAGATTAGGTTCACAAGACACAATAGTAAATAACTATACTAATCTAGTATTTGATAAACCCAAAGACTCCAGTTTCTGGGATAAGAACTCAGTATTTAACAAAAACTTATGGGAAAATTAGAAAATAGTATGGTGGCATAAAAGCAGTTCTTTTTAATGGTGGCAAAAACTAGGCCCAGACTAACATCTCATGCCCTATATAAAGATAAGGTCAAAAAGGGTACATGATTTAGACATAAAGGGTGAATTAGAAAAACAAGAATCATTTAATTATCAAAGAAGGAGAATTTATGTCCAAAGAGAAGACAGAGAACATTATGAAATACAAAATGAATAATTTTGATTACATTAAATTGAAAAATTTTTGCACAAACAAAACCAATATAGCCAAGATTAGAAGGAAAGCAGAAACTTGGTAAATAATTTTTGCAACCAGCGTTTCTGATAAAGGTCTCATTTTTTAAATATATAGAGAATTGAATCAAATTTATAAGAAAACATGTCATTTCCCTAATGATAAATGGCCAAAGGATATGAATAATTTCTTCATGTGAACAAAGTAAAACTATCTATAGTACTATGAAAAAATACTCTGTCACTGTGAATTAGAGAAATATAAATCAAAACAACTCTGAGGTACCACTTCACCCCTGTCAGATTGACTAATATGACAAAAAAGGAGGATGATCAATGTTGGAGGGAATGTGGGAAAACTGGAACACCAATGCACTGTTGGTGGAGTTGTGAACTGATCCAACCATTCTGGAGAGCAATTTGAAATTATTCCCAAAGGGCAATAAAACTGGGGATGCCTTTTGATCCAGGAATACCACGGTTTGTATACCAAAGAGATCTCAAAAAAACCCCAGAAAAAGATCCATATGAAAAAGAATATTCTAAGCAGTCTTTTTATGGTGGCAAAGAATTGGAAATTGAGGGGATGCTCATCAATTGGGGAATGGTTGAAGAAGTTGTGGTATATTAATATAATGAAATACTATTGCTCTATAAGAAACAATGAGCAGATAGATTTCAGAAAAACATGGAAAGACTTACATGAACAGATATTGAGTGAAGTAAGCAGAACTAGAAGAACATTGTCTACCTTAATAGCAACATTGTGTGACAATCGACTATGAAAGACTGAGTTCTTCTCAGCAAAGAATAATCAAAAACAATTCTAAAAAAACCTCTGATGGGAAAATGTCATCCACTTCCAGAGAAAGAACTATGGAACCTGAATTCAGATCAAAACATACTATTTTCACCTTTTTAAATTTGTTTTTTGCTTTTTTCCTTCTTGTGGTTTTCTCTTTTTGTTCTGATTTTTCCTTCAAAGAGTGAATAATATGGAAATATGTATAACATGATTGCACATATATAACATATCAGATTACTTTCTATTCTAAGTTTGGGGAGGGAAGGGTGGAAGGCTGAAAACCTTACAAAAAATTAATGTTGAAAATTTTCTTTATATATATATATACATATATATATATATATATGAAAAATAATTAATAAAAAGAGAAATTAACCTTTATCAAATTACTGTGTTGCAGAGTGAGGGAGAGAAAATTTGTAACTCAAAATTTTTCCCAAATAAGCCGAGAATATTACTATCATTGAGAGAAGTCACAGAGAACTCATTTTAGGGGAAGTAGGAAGGAAGTTAACTATTTTTTTAATTGTTTTTTGAATTTTACAATTTTTTCCCTAATCTTGCTTCCCTCCCCTACCCCTCTCCCAGAGAAGGCAGTCTGAAAGTCTTTACGTTGTTTCCATGCTATACATTGATCAAAATTGAATGTGTTGAGAGAGAAATCATAGATGATTGACTATTAATGACTTAATGTGTATTTATTGAGAGCCATCCATGTCTACAATATGGAAGAAACAGATGGAAGCAAGGATGGGGTTTCTGACTTCTAGTAAATTACATTCCAGATGAAAGATAGAAAACTGATAGTATAGCAATAATAAATTTAAGTTCATCTTCTCAAGATGATCTGAATGTGACATTTGGTAGCACAGAATCTCAGTTTTGAAAGAAAGCCTAGGGGCAGTTAGGTGGCACAGAGGGTAGAACACTGGTCCTGGAGTCAGGGGGACCTGAGTTCAAATCAGGTCTCAGATACTTAATAATTGCCTAGCTATATGACCTTGGGCAAGTCACTTAACCCCATTGTCTAAATAAAAATAAAAAATAAATAATTAAAAATAAACACAATAAATAAATAAACAAATTAAATAAATTAAATGAATAAACAAATAAATAAATAAAATTTTTTTAAAAAAAGAAAGAAAACCTAAAGGCCATCTAATCCAACCCATACCTGAACAGGAATCCCCTGTACAAAGTTCCCAACAAGGGCTGATCTAAGTGACTGACTTACCTTTTTTTGATTGACTCAGGTAAGCTGAGGGAAGCTGCAGGAGGTTGAGATAACAACTGGGAAGGACGAGATGCATTCATGCTATCTGGACTCCCACTCACTGGACCTCGTACTTTACTCTGAAGAAAAAATAATATATAGAAAACTTTGGAGTAAAGGGAAGAATAAAATTATATATTCACCCAGAAGAAAAGTCACTAATTATTCTTTCAGAAAAGATATCAGACATGTTGATTCTTGTCCACACCAGTTTGGATTTCTGCCCAGACAATGTTTAGTTGACAAAATTTCAAAGATTGTGCTCTAAAGACATCAAGTCTTTTGCACCTTTCTCCTGGGCATTATTTTCATCAATCCTAATCCTTGTCATAGAAATGCAAGGTAAGAAAGGGCAGGTATTTTCCCATTTGCTAAAGGGGAATCTTGAGAAACAAAGAGGAGTGATTTGTTGTGTGGTAGAGCAGGCAGCAAAAGTGAAATATTGGTTCCCCAAAAAAGTGCCACGGACACAACCTCACACCCTTAGGGTTTAAACAAACAGCTCTGTTTTCAGATCTAAAAAGTGCAAACACACACACACACACACACACACACACACAAATTAAGATCACCTTCCAGTTATTTCTTTGAAGTACAGTTGAATATTCAGTCCTATTTTTTGGAATAATGGTAAAAAAAAATACTTGTGGGATCACATTTGTATTAGATGCAGCTGACATTCCTGAGTACTCTATTAGTTTGTCTTAGAATTCTAAATCTAAAGTTTGTACTAGGGTAATTATACACACATACAAACACACACACACACACACACACACACACACATATACACACACTTTCAGACTCCCCCTCTCATTGTGTATTTCTTTTTCCATTATATTCCCCCATTTAGTCTCTTAGTTAGGAGTTCTTATCATCAAGGAATTACTGATTTATGCTATCATTCATAGCATTCATAGATACTTGTGAACCAGAGGATTGACCTCAAGATCTATTCCATTTAATTTTTTTACCTTAGAAAATTAGAAAATATATCCTAATGAGACTCATTAGGAACTCTTAGATAGAAACAACCAGGGAATGTATAGTCATGAGTGGAGGTACCACAGGTGAGACTGACTTTGCTTTGGGCAAAGATAGCTGGACTTGGATAATAGCTGAACTAGCATCTCGTGTGTGTGATGCTGGTGTATCAGATATACTAGTTTGTGAAGGATGAGTAGCAGCAAGATCATGGGCTAAGGGAGGTCTGTTGGTTGGACTGATCTACTGTGGACCTAAATTCTGAATTTTCCAATGGTACATATGCTTCTTGGGTTTGATAATATAGGATGATGAAGTTAAATCTATTAAAAATAATGCCCACACTTATGAAATTTTCTGAGTTAATAGTTAATCTGAGATCAGGGTATGGACCCCGATGATGTGCCACACTCCTCAGGATGATGATTTCATGCCTCAATCATGTCTTTAACTGTGAGTAGTTCCTTTCCTTGGCAGTTAGGTAGATAGATTCCTGGGTCCAGAGTCAGGAAAACTCATCTTCCCAAGTTCAAATCCAGCCTATAACACTTACTAGATGTGTGATCCTAGATAAGCCTCTTTGCCTTAGTTTCCTCATGAACTGGAGAAGGAAAACCCCAGAGTGGGGTTTTCATCAGACATGATTAAAGAATCAACAGTTCTTTTTCCTATATGGTAGAGTTCTTCTCACCACCCCTGACTCACTCTCTCTCTCTCTCTCTCTCTCTCTCTCTCTCTCTCTCTCTCTTTTTTTTAGCATTTTTGCAAGGCAAATGGGGTAAAGTAGCTTGCCCAAGGCCACACAGCTAGGTAATTATTAAGTGTCTGACACTGGATTTGAACCCAGGTACTCCTGACTCCAGGGCGGGTGCTTTATCCACTATGCCACCTAGCCGCCCCTGAAGGACACTCTCTTGAAGCTCTCACTAGAAGTCTGGATATGTGAGTGTCAACAACAAAATTATTTATGAGTTTCCAAAAAGATCAAGGCAGGAGCTGAGGTAAGCCAGGGGATGGATGCACCTTCTATCTCTTGTGCCCCATGGATATTTTTTTGGGTCTGTGAGTGTAGGGAACTTATGGGTAAAGCAATGGTGAAATCCTACAATGCCAAGGATACTCTTCAAATCTTTTGCTGATGGAGAGATTTCTCCCTGTAGCATAATGGTGTTCCATTCATCACTTAATGATGTCCAGGTCAGATTGTACATCCCCCAGGGACTTTTTGCTTTGATAGATCTATGATCTCATCCTAATATGGAGAATATGTCCAACAATAAAGATTTCAGTTCATTCAAGCCCTATTATTTTGTGATACTTGTGATTATGTGTTCCCATAAATACAACTTGGGGGTGTTACCAACATGCACAAGGCAGGACTGTCTTAGGGCAAGGGTAGACTGGCAGGTGCCTCCAGCTAATTAAACCTTCTGATATTTGAGCAACCAGGGTAGGGGAATTCCACCAAGTCTGGCTTAAGAGCCACCATATTTGATCTCTAGCTAGTCTATATATTTATATATATATATATAATATATATATATATTGTGTATATATATATTATATATATATATATATATATCTTTTCTTAGGTTTGTAAAATGCTTTACATATATTAGTTTGTTCAGTCCTCACAACCACACTGTTAGGGAGGTCTTATTATTATCATCATTTTGCAGATAAAGAAATTTTGGCAGATGGAAGTTAAGTGATTTGTTCAGAATCCCATAGTGAGGAAGTATCTGAGGAAGTAATCGAACTCAGGTCTTCCTGACTCCAAATCTAGACCTTATGGTCCTTCCTATGGTCCTTGCCTGAAAATTGGCAAATCCTGGCTGGCAATTTTGGAATGTCAAAAATCTCCTTGTAATTCCTAGAGGGAATTATCCCATAAGAGTCTGTTTCATGTGAAGGAGGGAGTAAGTCAGCAGGAAACCAAGTCCTGCCAAGTGGGATATTTGTGTTCCTGGAGAGAATTACCCCGTATGAGTCTTATTTTGTGTGAGGGAGGGAGAAAGCCAGCAGGAAACTGAGGCTTGCCAAGTGGGATATGGCAAAGGTGACCCGGCCTCAGGCAGGAATTCCCCAGGCACAGAGGTTCAGCATACCTATCATCATCATCATTATCGCTAATATAATATGTTAAGGTTTTAAAAATGATTTCCTCATAGCAAATTTATGAGAAATGAAAAAAAATGTGGAGGTCCTATGGTGTACAGAAGGCTGTTGTTACCAGCTGCTTTTAGAGGTAATAGTTGAGCTAGACCTCTACAAAAGGGATTCTGTCCTAGGGAGTTCCCAAGACCATTCATGTGCTTCCTACCTAGCCTTGAAAGGTAAGTCAGCCTGTTTATAAGCCCTGTTTCTGGGGGAAGTCAAGGCTGGTAGATTTCTTGAGCTAGAGGGTATTGGGCTATAGATGGTACTATGGTGAACGGCAAAAGAGGTGTCCCCAGCCTATGTCAGAAAATGGAAGAGGGCAAAGCTGCACTGATTGGAATGCACACAGACCCAGGGGGAGCCCCTGAACTTTCAGGCTAGGGGAGGGAGACTTACTTTTTTAAAGAGAAAAGAAAAGGGAAAAAAATTAGGAAAGGAGAGATTAAAGGAAAGAAGGAAAGAAGAAAGGAAAAGACAAATGAGGAGAATGATAGGAATCAAATTGATCTATATGAACAAAAAAAGGCTCTTCCCCTTGGTGGGGGAATAACAGCCCAGGGATGGAAAGGATTTGTCCATGTTTGTGAGTAAGCAATAGTATCACTTTGTGTGGAGAGGGTCTAGGATCATAGGATGGATGGATAGAATAAGCATTTATTAAACACCTACTGTGTACCAGATATTATATCAAATGCTTTAAAATATCATCTAATTTGATCCCCACAATAACTCTGAAAGGGGGAATTTAGAAATTTAAAGCTGGAAGGGACCTCAGAGACCCTGTAGTTACCCTCCTATTATAGAGATGTGGAAACTAAGAGCTAGTGATTTATCCAAGGTTATACAGTCAGTATTTGATTCCAGGGCTGATATCGTTTGCTCATTACCATGATGGCTAATTATCTGCACTCACACAAGCTATCTTCAGGAGATTCCACAGTTCCCTCTGTCTTTTCTCCTGAAGTTGCACGACAGTTTTCTCATCTTCGTTCATTAAGTTCACCACTTCCTCCACTTGAGGTAACAATTCCAGGGCCTTCTGCTTGCAAACCATAGTTTTACTATAAGGAAAATGAAAGAACAGTGCAAATGGATTCATTAGTATGATTATTTTGGGATTAAAAAGGAGATAAATGGAAAACTACTAGTTTAATTAGCTATGGCCAACTGGATATCTAGTCTGCTACTGCTAAAGTGTCTTTAAAGTGCTTCACCTCTCTTACTTCTGAATTCTTTCCAGATTTATTTTCTTTGCCTCTAGTGAGCTGAGAAACCTCCATCTTGGTGCCCTTCTCTCCTAATTGGTAACTCCCTTCTTGAGACCTTCATATTAGGAAGGAACAAGCCAGGTTTCACTTCAATCAAACCTGGATGCTTTCCTGGACTTCTCTGATCTGCCACACTGCCCTCTCCCTTTGATTTTAAACTCCCCTTTATGTACTGTCTTCCTATAGAAGACTCTGCATCCTCCAGAGCAGAGACTGTATTTACTTGCTTGTGTTTGAGTCTCCAGTATTTAGTAGGTGCATGATTAAGTGCTTAATCACTCGGTCTGTCTTTCTGTTTTTCTCTATCTCTTTGTGCTTTCCTATCCATTTTATAACCTTCTATCTTCTATCTATATATTATCTATCTATTCTCTTTTCTCTTTCTTCTTGTCTTCCTATTATCTTTCCATCTATCTATCCATCCACTATCTGTCTACCTCTTCCTGCCTTCCTATCTATTTATTATCTTTCTATCTAAAAATCTCTCTCTCTGCCTCTGCCTCTTCCTTTCTTCTTTCCTGCTTTCCTATTTATTTATTATCAAACCTTTTGTCTTCTATCTATATATTATCTATCCATCCTTTCTTTCTGTTTCTCTTTCTGCTTTCCTAGTATCCATCCACCCATTCATCTATCTATCATCTATCCATCTCTTCCTTTCTGCCTTCCTATCTATTATTAAATCTTGTCTTCTCTCTCTATATATTATCCATCTATCCTTTCCTTTCTCTCTTCCTGCCTTTTATCATCTCTTCATCCATCTATATATCTATATATTTATGTATCTAATCTGTCCATTTATCTACTTATCTATTCTTATTGAGTTTCAGTTAGCTGAGTCCTAGAGGCATGCTGTATTGTTCTCTGACAGGCAATGTGGGCTGCTCTTCCTAAAGCAAGAAGAAAATTATTACACACTCCCTCTGCTTCCAGGTCATCCCAACCTCTGCCCTATTCACAGAAGCACACAGTTATTAATACCTGAGCTGCATATAAATGGCTCGTACTTTCTTCTCAAAGCTCTGGATGGCCTGAAGAAGTAGCCGGACCATTTCCTGACTGTCACCATCAGTTCGCTGGTCTATAAAGAGGAGAGAATGAGACATCTTTTCCAATGTGACAAGTAAGACAGCCCAGGATCTAACATAGGAAATTAGAATGGAACCACAAACAAACATTAAAGCTCTTTTTACCTCTTGGTTTTTCTCTTAATCGCCGATAAAGCTCTCTTGCTTGTTCTTCTCTGAAACATAAGAACAAAAAATTCTGCCCATAATCCAAATTTCAAACCATTTAAACAAACAAACCTGTCACAATTTATGGTTTCTAATTAAACTTCTTCCAATTTTCCCTTTTGTTGATTTATATTAAGCTCAACTAAGACCTTTAGATCTTTTTTCTGAACTGTTGTCTAGACATGCTTGCTTCATCTCATACCCATGGCATTGAGTTTTTGTATTGCAATATCAGAATTTACATTTATTCCTCTTAAACTTCCTTTGTGGGGTTAAGTGACTTGCCTGTCAACATCAATTCAGGTCATGAAGACCTAGTTCAAATTCAGTCTTCAATATTTCCTGGCTGTGTGAATTTGGGCAAGTCATTAACTTATTTCTACCTTAGTTTCTTCAAATGTAAAATGAGCATTACAGGATTGTTGAGGATCAAATGAGATTTGTTTTTTAGTTTTTGCAAGACAATGGGGTTAAGTGATTTGCCCAAGGCCACACAGCTAGGTAATTATTAAGTATTTGAGGCTAGATTTGAATTCAGGTACTCCTGACTCCAGGGCCGGTGCTCTATCCACTGTGCCACCTAGCTGCCCCCTCAAATGAGATATTTGTAAAGAATTTAGGGGCAGCTAGGTGGCGTAGTGGATAAAAGCACCGGCCTTGGAGTTAGGAGTACCTGGGTTCAAATCTGGTCTCAGACACATAATTACCTAGCTGTGTGGCCTTGGGCAAGCCACTTAACCCCATTTGCCTTGCAAAAAAAAAAAAGAATTTAGCTAGTGTCTGGCACAGAGTAGTCTTTTAATAAATGCTTGTTTCCTGACTAATGTGGAAATATGTTTAACATAATTTTACATATATAATCTATATCAGATTACTTGCTGTCAAGGGGAGGGAGGGAGAAAAATGTGGAACTCAAAAATCTTACAAAAAATAAATATTGAATGGGCAGCTAGGGGGCTCAGTGGTCCTGGAGTCAGTAGGACCTGAGTTCAAATGTGACCTCAGACACTTAATAATTGCCTAGCTGTTTGACTTTGGGCAAGTCACTTAACCCCATTGCCTTAAATAAAATAAAATAAATAAAATTTTAAAAAATGAATGTTGAAAAATAATTTTGCATGTGGTTAGAAAAAGTAAATAATTTATAAAAAATTTAAAAAATGTAACTTGATAATTATATATTTTAAAAAAAATGTTTGTTTTGGAGGCAGAGTCAAGCTGGCAGAGTAAAGGCAGGGCTCCCATAAGCTCTCCACCAAACCACTCCAAATATCCTCAAATATAATAATTTAAACAAAATTCTAGAGAGGCAAAACACCCCAAAAGACTGAGTGAAACAATTTTCCACCCTAAAACAACATGGAAGATTTGTGGGAAGGGTCTATTATACCAGACTTAGAAAGGGGCTGCAGTACAGCCAGGTTGGGTCAGAGCAAACCAACTCCAGCCATCCAGGAACTGACCATGGGATGCCTAGATCCATGGCAGATGTGGCAGTTTTTAGACCTTTCAGCCTAAGGATTGATAAGGACAATTGGGAAGGTCAGCAGGAAAACTGCCACACCAGAGTGAGAGTGGAGCCCAGTCCAGCACAGACCTCAGTACAGACCCAGTCCTGGGGACCAGGCACAGATCTGGGGAGCCACCCATCAACTGCTTCCAGAGCACTCAGCCTATAGATAGTAAGGGGGTTGGGAGAGATTATAGAGGTCTATCCCTGAGGCAGGACTGTTGTTTTGTCCTTGCTCATATCCAGGTCGCAGTCTGGGACCCCAGTCTCAGAAAAAGGAGCAGGAACACAACAGAGTCCACTCTCTACAGTGGAGCAGGGATTCTCTTCACAATTCCAGGGCAGAAGGGAGTGCTTCTGGTCATCCACAGGTCAGGAGAGCAGTCAGAGCCTCTCATAAGATCTTGGAACAATTCTAAACTTGCAGGTGGGTGGGGGTATTCCTGAAAACTGCTGCAAAAATATCAAAAAGCCTGGGACAGTGTATCCTCTACCCTGGAAGCAGAGTCCCACCATAACAAAAAATTAAAATCAAGTCATAGGATGGGGAAATGAGCAAACAAAAGAAGAAAAGAAATTTGACTACAGACAATTACTTTGTTCCCATGGAGGATCAAATTACACATTCAAACACAACAAAGTCAAAGTTTCTGCATCCAAAGTCTTCGAGAAAAATATGAATTAGTCACAGTCTTTGGAAAAGCTCATAAAAAGATTTAAAAAATCAAGTAAGGGAGAAAGAGAAAAAATTGAGAGGAGAAATGAGAGTGATGTGGGAAAATCATGAAAACTGACTCAGTCGATTGGTGAAGGAGATAAAAAAATACTGAAAAAAAATAACATCTTAAAAACCAGTTTAGGTTGAATGGAAAAAGCAGTTCAAAAGGCCAATGAGGAAAAGAATTGCCCAAATAGAAAAGGAAATACAAAAGCTCTCTAAAGAAAATTTTTTTAAAAACTAGAATGGAGCTAAAGGAAGTTCATGACTTCAAGAAGCAATAAAACATAACCAAAAGAATAAAAAAACTAGAAGAAAATGTGAAATATCTTATTGGAAAAAAAATTACCTGAAAAACAGATCCATAAGAGATAATTTAAAAATTATTGGACTACCTGAAAACCATGATCAAAAAAAGAGCCCAGATGTCTTTTTTCAAAAAATTATCCAAGAAAACTGCTCTGATATCCTAGAAGCAGAGAGTAAAATGGAAACTGAAAGAATCTATAGATCACCTCCTGAAAGAGATCCCAAAATGAAAACTACCAGAAATATTAAAGCCAAATTTCACAACTCCTAAGCCAAAGAGAAAATATTGCAAGTAACCAGAAAGAAACAATTCAAATATCATGGAGCTACAGTCAGGATAACACAAGATTTAGCAACTTCTACATTAAGGGCTCAGAGGATTTAGAATTTGATACTCTGGCAGGCAAAAGAGCTTAGATTGTAACCAAGAATCAACTTCCCAGCAAAACTGAGGATAAGCTTTCAGGAGAAAAGATAGATATTAAATGAAATAAGCGACTTTCAAACTTTCCTGATGAAACAACCAGAGTTGAACAGAAAATTTGACCTTCAAATACAAGACTCAAGTGAAGCATAAAAAAGGTAAACAGGAAAGAGAAATCATAAGGGACTTAATAATGTTGAACTGCTTGTATTCCTCCTGCATGGGAAAGTAATTCTGATAACTCATTTATTAGGTAGTTGGAAGGAGCATATATAGATAAGGCACAGGTGGGAGTTGAATTTGAAGTATAACATATTAAAAAGATGGTGTTAATGGGGGAAGAAAGGAATATGCTTGGAGAAAGGGAAAGGAGTGGTAGAATGGGGTAAGTTATTTCACATAAAAAAGCAAGAAAAAGCTTTTGTGGTAGAGTGGAAGAGGGGATAGGTGAGGGAAAGTGAGTGAGCCTTACTCTCATCAGAATTGGCTCAGAGAGGGAATAACATATATACTCAAATGACTATAGAAATCTATCTTACCCCAGAGGAAAAAGGAGAGGAAAGGGATGGCAGAAAGGAAAGGGCAGGGGGGAGTTGGGGGTGGTGGTGTAAGTGATAGAAAGGAGGGAATATTGTGGGATGGAGTAGTCAAATGCAATACTTTTGAGGAGGGAGGGTGAAAGGAGAGAGAACAAATAAATGGAGGTGGGGGGAATAGGATAGAGGGAAATACAGCTAGCAATAGCAACTGTAGGAAAAAGTATTGAAACAAGTTTCTCTGATAAAGACCTTATTTCTCAAACATAGAGAACTGAGTCAAATTTATAAAAAATAAGAATTAAATGATAGATATGAATTAAAAAATTATCTATCTATCTATATATGTATATGTATGTATGGGGCACAGGTTAACAATATTACTCCACTATTCAGAAACTTTTAGGGTCTTTCTATTCCCTCTTATACAAAGACCTCAATTTGGCAATTAAGACTATCTACACTTCTGGCTTCAGTTTAGCTTCTAGCCTCCTCTCATAGAATTCTACTTCTTATATTCTACTTTTAAATCAGATTTTACTGCTTGCTGTTCCTCTTGACTCCTGTCTCTGTACATTTACATAATCTGTACCTTATACCTTGGAGTGCATTCCATTAAATCCATTACTCAGAATTCTTATATTACTTTAAGGGTCAATTCATCCCTTATGTTAATGAATGCTTTCTCACTTTGTCTAGTATTCATCATTTGTGTACAATAACTTCATTTACAAAATGAAGGTGATTAGATTGCCTCTTGAAGCAGGTAGGTGGCACATACATAGAATATAGTTCAAGGTCTCCCACTGTATCTGGGACCATCTTCACTCATCTTGATCTATATTTTGCCACTGGACCCCGATGGCTCTGGAGGAGAGAGTCAAGCTGACGATGTTGTATAAGCCTCCCTCACTTAAATCCAATTCACTTGCAAGTCATGGCAACACCTTCCTGATGTTATGGTTCTCTTCAAGAACGAAGGACAAACAACATAGAACCTAGAGTCAGGAAGATGTAAATTTAAA
Organism: Macrotis lagotis; assembly: GCF_037893015.1. Classification (NCBI taxonomy): domain Eukaryota; kingdom Metazoa; phylum Chordata; class Mammalia; order Peramelemorphia; family Peramelidae; genus Macrotis; species Macrotis lagotis. Next base: position 145,001,890 of record NC_133658.1, on the reverse strand, counting down.
CCTGACCTCAGACACTTTCTAGTTCTGTGACCCTGGGAAAATTACTTGAAAAACTAAACAAAACATCCCTTCCCCCTCCCTCCTCCTATTTGTCTCAGTTTCCTCAATTGTAAAATGCAGATGATATTATCTGTATCAAGCTCTTAGGGTAATTGTGAGGATCAAATGAAAGATCTATATAGATACCACTTGTCATTATTGTGACCCTCCCTTCTATCTGCAGCAGCAACTGGACAAAATTGCTCTTCGCAGTGGCAAGCTAATACTTACAGATCGTCCAAGGTCCCTCCTTGTTTCCGACTCATTGGGCTCCTCTGTAGGTCCACGATATCTGTCTGCAGGGCCATCATCTGTTCCACCAGATGCTTCACATCTGACTCCTGATAAAAACAGCACTAAGGTAAATAGGAGCAAGAGAGACAATCTGTAATACAGAAGTGAAACCATTAAAACTCAGCAAAAAATGAAATCAATTCTTTAAATAAGGGATACTGGAGTCTCAAGATATTAACAATTCTTAAGTTTTTTTTTTTTTTAAATAACTTTAGGTATCAGAAATCTATTTCCAGATACTATGACTTCTTAGCACAGCTAGGAGATGCAGTAGATAGAGCTCCAGACTTGGAAGACCTGAGTTCAAATCTGGATTCACTTAGTAGCTGTGTGACCTAAGCAAGTCATTTAACCCTGTTTCCCAAAGTTTCTTCATCTGGAGAAAGAGATGGTAAATAAGTATCTTTGCCAAGAAAATCCCCAAATGGGATCATGAAACTCAACAGCAATGACAAAAATCTCATTAGAGGCACTGACCCCCATAACTCTGTGAATTATATATGTAAGTAGATGCCCATCCATACATCAAACCCTGGATGCAGAGTCACGGCAGGGTATTTGCCTGCTTCTGAATCTATCATAGTAGTATCTGGGCCCTGATACATCCTATCATCATCATTTTGCAGATAAGGAAATTTATGGAACAGGGTTGAACTTATTTGGCCAGAGTTACATAGAAAGTCAGTAGAAAAAGTTGGGAAAAAAAATCACAACCCTGAGTTTTCATTCATAGAGGCAGGGAGTATAGGAAAGAGAGTAGAGAAATCAGAAGCCTAAATCTTTGAGTCCTAGGAAGGACAAGGGGCTTCTTTGGCCCCTCAGCTATCAAAAGTGGAAGATAAGTAAGTGTACTATGCATTTCACAAGGGTTGTTGTGAAAGAACATTCTTGGGGTATGAGTCATGATTTGATTTTTACTTTTACTTTTGTTTACTATTTGTTTTTAAATAGTTTTTAAATATATACGTATATACATATACATATACATACATACATACATATATATATATGTATATATATTAACCATACTAGATTGATTTCTATTGGGGAAGGGGAGAGGATAGGGAAGGAGGGAGAAAACTGAAACTCAAAACCTTGCAAAAAAATGACTGTTGAAAGCTACTGTTGCATGTAGATGTAAAAATAAATAAATAAAATATTAAGAAAAAAGTTCTAGGTCTATTTCATTCAAACTTTCGACTAGTAAAACTGAATCCTTGACACCCCAAATCAGTTCACATTTCAAGTTTCTAAATGTAATGTTATTATATTTGGTCAAATATTCTAGGATATCAAGTCACTTTTTGGACATAGCATTCCATTTTCCAACAACTATCATATCCAGATTTGTGTCAACCTTAGTGCATTAAGCACACCATAGAACAATATATAGCAAATTACAAGATCACAGGATCAGAGATTTAGAGCTAGGTGTTCATCTTGTCCAACCATTTTATTTTAGAGATTAATGACCTGCCCAAATTCATATAACTAGTATTTTGAGACAATTATTTCCTTTGCTGTTCAAAAGCTTTATTTGATAATTTCTGGGTTTGCTAGTATTTTCTAGATGATCAAGGTTTACATAAATCTCTATGTGATATAGTTAGGGCAGTACAACTTTAAAAATCAATTCTTTATCTACATATCTCTTTAATCTTTTCAAAGTACAAAACTATATATATATATATATATATATATATATATATATATATACATATATATATATATATATAACCACACTGTCCTCTTAACAAATTGATAGAAAAATAGGATAGTTGTTATTATCCCATTTTTCAAATGGAAATGAGACAGTGAGGATACCTAATTTGACTGAGATCAGCAATAGCAGATATAAGCCTAGAAATTAGTTTTCATAACTCCCACACCAGTAGATTCTCCCTTATATCAGCTGTCTCTAATTTGTGCTGTCTCTAATTTGTGCTTTCTCTTGATAATGAGATTGAGAATTTATGTTCCTGTGTATGTAATGTGATTAGATACAATTGTATATATGTACTGTAGCTAAAGAGTAAATAAATAATTCAATTTTAACTTAGGGCTAAGTATTTAAATAATTGACTGACAAAGCAACCATGTCCAACAGTGTATACGGTACATTTCACATTCCTAGCCCTCCACCTCTTCCCTGAGAGAAGGAATATGCATTATTATATCCCTTGTTCTCTAAAATCAGGATCAATACTTGTAATTAATATGAATTGAAAAAAGGTTTTTATAAAATGTAAAGTGTTTAAAAATGGACATTGCTAAAGTGGCATGGTTCTTTGCTTAGTCTTTTTTTGCTTTCAACATTTATCGTCATTAGTGACTTAAATGATTGCTAAATTGAACTGAATTGGGTCCTTAAGACAAGTCATTTTCTTTTCTTTGGTTTTATCTTTCCATGGGAACTGGGAAACTAAGTGGTGCTGTGGGTAGAGTGCTTAGAACTGAAGTCTGGATGATCTAAGTTCAAATCCAATTTGCTAGAAAAGTCAATTAAGTTTTGCATGCTTCAGTTTCCTCAATTATAAAATAGAAATAATAATAGTACTTACTTCCCAAGATTGTTGTGAGCATACAATGAAATAATAATTGTAAAGTGCTAAGCACAATGTTTGGTATTGTGTTAGCTATTATTCTTATTATTATCAAAATGGATATAGTAATATTACCTACCTTACCAGGTTGCTGTGAGGATCAAATGATAGAATATGTTGGCACATAGTCGATACAATATTAGTAGATGTTAATTATTATCATCATTTAAAAATAAAATTATATATTCATTACATAATATAGCAATATTGATTATATTATATAACAGATCAATATTGTAATATCAAAATTTCATCAATAATATATTAATATCAATAACATTACAGAATGTTATTATATAATATATTACTATCAATATATCAATATATTATGTAATTAAATATATGCTTTTATTTTAAAAGGATTATGATTATTAAATTTATCAACTTATTATTTTATATAATATACTGATATTAATTAATTGATATGAATATGTTGTGTACTATAATATGTTAATATTTATAATTTTAATATTAACAATAGTTATTAGTAAGTAAAACATCTAGATATCATTGTGGATTATAAGCTCCCCCAAAGAGAAACCATAACCAGTACTTCTGCTATGCTTCTTATTGCAACCTGGACATCCAGTGTAGTGTAAATACTACCTCTGGCCACAGTGGGGCCCCCACGACCTGAGTATCCCATGTCCTCCCAACCACTCCCCAACCAAGGTCAAATAGCATAGCAATGAACACTTGACATTCCTGGGACAATGCCTGCCTGGGCATATGATGAGAAAGTAGAAAGTGGCCTTGAGAAGCCTCCTCCTTCCCGGTAGGCAATTAAACCTAAAATTAGTGTTCCTACCCGCCCGCAGAGCTCCACAGCCTGCTCCATCTCCCGCCAGGCCAGCAGCAATTTATCTGATGCTGGAAAAGGAATTGGAGAGAAAAAAACATTCAGTTTTCAGTTGGGAAATGAAGATGGATTAAAAAGAAGAAGAAAGAGAAGACCAGAGACGATCTCTTTTGTTGACTCAGGGCAAAGAGAGCAACACTCACTGATGCCAAATTCAGTCTGCTCGCTGTATTTCTCCAAGTCAATCTGGATGCTGGTTTTAAAGAAATCCAGCTTAGCCTTGAGTTGCTGAGACATGGATGCCATTAAGTTCTTCATCTTGGAGAGGCTGCTGTTATTTCGTAGGAGGTTCATCCTGCAGTAGGCAGGAATAAAAGGATACTAGCATCCTACCTGCCCTGCATATGAAGTACCAAACCCAAATACCATCGCTCAAGATGTTCAAATCATCTTTTCTTACAACTAAGCAATTTCCTTTCCCTGAACCTCAGAAACAAATGGGGCATTCAGATAGATAAGGAGCAAGATCCTCTGACCCAAGAGATAATCATTTAAATTATGATAATAACAGGATAAAGAAGAAAAAAAATGTTCCTCTCTTCATTTCTTGGTACAGGTGGGATACTATGGGTGTGGAACACTGCACATACTGTTAGACTTCATTGATATGCAGGTTAGTTTTACAAATTGCTTTTCCCTCCTCTTTTTTTTTTTAATTTCTTGTTACAAGGGATGAACTTCTAGGGATCAGAGAGAGATCTATTTGGAAATGAAGCATAGCAAAAATATATACATACATACAAACAAATTACCCATAGTGCATAACCAGTGGAAGGATTGATCAGAAGGGTTCCTCTGCTGCAATATAGCCAGAGAACTTTAGTGCATTGGTTTTGGAGTCAAAAGTCCTGACCCTTTCACTAACTACATGCTGAAGCAGATCACTTCACCTACTGCTCTGTCTACCCTACAGAGTAGACATGGGCAGTCTTTTGCCAGAGAAATGCCAGTTATCAGCATCATCTCCCCAAGTTCTGATGATCTTTTAGATTCTTCTCACACTGCATATTCTGCCCTGACTATTCCACACCCCCTTCTGTATATAGACCACCTTCTCCTCATCCATTCTACAGGGACCTTCCTCACTCTGACTTGGATACCAGCTCTTTCCCACCCATCCAAACCAGTGTTCTCCTTCTGGCTCCCTTCCATCCTCTGGCAGGAGGCACCAGGGCAGGGCAGGAACTCACATGGCAGCTCTCTGGCCTTGCTGCAGCTGACTACAGTCCTCCTTTAGGGTCCGGATTGTGTGCCACACTTGTCCCCACACTTTCCTCAGTTGGAAAAAAGGGAGATTCCGCTTGGGCTCTTGAACTGGAAACAGAGACACAAACAGGAGTCAAATAGCAAACCCTCCTCTGGACTCGGAGTCCCCACTGGGCCCTCTACACCATACGTCAGGCAAGAAATCAAAGGCTTTTTTGTATTTTTGGGACAACTACCGTTCAGTTCATTTAACTGATCACCTCTATGGACCTCATTTCACCAAGTAGATTACATCCTACCGGGGAGTAGGGATGGTGTTGCATACTTCTTTATTTAAAAAAACAAAAAAGGAATCTGTAGTATGTCTACCAAAGCTCTACAGGAGTTTCCAATAGGTCTATCCATATCACTGGGAGCAGGGGAAGCAGAATGTCAATGATTAGTGGCAATGGAAAAGAGGGTAATTGGAAATAGTGTTCCTTCTCATCACCAAAAGTATCAACACAGTGGCAGCAAGGTGGCATGGTAGGTAAGTGTTGAACCTGGAGATAAGAAGATGAAGGTTCAAATCCTGCCCCAGACATTTACTTCGCTGTAGAAACACTTAACCATTCCCAGCCTCAATTTCCCCATCTGTAAAATTCTCACAAGGTTGTTGAGAATTAAATAAGTTAATACATGTGAGGTGATTTGCAAAACTGAATGAGGTATAGAAATGCTAGTTATTAGATAGAATCCCCTGTTAGGCATTTAAAGCTCTTTACAACTTGGCCCCTTCTATCTTTTCAATCTCCTTACACTACATTTTTCTCCATAATTTAACTAACTTGATACAATAATCTAGCTGTAGTTCCTTGGATGATAATCCATCAACCCCTTCCTAGTTTTTGCATTAGCTGTTCCTTATATCTAGAATGCTCCCTCTTCACCTCTAACTTCCCTAACTTCCCTCAAGAATGAGATCAGTTCTACCTTCTCCAAAAGGTCTTTCCTGGTTCCTTCCTCTTCTCTCTCTCCCACCTCGAGCTGCCATGGCATTTCCCTCTAGGGGTGTCTCCCCTACACTATATTCATTTTGAATGTATCTGCAGTTATCCCTTCCACATGGTGACTTTCTTGATCAAGATTTTTTGATATCATGGGTCAGCTTAAGAAATTATTTGGAAATTTTTTGGGAGTTTTGCTTGAAGCCGTGGTTCACAAGTGAAGTCCAACAGATGATGACTAAATAGTTCATCCAAATTTTACAATGAGTTGCAGTAAATACCCCATTCAAGGAAAAACTCAGACTTCTCTGGTATGAAGGGAGGACAAAAAATTTTTACTCATATTTTCCAGATTGTGGCAGTGCCATACCTCTAACCCTGGAGATATGGAAGGGATAATTGTAATCATTTTCATGTTTTCTTCTGTATTAGATATTGAGTTCCTCTAGGGGAGGGACTCTGCTTGCCTTTCTTTGTATCCCCAGGACTTAACATAATATATGCTTGTTGTCATTAAGCTCCCTGAGTGCAGGGATGGTTTCATTTTCTGTCTCTGTATCTCTGATATCTAATATAATTCTTACACAAAGCACGCACTTAATGAATGTTTATGGGTTGACTGATAAATCATCAAAGTGAGTTATGTTCACAGGCCCTAATAAATATTTGTTAATTTAAAGATGTGTTCAGAGATGTATATATCTATATCTATATCTCTCTATATACACATAAATATAGAATCTTCCCAATTTTTAAGCTTATCTGAAATTACAGGATCTAAACTATATAGATTGTACCTTATAGAAAATTAAATGAAGTTGCAAATATTAAAAAATGGATGGAAAATTATATTATTTATGTTTATATCTTACCTTATAGAAAATTAAATGAAGTTGCAAATATTAAAAAATGGGTGGGAAATTGTATTATTTATGTTTATTATTTAAGCTCTCTGGGTATTTGTGATGGATCTCATACCTTTGTGGGGGAAGGTCAGGATGTTAATGATTAGGGGCCATGAACAATCCAAGAGAGAGGGAACAAGCACAGGGGAAAGGAGATCTGTGGTTTAAGCCCAGATTATGAAACATAAACACTGAAGGGTTAAAAACCAAAGGGTTCAGAGGTAGCCAGTCCACAGGGTCAGACAGAATTGTGAGATGGTATCTAGAGCAACAGAGGGGTTTCCTCACGGGAAGAAGCACCCCAAAGGGTAAGAGAAAAATGTTGTGAATGACAATTTATTCCAAACAAAGCCGGTGCATTCTCTTTCGGTAGTGATGGTCTGGTCATGTACCCTGCTTATTTAGAGACTTCTTCATTGCTAAGAGCCCAGACAAAATGCTCTAGCTTCATCACCCATAGACCTTTGAAAAACCCTGAGGATTAATTCAGCAGTTTCTGGTTTAAGTTCTATTTTAGAGTTCTATTTCTTCACCATTTTACTTATGGACTAATCTCTTCCTACCCCAAGAATTAGTGACTGGTTCTGAGAATAATTGCCCTGTTTGAAGGCCGTATCCATGTCTCACTGATTCTGCCTTAATGAAAACAACTACTGGTTTATATAAGGAAAACGTTCTTACGAATACAGCTGACGCTTTCTGGTGGGGACCTTGGGGAGATCTGAGTCTCATAGGTGATTTTTCTATTGTCAAAGAGAAAAATGAGATCCATGTCCAATATTCGGTCATCATTGAGCTGCAAAGGGATAAGAGAAAGATGAGATATTTTTGAATGAAATACCCCCAACTTTTATATAATAAAGCTTACATAGCAGTGAGATTTCTAATGACCACCTATATGGTCTCTAGACATCTCTGAACACTATAATCTTTATCTAATATATAGTAGTCATTTATCTTTCATGAAGCCTTTTCTTGATACCTCTGGCCTACTTCAAATCTGCTTTTATTGTCTGTACCATATGCCTTATTTGTATTCTGTTATAGAGGTCCCATAGAAAATCTAGGAATAAGAAGATTTAGGCTAGAGTCCTGCCTATAGCCTTAATTAATCAGTTATGAGTCTTGGACAAGTAACTTTAATTCTCTAGGCATTAGTTTCCTCATCTATGAAAAAAAAATTGTACCACCTGTCTTCTAAGATTGATGTATTTTACAAGTCTTAAAGTGATTCACAAGAATGAATTATTATTACTACCACTACCTCAATTATCTTTAGAGTTTAGTGCTTAATTTATATACATTTGTGTTTAATCACTGCTTAAATGCAGAGTGAAGTGATCAGAACCAGGAAAGCATTGTGCACATTGGTGTAGCAATGATCAACTGAAAGACTTGGCTACTCTGAAAATACAATGATCCAAGACAATTCTAAAGGACTCAATGGTGAATAATGCTATAGGCCTCCAGGGAGAGAACTGACAAACTCTGAGTGCAGATTGAATTACACATTTTAAACTGTATTTTTCTTACTTTATGGGGGCAACATGACTAATATGGAAATATGTTTACATGACTTCACATGTGTTCACATGAATTCAGATGTATTATGATATTGTATTGCTTGCCTTCTCAACAAATGGGGAAGGGCTAGAGGGAGGGAGAGAATTAGGAATTGAATAAATTTTTAAAAAATCACTATCTAATATGCATTTATTTTGTTTCTCTAGGTCACTGTAAAGTCTTTGTGGGTAGGGCTCTAATCCTGGATGTTTTCATTTACAATATAACAGTTTGGAACACATAAATGCTTAATAAGATATAGTTTTTAATTGACCAATTACTTTAGAAAGATAAAGCCAAGTTTGTAAGAATAATTGCTGGAAGAGAATGTCTGAAAGGAGATATGACCCAAGAGTCAGAAATCAAAACAAAGCACTTGTGTCTCAAGGAAATCCTGAGTTGTGAGCCATCTTATCCCAAAACAGAAGAGGAGAGATATAAATATCACAAATTCAATAGGGTGCCTGCCAAATTGGTGACAAATGTGAAGCTACCTCTGGATCCCATGGTAAAAATAGTTCTAATGATAATAATGATGATGATCATAATAAGAGTTGTTTTTTAAAACCCCTGAGGCTTGCTTACCTTGCCATCCACAATACATTGCGTGGCTGGTTTGTCAGAAAACAATGCCAGGCCAGCCTCCTGCAACAGCTCCTGATCCTCCTCTGGGATGTCCGTGTCAGCCTGGATCCTTGCCTTTAGGCTCTGCAAACTTTCTTTCTCCATTATGGGATAGGTGTGCACAGTGCCAGTTACCATATTCAAGATGTGAACCAGCTACAAGAAGTTAACAGGTCAAGGGGAAAACGATAGGATAGAGAATCATCATTCTGTTTTCCAACATTGCTGACTTATCAGCCCAAACTGTTCCCCAGGACTGAAGTTTTCACCTGCCTTTCAGGAGTTGCTACAACAATGATGTGCCTTAATAATGTAGACTTTTGGTGTTGGGAAGGATCTGAGAGATCATCTAATTTAACCCCTTACTTGAAACCCTCCCTACAACATACTCATTTGATGACATCCTCCAGTAAAAGGAGACAGTATGGTATAGAAGAACAAATCCTAAATTTGAAGTCAAAGGACCAGGTTCAAATCTGGACTCATATTTACTAGTGTGTGACTCTGGGCAAGTCGTTTCAACTAGATCTTTCTATTTCCCTTATTTATGAAATGATCTTTTTTTTTTTTAGGTTTTTTTCAAGGCAAATGGGGTTAAGTAGCTTTGCCCAAAGCCACACAGCTAATTATTAAGTGTCTGAGGCCGGATTTGAACTCAGGTACTCCTGACTCCAGAGCCACCACTTAGCCTCCCCCTTATCTATGAAATGAGAATAACAGCACCTACCTCACAGAATTGGTATGAGAATCAAATGAAATATTTATAAAAAATATTTAACGTGGAGTAGATGCTACATAAATGCTCCCCCCCCATGATCCCATTTACCCCTTAATCTCCTCCCCCAGTGTAAGGAAATTAAACTAGATGATATCAATCTGTATTCCTATGACTTCTCAAGATAGCTCATTTGCCTTATGACCTGCTTTAATTAGCTTCAGTTCCTCATCTGTAAAATGAGGATACAATGAAGAAGGAAGTGGCAAACCACTCGAGTATCTTTTGCCAGAAAACCCTCATGGACAAGTCCATGGGGTCACCTAGAATGGGACATGGCTGAACAATAACAAAAAATTATTACAGAGTTCTTTACACTGAACTGAAACCTTTCTCTCTCTATGCCATTCATATATCAATTCTAGTGGCAGAGACTCTTGTCAAATCTAGCCTCAGATATTTTCATTTTTAATCTGTTTACCTCAGTTTCCTCAACTATGAAATGGGCATAATAAAAAAAATTACTTTCCAAGTTATCTTCCAGGACACACTGTAAACCCTATTTAAATGTTTGCTGTTATAATAATAATTATTATTGTGCCTCTTTTTAGACATGATGATCCTTCAGATAGTTGAAGATAAGGAAATAGTTTTCCCCAAAAAGAAACCTTCTCCTATCCAAGGTTATTCAACTAGTCCTCCTGGGGCAGTTTGTAATCCCATCACCATACTGATAACCCTCCTTTTGTGATCAGGTATAGAAGTACAATCTGGGTACCTGTTATTTCATATTGTTATATACATTCCACTATGTCCTGAGTTTTGGCCCTAGGGTTACCCAACTCTCATACTCCTCCTCCTCAACACTCATCAGGTTTAACAATTCAAATCACATGGAAGGAAGAAACCAGTTTCCTCATTGTCTACCTAGTCCTGAATGGTTTCTGATTTTCTCTCATAGTTTCTTTCCATTCCTTTGTCACAGTAGCATCATATAACTTAATCTCCTGATTGCAGAAGAAGCAGACACTTTTCATTTTGAGGTAATTGAGTTTTTACACTGACCTTTAGGTTCAAGATGTCATCCAGTGCTTTGAAACAGCCATTTGGACCATAAGTAGGGTCTGTGCCCCTCTGTCGGGGCTGCCACATTAACATCAACTGCAGCCACTTTTCTAGTCGCTGAACTAGAATACTGAGAGACAGAAAAGGACAAGAAGTAGACAGGAGAAGAAGACAATCTCTGATGCCAATCTCATCTTGCCTTTATGAAAAAGGTGAGGAGGTTCAAGCCTTATAGGCCTCTACAACTTACTGGTGCAATACAACATCATGTACACAACTGACATTTCAATAAATACTTGTTGGATATATTAATGGATAAATCTAAGAAAGGATGTTATCACTTCTAACCGACTGAATAGCCTAGACCCTTGTCCCTAAAAATGTGATGTTACAATAACCCCCTAAATGGTCTTCCAGCTTCCAGTCTTTCCCCATATCTATTTCATCCTGCAAACCACCCTGAGGTTAAACACCCTAAAATAAAAAAAAAAATAATCACTTTTTTTTTTAGGTTTTTGCAAGGCAAATGGGGTTAAGTGGCTTGCCCCAAGGCCACACAGCTAGGTAATTATTAAGTGTCTGAGACTGGATTTGGACCCAGGCACTCCTGACTCCAGGGCCAGTGCTTTATCCACTATGCCACCTAACCACCTCAAAAATAATCACTTTTATTAAAGTGGCTGGTTCAAAAATTTTCAGCAATTTTCACTGCCTATAGGAGCAAATCCAGACTATTTATCCTGGTATTTCAATGCCCACCAATATTAATTTTTTTTCTGTACCACAATTCTATTATTGTCTCTCATTACATAGAATTTTGGACTGGAAAGCACCTTGTCAACCCTAAACATGCCTGAAATTCGACTTCCTTTATAGCATGTCCATCAAGTGATTGTGAAGACCTTTGGATATGAAGTTTTCCTTACATCTAGCCTAAACCTAACTTTTTGAAACTTCCATCCATTGTGCTAATTCTCACTGATAAGTCAAGCATATCAAGTCTAATTCACTTTCCTCGTCACCCCTTCAATACTTGCAGACTCTATTATCTTCCCCCTGTAGTGCTCTCTTCTTTAGAGGATGAATATTTTTAATTCCTTCAGCTTCAACTTCTATGGCATCAGTATTAGATCCTTGACCATTCAGGTTGCTGTTCTCCAGTTCAGGGGTTCTTAATCTTTTTTGTAACATGAAACCCAGTTAGATCTAAAGGTTGATTCAAGGAATCTTTTCACAATTATTTAATTCAAACAACCTGTATATCTTATCTGAAAACTTTCCCTATACTGTTATCCTGTTCCTTTGATTGAGTACAGACACACGGCAGAGTGGGACACTTCTTTTTCTGATTTCAGGCAATTGTACCTATTTGTTTTGTCTGTCCCAACTCAGAAAGTCCTTAGTCTTTCCTCCAATTAGATATTAGATTACCTAATCTTGTATCCTGGTTTATATTTCCTATTAATTATTTTCTTTTTACTGCCTAAAAATCTATCTTCCTCTGTATTTGGGGTCCAGTGCCAAACTGAGGAGGCTTGGTCCTGATTTGTAATATAATTGGTGTGCATTGTTAATAAATCAGTACATTCAGAAGTTTGAACCATTGTTTCCTCAGTTATTTCAGATTTCACCTATCATAGTAATGGAAAATTTACTGTATCATAAGAAACAATCACCATGGAGAATACAGAGAAACCAATGCCAATTCTAATAACTAGAGGCAATATAATAATTTATACAATAATGACAAAAATGGGAAACTTCTTTGCAGAGGTGAGTGATTAGAAGTGTGGAATAATGCAAATTTTCTGACTTTGTTGGTGAGGCAAGAAAGTGACACTGAGAACTGAAACCTAGGCTTGGAATCAGTAGCATGTGATCTCTATTTTGGTCACTTACCAGCTTTATGATTATGGTATGAGCAAATAATCTCCTTGAGCCTCAGTTTTCCTTATGTATAAAACAAGAAGTTTGGAGTAAACAGCCTTTGTGGATATTTTCAGTTTAGAATCTATGCTCCTATTTATTGGTTAATTTTGTTGAATTGTCTCTTTCTCTGCCTCTCTCTTTGTCTTTCTGTTCTCTTTATCTATCTCATTTAAAAAAATTCTTTGTCACAATGGAAGAGTTCTCTGAAGGGAAGAGGAATATATTAGGAAAAGTGAAAGATATCAACAAAAAATTTTTTTAATGCTTTGCTAGATACCTCAAGTCCATAGTGACTTTTCCACTGTTGATCTCATTGCAGTTACATTTTGTTACTTGTTTATCAATCATGACCTATTGACATCTTCTATGTTATTTAACTTCTTTTACTATTAGTAATTTCCTGTGCTGTCTCTCAATTAGATTTCTTTTGGGTTTTTGGTTTTTGCAAGGTGATGGGGTTAAGTGACTTGCCCAAGGTCACACAGCTAGATAATTATTAAGTGTCTGAGGCAGGATTTGATTTCAGGTTTTCCTGACTCCAGGGGGTTGGTACTCTATCCACTGTAGTAATAAGCTGCCTGTCAATTAGATTTCTGAAAAAAAAATGTCCTTTATCTAGCATCACAGTCAATTCCTATCCTTTCCAAATTGAAATTTCCTTACAACAAAAGAAACAATTAAGTAAAAACATTTTTGATGACCAGCCAATGTATACATAATTCGGACCAGCAGATCTGCATCTCACCACTGTGGAAGATATATCAGACTTTTGTTTCTGTCTTTGCTTCCTTGGATTATATATCCAGCAGTAGGATTACTGAGTTTAAGGTATGGACTTATACAATTACAAATTGTTTTTGAAGATAGCCTCTTCACAGTTACATGAACAGGGTATCCATGTGCCAGCCTTTTCACAGTCCCTCCAAAACTGACCAGTCCCATCATTTATAGACTTTGCCATCTGAATAGTATTAGGTGAAATCTTAAAAGCTATTTTTATTGCATTTTTCATGTTATTAGTGAGTTCACTTTCATGTGTTCATTTATAATCTGATATTTTTATTTTGAAAACTGTTCATATTCTTTGCTTATTCCTCAATTAGATTTTAAACTCCATGATGGCAAGAATCATATATCTACTAATTCTTTTATCCCCTTCTTTACCCAGGACAGGGCAAAGAACACACTAGATGTTTAATCCATATTTTTTGGAATGAATGGACATATACCCAGCATGAGATTGCCTGCTTAAGTACCCAGAAGAAAATAAAACTTATTCAATCAAGCAATCACTCAAGAGTCTATATTAAACATCTAGGAATCAGGCACTATGCTAGGTACTAGATATAAATATAAAGAATGAAATAATCCTTGCCCCAAGGAGCCTATATGCTGGACCATTTCAAGAAGGTCATTCAGATAACCATTATGGATGCTCATATCTGAGAGTTGTATTATAGTATAGGTCTATGGCTGATCTAAATGTAGTCTTTAGTGGTGTATCTTACCTGTTAAGGTTATTAGGGTATGGTAAACTGCTTGAGAATTTCACCCCTCCAGCTAAGTCTTCACTAACAACGATATCTAGTTCACTCTTCTGTCGGACTTTTGAATGCCTAAAAAAAAAAAAAGAAGATTTCTTAGAGTAATTGGCTATGTGATGATTCTCTGTACAATCATTCAACCAACATTTATTAGGTGTTTACAATATAGCAGGTACTATGCTACACACATTAACCTTTCTTTTAACCACTTTTTCGAGGATAACCAACCACCTTTTAAATATTTTACTATATATATATATATATATATATATATATATATATATATATGAAATACATTTTCACTATTGCCCTTACCATGGGCTAGAGGTGATGATCCTGTGTTCTTAAAAGTTATGCTGTAGAACACAAGCCCTAATGAGCCTTCTTAATGCAAGAAGAATTTGTGGACTGGTCCAGAAATAGAATGTGCATCCCTGAAGCCCAAGAGAGACTCATTCCTTAGAAAATGGTCACTAAGGAATGATTTAAAAGAGATTGGGCAGGAGTTCTCATACCCTTAGAATGGGGGTAAATTCCAAAGTATACCAGAAAAAGAGTTCATTTTCTAGACTGATTTGTCTTTCATAAGAAACATAAGTCAATTTCTTTTTTCATGGAAAGATGGTACCTTTGGAAGTTTAAGAATGACTTACTACCTGGAAACATTATTCATGGAAAAAGTTTTTGGCAGACTTATTTCTCAGAACATCTAGTTCTTTATTCATCCATGTTGTTGATTCTTTTTTTTTAGGGTGTTTTTTTTTTTGGCAAGGCAAAAGGGGTTAAGTGGCTTGCCCAAAGCCACACAGCTAGGTAATTATTAAGTGTCTGAGACCGGATTTGAACCCAGGTACTCCTGACTCCAGGGCTGGTGCTTTATCCACTACACCACCTAGCCACCCCAATGTTGTTGATTCTTTAGAGTGGTTTTACCCAGGAGAAAGTTAGCAAATGTTTAATAATTGAATGTAAAGGAGAAAAAAGTATATATGACATATTTTTAAGTTTAATCTACATTATTAACATTTCTTCATCACTTTTAAAAGTCTAGACAATCCACAAAATAAAAATGAAGTCCTGTTTTGCGGTGTTTACTGATTTTCAAGGGTAAATGATCACATTGAAGATTTAATAATAGGTTCCTATGAGCCATTATAAGTTGGTACAGCACATCCTCTCCTAGGACTTTTTGAACTTTTCCCCTACCCAGATTTCATTCTGAGGCAGCTAGGGGGCTCAGAGGTTAAAGATTTGGACTTGGAATCAGAAAAACTTGAATTCAAAAACTCCCTCACACACTAACTAGCAATATGACCTTGGGCAAGTCATTGAACCTTTCTCAATCTGTTTCCTCTTCTACAGAAGAGGTATACCACATACCTCCTAGGGTTGTTGTGAGGATCAGATCAGATCATGTCTGTAAAGTGCTTTGCAATATAAAGCTATATAAAGTCTAGCAATTACTATCATTTTATTCAATAGAAAATCTTGAAGTTCTGATAGACAATTTCAAAGAATTTCCTAGTTATATCCAGGTTAAACATTTTCTTAAGCATTTGTAAATAAAAAAAATTCAGACATCTTTAGGAAGAATATTCATCTTATCTTTTTAGATAAATTTATTGGTATAAATTTAACAGTAATTGTTCTAGAATATAGGTCATACCCCTAAAATTATCTTTTGAAAAAAAAGAAATACAGGGATATGCACTGAACAACACTTTTGCAAAATTTAATAATGTAAACATTTACTGTGTAAATTTCTTTCATATCCCATTCGATTTTAATGAAGATGTTTATATTAAATTTTAGTATCATTTATTATTTATCTGCATTATCATTTCTTTTTTTGATTTTTACTGATATAACTTTATTTTTTAATTTAATATTTATTTATTCTCATTTTGTACAAATGTTTTTTATACATTAATAAAATATTCTTGTTTAAGAGTAAACAAAATACTCCCTCCCCCTAAAATATATAGACTCGTTTGAGTGATAAAGTAAAGGGGGGAGAGAGAAAAAAATTAAAATAAAAATTAAAGAAATAATAATAGCAATAATTGCAGGTTTGGCCAGGTGGTGCAGTGGATGGAGCACCAGCCCTGGAGCCAGGAGCACCCAAGCCCAAATCCGGCCCGTATACCCAGCAATCACTTAGTTGTGTGACATGCAAGCCACCCCAGCTTCACTACCCTGCAAAAAAAACAAAATAAAGAAAAAAAAAGACCCAAAATAAAATAAAATAGTAATAATAATAATAATAGGGGCAGCCGGGTGGCAGACAGAGCACTGGCCCTTGACCCAGGAGCACCTGGTTCCAAATCCGGCCTCAGACACCCAATGATCACCCCGCTATGCAGCCCCAGGCAGGCCACCCAGCCCCATTTGCCCTGCACCCCCCAAAAATAATAATGATAAAAAAATATGCTTCAGTCTGTGTTCCAACACCACCAGCTCTGTTGCGGGTGGATCACATTCTTTATAAGTCCATCACAAAAGTTACTTCCATATTTTTCCCCTGTTGCCATTGCTGATCGCAACTCCCTCCTTTCGCATTTCTCCACTACCATGTACTATATTTTCTCTTTCCTTTCACTCTGACACTGCTGTAGGGTAGCTGAGTGGCACAGCAGACAGATCCCTGGCCCTGGGGTCAAGAGGCCCTGAGCCCCCATACCACCCCTTAGGCCTAGCATCCACCTGGCTCTATGGTCCTGGACAGGCCATCCAATCCCAGCCCCTTGCAAGAAGTAAAAAAGAAAATGTTTTATATCTGACCACTCTCCCCCCATGGTCCATCCTCTCCTCCATCATTCACATCCCCACCTCTTCCCCCTGTCCCCCCCTTCTTACCCTATACCCCATTGAGTATATATGCTGTTTCCTCTCCTAGCCACCTCTGATGAGAGTGAAGATTCCCTCATTCCCCCTTGCCTCCCCCCCCCTTCCATATCATTGCAATAGCTCATTGTAATAAAGAAAAATCTTATTATATGAAATATCTTGGCCTATTCCCCCCTCTCCTTTTTCTTTCTCCCATTACATTTCCCTTTTTTCTATTGACTCCATTTTTATACCATATTTTATCTTCAAATTCAAAGGTTTATATGAGTATTATCAGTGTCATTTTTCTATACAGGAATATATGCGGTTCATTATCATTAAGTCCCTCATATTTTCCTCTTCTCCTCCAATCTCTATGCTTTGCCTGAGTCCTGTATTTGAAGATCAAATCTTCTGTTCAGCTCTGGCCATCCCAACAGGAACATTTGAAATTCCCCTGGTTCATTGAAAGTCCATCTTTTTCCCCTGGAAGAGGACATTCAGTTTTGCTGGGTAGTTGATTCTCGGTTGCATTCTAAGCTCTTTTGCCTTTCGGTATATTATATTCTAAGCCCTATGAGCTTCCAATGTAGTTGCTGCTAAGTCCTGTGTGATCCTGACTGCAGCTCCACGGTATCTGAATTGTGTCCTTCTGGCTGCTTGTAATATTTTCTCTTTGACTTGGGAGTTCTGGAACTTGGCTATAATATTCCTGGGGGTTGTTTTTTTGGGGGGTCTCTTTCTTGGGGAGATCAGTGTATTCTCTCCATTTCTATTTTGCCCTCTGCTTCTGGGATATCAGGGCAATTTTCCTGTAGTAATTCTTTGAAAATGATGTCAAGGCTCTTTTCCTGATCATGACTTTCAGGTATTCCAATAATTTTTAAATTATCTTTCGTAAATCTGTTTTCCATATCAGTTGTTTTTTCAATGAGATGTTTCACATTTTCTTCTAATTTTTCACTCTTTTGGTTTTGAAGTATTGAGTCCTGATTTCTTGTAAATTCAGCAATCTCCCTGAGTTCTATTCTTTGTCTGAAGGATTTGTTTTCCTCAGAGAGCTTTCTTATTTCTTTTTCCATCTGTCCAATTCTGCTTTTTAAAGCATTCTTCTCTTCAATAAATTTTTGAACTGTTTTATCCATTTGACCTAAGCTGGTTTTTAGCATGCTATTTTCTTCAGCATTTTTTTGGATTTCCTTGACTAAGCTGCTGACTTCATTTTCATCTTTTTTTCCTGCATCTCTCTCATTTCTTTTCCCAGTTTTTCTTCTATCTCCCTCATTTGATTTTCAAAGTCTTTTTTGAGCTCTGTCATAGCCTGAGCCCAATTTCTGTTTTTCTTGGAGTCTTTAGATGCAGGAGCTTGTGCTTCCTCATCTTCAGACTGAGTGTTTTGATCCTTCTTGGGCTCACAGGCAAAGTATTTCTAAATGGTGTTTCTCTTTTTACTGTGCTTACTCATTTTCCCGGCTTGAGTCTGGTTTTGGAGTGCTTCCTGAGCTTTTGGGACACTCCCACAAGGGTCTCAGTGTGTGAGGCTCTGTCCTCCTTCCTGATCTGTGAATGACCATATGCACCCCCCTCTGCCATGGGGCTGAGGTGGGGGGGGCCCTGCTGTTCTATGGGGGGGCCTAGACTGTGATCAAGATCTGAATGTGGTCAGAACCCCAGTGTCCTGTTCCAGGGGCAGAGGACAGAGCCTGGTAGTCTCTCTCCACTCCCTCCCTTGGCTCAGTGTACTCATGCCCTGGGGGCTCCTGCTTACTGGCTTCTGCTTCCTGTTCCTGGATCTGGCCATGCTGCTCGCTGTGTGCCCTGAGTGCTGGGCTCCACGTACTCGCTCTGGCAGAGGTTCCCTGCTGTTCCCCCAAGTTGTGCCTCAGGGTGTAGATCAAGAAACTCCCCTGCTGCTGTGAGTCTCGGCTCCCAGCACCCTGGGGCTGCCTCCAGGAGGCTGAAGTTCTTTCGCTCTGGCAGGCCACCCCTCTGGTGGGCTGCCCCTCCGACCCAGGGGAGCAGAGCCTTTCTGCTCTTTTCCAGGTTACCTTGAGTAGGACAACTGCTTCACTAGATCCCTCTGTGGGTTCTGTCTCTTGAAAATTTAGTTAGAGTTCTTAGTTTATACGTTTTATGAGAGAGCGCCTAAGAGACAATCCTCTCTTATAGCCATCTTGGCTCCACCCCATTATCATTTTCTTAACTAGGATTTTGTTTGAGTTAGATTGGGGAAGAAAATAGTCTATCCTCATACCAACAATGCATATGAACCAATAACTGACTCTGGAATTGTTCACTAAAACTATTGAAGACAGATATCCTTCTGTAATTTAGAGGTGTTAATGAGAGGTATTGTGGTATATTGGAAAGAACATAGGAAAACCAGACTTCAGAAGAGACCTAGGTTCAGAAGCTACCTCCAATACTTATCCATAGCATGGACAAGTCACCTCCCTGAGTCTTTGTTCTTTATCTGTAAAACGGCAATAGATAGCTCAATCTCCTACTGGTACAATTTTCATGAAGCTCAAATAAGATATTATATGTAAATTCCTTTCAAAACCTTCAAGGCACTATGTAAAATATCAGCTGTTTTTATTAACACTACAATGAACAATAATTCATGTTTATATGGCATTTTCCCCCCAAGGAAATGGGGTTAGGTGACTTGTCCAAGGTCACACAGCTAGGTAATTATTAAGTGTCTGAGTCTGGATTTGAACTCAGGTCCTCCTGACTCCAGGGTCAGTGCTCTATCTACTATGCCACCCAGATGCCCCATATTTATATAATTTTTTAAAGTACCTCTATCATAACAGCATCATGATGCAAAATTTTTAAATGAGGAATGAGACTCAGGTTATGAACTGACTAGGATCACATAGCTAGAGAAAGAATGGGTCAGGACTTGATCCCTGAGCTTTTGACCCCATTCTTTCCACAATTCCATCTAACTTTTGCATTCAAAATAAAACTGATTGTGAGAAATTATCAAAATAAAAATATAGCAGGCTTACTACTGGGACTACTGAAAAATAATTTCAGAAAGCTTTTATAAAATTCATATATTCTAGGCTTGAGGTCAACTATGCTGATTGAATGGGGATAGTAGATGAAGGAAAAAAAACATCCCACAGATCTTTGGGTCACCCACTCACTCACCATTGTACTGGCTGCCAGTTGGGAAGGAATGGCCTGAATCCAGTAATACACTCAAAGGCCAGAGTCCCAAAACTCCAGTAGTCCACGGTGACTGTATACTTCTGTTGTTCCAACAGCTCTGGAGCCTGCAAAGAAATATTGTTGAGTTGGAAACAGAAAAGTTCTTTTGTCCTCCAAGCCCTATGGGGAAAGTCAAGACATTCAAACTACCTCCATTTTCATTCCCCTCCAATGGAGCCATGTCATGCCATGCCTAATCTGTGCAGAAGGGGGTAAATGAAGGAGCTTCCTTATTTAGGTCCTAGACCCTAATTCCTGGGATCCATCTTATTCTTCTGGTTCAATTTTTTAAATCAGAGGAAACATCAAGGAAGGAGGACTCCTAGATTTTATATTGATCCTTACTCTTTTGGGGGATAGAGAGGAATGGGACAGCAGAGAAGGGGAGGTATTGGACGCAGTACCCTATAAGTTTCCCTATGCTTCAATGTACCCACTCTTTAAATGAAGCCAGCATCACTGTTATCACCATCAACAAAAAGTTGATTGAGTGCTTGCTATACCTAAGAAATGGGTCAGATAAGAAAGCCACCTTCCTTAATAAGAAAGCCCATTGACATCCATATACAATATAAAACTTCTAAAATTGTGGGTAGGTACTTAAAAATATGATTTTTGATTAATGCAGGCATTTTTAAATTCCAGAAAAGTTTGATCTCCATGACAGATAGTGCCTTTGGGGTTTAAGCAATAACATGGAGGGGAGTGAAGTGAAGGGGGGAGGTAGCACCTCTAAATGTGTCTCAAAGTGCACAAATGCTTTGTTTTGCCTCTGTTGATAAGAAGTACAAGACAGAGTCCCCTCCCTTCAAGATGCTTATAATCTAAGGAGGCAGGATAAGTACTGTGAGGAAAGTGCTTTTTAAATGCTATATAAATTTTCCTCCAGATAGAGTTGATGAACTCAGACTACAGACTAAAGACATATTTTCTTCTTTCGTTAAAAAAAGTTTTTTTGGCCCTAAGGGCAACAAAAGTGTGCATATCCTTTGATCCAGCAATACCATTACTGGGTCTGTACCCTGAAGAGATGATGAAAAAGGGTAAAAATGTCACTTGTACAAAAATATTCATAGAAGCTGTTTGTGGTGGCAAAGAATTGGAAATCAAGTAAATGTCCTTCAATTGGGGAATGGCTTAGCAAACTGTGGTATATGTATGTCATGGAACACTATTGTTCTATTTAGAAACCAGGAGGGATGGGAATTCAAGGAAGCCTGGAGGGATTTGCATGGACTGATGCTGAGTGAGATGAGCAGAACTAGAAAAATATTGTATACACTAACAGCAACATGGGGGCAATGATCAACTTTGATGGACTTGCTCAATCCATCAGTGGGACAATAAGGGACAATTTGGGGCTGTCTGCAATGGGGAATACCATCTGTATCCAGAGAAAGAACTGTGGAGTTTGAACAAAGACCAAGGACTATTAACTTTGATTTAGGGAAAAAAAACTGATATCTTATTGTCTGATCTTGCTATCTTTTATACTTTATGTTTCTTCCTTAAGGATATGATTTCTCTCTCATCACATTCAATTTGGATCAATGTGTACCATGGAGACAATGTAAAGCCTGACAAACTGCCTTCTGTGGGGGCTGGGGGAAGGAAGATTAGAGGGAAAACAGTAAAACTGAAAATAAATAAAATCTTTAAAAAATTGATTTGGACATGGATAATAGAGGAACTTGTTTTGCATAATTATACATATTCGTAACAAGTTTTCATTTTTTTATCCTCTCACTGGGTGAGGGAAGGAAAGAGGTGAGGGAGAAAATAAAGAAAATTGAATTTTTAAAAAGTGCTATATAAATGAGATGATAGGAGGTATAGTACCATGCCTAGATAATGTGTTTCAAAACCAGGAAGACCTGGGTTCAAGATCCACTGAGTGTGCAATTCTAGGTAAGTTAGTTATCCTCTCAATTTGTCCAACAGCATAGGGAGAAATTTTCTGATTAGGAATTCTTTGGCCTATACCAATGACATCACAGCCCGGTCCCTAGTCTGGTGTAAATGAGGAGCAAGGTAAAAAGTTTATATTTTAATGTATATAAGCCAGGCATGACCTAGTGGAAAGAATGTTGCAAGATTTGGGAGTCATGAAACTTGAATTCTGATCCTATCTTTGGTACTTGCTAGTTATATGATCAGGGACAAGTAAGTTGCTTAAATTTTCTGCATCTTAGTTTTTTTTGGCTTGGTATCAGAAAACCCTGAAAGGTGAGAGAAAGAGCAAGGTCCAGTGATTGCTGGTTAGCTCTGATATAAAAGAGATTCTTATTTAAATATGGGTTGGTCTCTGAAATTACTTCCCACTCTAAAATGTCTAGATTTGTTATTTATGGGATTCTATGTAGGGGAATCTATCCATAGGGAAAGGAGTAGAGGAAAGATAAACAGGTTGTCTTGCCATGTTGATGAGAACTGAGATAACATATCATTCAAGTTGGAGATGTTTGGAAGTAAAAGTATTTGGTATGCCTGGTTTAAGGACAATGGTGCAGGGACAGATAGCAATAATTAGAAAGCATCCAGATGCTGGTTGAATTTTTCGACAAAACCTGAGGATCCTGCCATGCAGGATAAAGAATAGAGGTCTAAGAACAAATTCCTGGGGGAATGCCTACAGACTAGGAAATGGTATGTGAATGTGATGACATATTCCTAGAAGGGATAAATAAGAATAATTTGGAGAGACTTAGGAAGACCAACATACCGATGCAGAATAAAATGAACATAAATAGGAAAACAATATGCACAATTACTACAGCAAAGATCCAAAATTTGAATATGAAAATTATGTAATAATAATAATAATCAAGAATCCTGGTCAAAGAGAACAATAAATGTAGGTGGGGAACTCTTGTTGTAGTATATATCATGCACTGTCAGACTCTATTGATATATTAGCTGATTTTGTTAAAACTGTAGTTTTCTTTTAAAAAAATTCTTTGGGGGGGCGGAGCCAAGATGGCCACAGGAGAAGAGCCTTTCTTAAGTGCTCTCTCTCTATAATATTTCAAAACTCATAAAATAATGACACTAACTAAATTTTTGAGAGACAGAACCCACAGAAAGATCCAGTGAGGCAATTCTCCAGACCAAGGTAACCTGGAAAAATAGTGGAAAGGCTCTTCTCCATGGGGTTAGAGGGTGGCCAGCCAGGTGAAAGAACTTCAACCTCCCAGATGCAACTCCAGGGTACTGGGAGCGATGGCTCTTCCTGAACTACACCCCAGGGAGCAGTGGGCATAACTTGTAAGATCAGAGTGGGGACCTCTGCCAGAGTGAGGGCGTGAAGCCCAGCCCTGAGGGCATTCAGTGAGCAGTGGTGGTGGCAGCAGCCCAGATCCAGGAAATGGAAGCAGGAGGAGCTGGTAAGTCAGAGCCCCCAGGCAATTTAGCCCTGAGTGCTCAAACTACCAAAGGGAGGGGAGTGGAGAGAGACTTCCGGGGTCTGTCCTCTGTACCTGGAACAGGACTCTGGGACTCTGACCACATTTAGATCCTGATCACAGTCTAGGCCCTGTATAGAACAGTAGGACCCCCCAACCTCAGCCCCATGGCAGAGGGGTACACTTTGTAGTCATTCACAGACCAGGAGGGAAGACAGAGCTTGCCACACTGAGATCCTTGTGGGGGGGGTATTCCAATAATACTCACAAGCTCAAGAAGACCAGGCACAGACTGGGGAAATGAGTAAACAGAAAAAGGAGGAACACGATTGTGAAATACATTATCTATGATCCCAAGAAGGATCAAAATACACAATCTGAAAATGAGGAAGTACAAGCTCCTGTATCTAAAGACTGCAAGAAAAACAGAAATTGGGCTCAGGCTATGACAGAGCTCAAAAAAGATTCTGAAAACCAAGTAAAGGAGATAGAAGAAAAATTGGGAAAAGAAATGAGAGAGATACAGGAAAAATGTGAAAAAGAAGCCAGCAGTTTAGTCAAGGAGATCCAAAAAAAAATGCTGAAGAAAATAACATGTTAAAAACCAACATAAGGGATGGCTAGGTGGCACAGTGGATAGAGCACCAGCCCTGGAGTCAGGAGTACCTGAGTTTAAATCCGGCTTCAAACAATAATTACCTAGCTTTGTGGCTTTGGGCAGTTAAGTGGCTTGCCCAAGGCCACACAGCTAGGTCATATGATTAAGTGTCTAAGACCAGATTTGAACTCAGGTACTCCTGACTCCAGGGCTGGTGCTTTATCCACTGTGCCACCTAGCCGCTCTGCAAAAACCTAAAAGAAGAAAAAGAACATAGTTCAAATGGATAATACAGTTCAAAAAGTTATTGAGGAGAAGACTGCTTTAAAAAGCAGAATTGGCCAGACAGAAAAAGAGATAAGAAAGCTCTCTGAGGAAAACAAATCCTTCAGATCTAGAATGGAGCTAAAGGAAGCTGTTGACTTTAAAAGAAGTCAAGACACAATACTTCAAAACCAAAAGAATAAAAAAGTTAGAAGAAAATGTGAAACATCTTATTGAAAAAACAACTGATCTGGAAAACAGATTCAGAAAAGATAATTTAAAAATTATTGGGATACCTGAAAGTCATGATCAGGAAAAGAGCCTTGACATCATTTTTTAAACAATTCCTACAGGAAAATTGCCCAGATATCCTAGAAGCAGAGGGCAAAATAAAAATTGAGAGAATCCACTGATATACCCTGGAAAGAGATTAAAAAAAACAACCCCCAGGAATATTATAGCCAAGTTCCAGAACTCCCAAGTCAAAGAGAAAATATTACAAGCAGCCAGAAGGACACAATTCAAATATCATGGAGCTTCAGTCAGGATAATACAAAATTAGCAGCAACTACATTAAGGGCTCATAGGGCTTGGAATATAATATTCTGGAAGGCAAAAGAGCTCAGAATGTAACTGAGAATCAACTACCCAGGAAAACTGAACATCCTCTTCCAGGGGAAAAGATGTATTTTCAATGAATCAGGGGAATTTCAATTGTTCCTGTTGAAAGGACCAGAGCTGAACAGAAAGCTTGATCTTCAAATACAGGACTCAGGTGAAGCATAGAGAGTAGAGGGGAAGGGTAAAATATGAGGGACTTAATAATGATGAACTGCATGTATTCCTGCATAGAACAATGATACTGATAATACTCATGAGAAACTTCTCATTTAATACAGCAGGTAGAAGGAGCTTTTATAGATGAAGCATAGGAGAGAGCTGAATTTGAAGATATGATATATTGTAAAAATGGAGTCATTGGCTAAAAGTGAAATGTAATGGGAGTAAGAGAAAGGAGAGGTGGAATAGGCTAAGATATTTCATATAATAAGATTTTTTTTATTACAATGAGCTATTGCAATGATATGAGAGGAGGGAAGGCAAGGGGGAATGGGGGAACCTTTGCTCTCATCAGAGGTGGCTTGGAGAGGAAACAGCATATATACTCAATGGGGTACAGACATCCAGAGTAAGAAGGAGAGAAGGGGGAAAGGGGGAAGGGGCTTATGTGAGTGATGGAGGAGAGGGTGGATCATGGGGGGAGAGTGGTCAGATATAACACATTATTTTCTTTTTTTACTTCTTCCGAGGGGCTGGGATTGGATGGCCTGTCCGGGACCACAGGGCTGGGTGGTTGCTGGGCCTTAGGGGTGGTATGTAGGCTTGGGGCCTCTTGGCTAACCTACTGTACATTTTAGAAGAGGGACAGATTGAAAGGAGAGAAAATATAGTATATGGTAGTGGGGAGGTATGGATGGAAGGAGTTGTGATTAGCAATGACAACAGTAGAAAAATATCAAAACAGCTTTTGTGATGGACTTATCATAAAGGATGTGATTCACCCACGATAGAGCTGGTGGTGTTGGAACACAGACTGAAGCACATTTTTTATTATTATTCTCATTCTCATTCTCATCATCATCATCATCATCATCATCATCATCATCATCATCATCATTATTATTGGTTTTTGCAAGGCAATGGGGTTAGGGTGACTTGCACAGGGTAACACAACTGGATCATTGTTTGGTGTCTGGGGCTAGATTTGAGCTCAGGTGCTCCTGACTCCAGGGTCAGTGCTATGTCCACTGTGCCACCTAGCTGTCCCTATAATTATTTTTTTTTAATTTTAATTTTTTTCCCTCTTTCCTTTATTGCTCAAGAGAATCTATATGTTTTTTGGTGGGGATTTATGTTTACTCTTAAGCAAGAGTATTTTAGTAATGTATAAAAAAATCACTTGTAAAAAATACAAATAAACATAATTTAAAAAATTCTTTGGCACTAGAGATGACTCACTGTGGAGAAAGGGGAAAGGAAGATATTTAAAAATGAAGGTGATACATTCAGAGAAGGAACTATAGAGTGAATGTAGATCAAAGAATGCTATTTTCATTTTTTTTTTTAGTTTTTGCAAGGCAAATGAGGTTAAGTGGCTTGCCCAAGGCCACACGGCTAGGTAATTATTGTCTGAGGTCGGATTTGAACCCAGGTACTCCTGACTCCAAGGCCGGTGCTCTACCCACTGCGCCACCTAGCCGCCCCTATTTTCAATTAAAAATTTTTTTTCTCATGTTTTTTTCTTTTGTTCTGATTCTTCTTTCCCAATATGAGTAATATGGAAATATGTTTAACACAATTATACATGCAAAACCTATTTGAGATTACTTGCTGTCTTGGGAAGGGAAAATGGAAGAAAAAGTTGGAAAATCTAAAAAAATTAATGTTAAAACTATCTTTACATGTAATTGAAAAAATAAAATACAACACATTTTCCATCACAAGTCTTTTAGAATTGTATTTGATCACTGTTTTGCTGAGAAAAGACAAGGTTATCATATTTGATTGTCTCACAATGTTGTTGTTAAAATATATTGTGTTCTCCTACTTCTCACTTCATTCAGCATTGGTTCATGTAAATCTTTCCAGGATTTTCTGAAATCTACCTACTCATGATTTCCTACAGAACAATAGTATTCCATCACAATCACATACCATAACTTATTCAGCCATCGTCCAATTGATGGGCATTTCCTCAGTTTCTAATTCTTTTCCACCATGAAAAGGGCAGCTAAAAATATTTTTATATATGTGCATTCTTTTTCCTTTATTATGATCTTTTTGGGATATAGAGCTAGTTGTGTTGTTGCTAGATCAAAGGGTATGTACAGTTTTATTGCCTTTTGGGCATAGTTGGGAGGTAGAAAAAGTTTATAAAAATGAATCCTGAAAACTATCTATCTCTATAATTGAAAAAGAAAAATGATAAAAAAAAGATGATACAAAAACCAAAAGGTGTTAAAAAAACAACAATAAATCTCTTAGAGATACCATATAACTGAAGAAAATAAAGTAATGGTGGGTAGAACTCCCCTAGAACAGACTCTACAGAATATATGAAATTATGGCATTTATAGTTATCAGATTCCTGGGCAGCTAGATGGAGTAGTGGATAGAGTACTGATCTTAGAGTCAGGAGGACAGGGATTCAAATCCAGCCTCAGACACTTGTCACTTACTAGTTGTATGACCTTGGGCAAGTCATTTAACCCTTACTGCTCACATCTAGGACCATCTCCAGTTGTCCTGATTCATATCTGGTCATTGGACCCAGATGACTCTGGAGGAGAAATTGAGTCTGGTGACATAGCCCAGCATCCCCTCACTCAAATCTAATTCATGTGCTTGTCATGGCACCACCTCTCTGATGTCAAGGTCTTTTTCTGAGAATGAAGGACAAACAAGATTGTCAAAATCTAATCATGAAAAATGGATGAGTTATGATTAGCACAAATAAAAGGAAACTGCTAGTAACAGTAAATGGATTTGAAAAAATTAAGCATATTTTTTTTAATATGGAAAAGATGTTAGAGATGACTAAATCCAACTTTCTCAGGTTATATATGAGGGAGCTCAGGGCCAGAGAGAAGTTGTGGCTTTCCCAGCCATAGTGGGAGTTTAAGACTGAGGCAAAGTCATAAATGGCTGGGATATGATTCACAGAAAGACCATCATGACCCATAGCTTGAGGCTACTACAAACAAAAGAATATTAGGATGACTGGTTCATGGTGTTGATTCAGAAAGATGGGTTTCCCGTGTTCCAGTAAAACATCCAGATGCCTAGGGCAGAAATAAACTGAGCATGTCTGGAGTCCTGGAAAATAAGGGGCTTGGGGGCTTATCACATAAAAAAGCAATGGCTGTATGTACCAATCCCACCTCTTACCAGGTACTGCAATGTCCCCACAAAGGACGTGCAAAGACTGCCTTGATCCAGTTCTTTAGCGTATCCTAGGTCAATGATCTTGTGTATTAACTGGGAAAAAAGTTTAAAAAAATAAGGTTTATCACAAAAAACATGCTGTTTTTATGCTTTCTAGCATAAACATCTTTGTGCTGGAATAAAGAGAACTTTAACGATTAAATCACCTAACTCCAAGATTGTGTAAACATCCTCCATCTGATACAGTAAATTCAAGTACATTGGGACAAAGGGGACTGACTCCTTTTGGCACATATCCTGGTTTCTCCTAGAAGATGTTAGGAAGCCTGAGAGTTCTGTCACTGTAGTCCTAAAATACCAGCTGTGATGTCCCAGTATGACAGAAGGCTACTGTTCATCTTCCCACCTGAAAAAACAAAGCTGCCTCTCCACTGCTACTCACACACAGGTGAGTAGAAACTTCCTGGAGAGGTTGAAGCCCAAAGAAGATGGCATCAGCATCATGGGTTCAGATTGAGCTTTGGAGGATATGGATTCACCCTGATCATTGTGAATTGAGACTAGTCTTGGGTAAGAAATAATTCTCTTGGCCCAAGTATAGATTTTGTTAGGCATCCCCCACCCCAAACCCACCCTATTCCTTTGATTTCAACCTTGGCCTTTACATCAGTGGTGTCAGAATCAATGTTGCAATTGCCAGGTGGAACCAGATTAAATTGTAATTGGAAAAAAAGTTTAACAAAATAAATAAAACAAATAAGTAACTTTAATTTGTGGGTTTTTAAAGTCAAAATGAAGACCTCAGGGCAACTCATTTTTATTTGAATTCGACACCAGTTTTTTTAAATGAATGAATGAATGAATGAATATACTAAGTATGTTCCAAGCACAGGAGAAAACAAAACATATACAAAAGCAAAGATAGTCCCTGCTCTAAAGGAGTTTAAAGTCTAATGGGGGAGACATTACATAAAGGAGATCAATGGCCAGGGAGGCTACCTTGGTTGGAAAGTTAAAGGGAAATTGAGGGAAGGTAATGAGACTAGAAGGAGCACAGAGGTACAAATTGACATACCTTTTACAAAAACATTGACAGAAATAATTTGACTATGGGTCAGAGATTTCCCTATAGCTGAGGGGCTGGTGGAATCTGGCTGAGGAGTGAGTGGATCCAGATGTAATGATGATTCAGGCAACCAGTGATAGGAAAGGGAGGCCCTAGGACCAGAGTTGGACTTTATTAATCCAACCTCTTATTTTGATGCCTGACATACGTTTTGCTTCAGACTCCAATAACAACAATAAAATAAAAGGAAGATTGGTGTTTCAGTGCATTGAATTCCAGACCTGGAATCAGGAAGATTTATCTTTGTAGTTCAAATCTGATCTTAGACACTTACTAGCTGTGTAATCCTGGGCAAGTCATTTAACCCCATTTGCTTCAGTTTCCTCATCTATAAAATGAGCTGGAGAAGGCAATGGCAAACCACTCCTATATCTCTGCCAGTAAAACCCTAAATGGAGTTACAAAGAGTCAGTCATGACTGAAAAACACTCAAGGGACAACAACTAACTATGCATCAGGTCTGCACTTATTATTATTATTTTATCTTCAAAACACTCCTGGGAGGTTGGTTCTATTTTTATCCTCATTTTATAGATGAAGAAACTGAGGCAAACAGCAGTTAAGTGACTTGTCCAACTAGTATATATCTGAGGCTACATTAGAATTCAATCAGCACTTTATCTACTGTTCTATCTCAATGTTCTATTATTTCTCTCTATTTTGGTAAGTCAATTTGCTCAATATAATCTACATCATGCTCTAGTTCCTTATTTAGCACTGAAGTTTTGCAAAATACTTTACAAACTTTATCTAATTTGAGCTTCACAACAAATCCTGGGAAGTAGGTACTTTCATTATAATATGAGGTAGATACAGTGGACAGAGTACTGGTCTTGGAGACAGGAGGATAGGAGTTTGAATCTCACCTCAGACATTGCCACTTATTAGCTATGTGACCTTGGGCAAGTCACTTAAAAGTCATCTCCAGTCATCTTGATTCATATCTGGCCTCTGGACTCCAGAGGGCTCCAGAGTGAGGCTGGTGACTTAGCACAGCCCCCCTCACTCAAATCCAGTTGCCAGTAAATGTCTGAATTTAGATTTGAACTCAGGTCTTCCTGACTTCAGGCTCAGTGCTCTATTCTCTATACCACTTAACTACCAAAAAAGCTAGTCCCTGCAGTAGAGGCCTCCATTCACCAACCCTTTGTCTTCCTACCACCAAACCACAATACCCCTCCCTGGCCACCATGACCAGGGAGGACCATCACGTTGCATTTCTTTAAGCTGCTATGAACAACAGAATAAATACAAAGAAGGCTGGAGCATGGGTCTGACCTAGCAACACAAAGTTTCCTGTGTTCCCATGAAATATCCAGATAGATGGATGGGTGGGAGACACTTCCTCCAAATCTTCCTGACCACCCAGATCTCTCTTATGCCAAAATTCACACCAGTTCTCATGCCTAAAAGTCTTAATGTTGGCATCAAGGTCTAGAACTGGCTTTCAATTCATTTCTAGTATAACAACTAAAGTGGGGGTGATCAATCAACATCAATGGGAATAGAGGTTCAATTCCAAGAATCATAAGGCCCTTGAGGGTAAGGGGTAAACAATCCTTCCCTTATCAGACCTGTGCCACCTGGGCTCTTCACAATGCCAGCCATTCAGATGCACTTTGATTTGCAGAAGTTTCATACTGAGCTGGTTTATTCAAGCTATTAAAAGTGGTCCCAGGGAAAAATAAAAGCTTCACACGAGGAAATGAAAATACAAACAGAGAGGCAGAAAAACATTTCCTCTCTCTACCAAGAATGAACTCCCTGAGATGAATGCCACATACAAAACCATCAGTCACCAGGCTCTGGAGTCACTCACTCTTTTTTCTCCTTGTTGCAGGACAATATTTTCAGGCTTCAGGTCCCGATGGATGATTCGGTTTTCATGAAGATATCTTAGTGCTGAGGCTGTGGTTTGGAAAAGGAGCAGCTGTTAAGTCTACAGAATATCTCACATTTTAGAATTTTTCCTATGACTTTATAACTCAAATTTGAACTCTTTCCAATTGCCTGAGGTGTTTTAAGAAGGAAAAGACCAGAGGTCTCTAGAGGTCTCTGCTATAGTCTTCACTTTCGTTCTGGGTAATTTTTTTAATTTAATTTTTTTTTATTAGTGATAACTCTTTACATTAATATAGTGATTTTTGGTCATACCTTTGATATTATTAGCACTGGGAACTCCTGGGGAGGAAGCTCCTTCCAAAGATTCAGATGGGTAACTATTCTACAATTTTTAACTAAATAATTAAAAATTCTGCAATTTTAATTATGCTGGGGGGCATAACACTGAGAGGTTAAGTGAATTCCAATGATCACCCAGCCAGTATGTGTGAGAGGCAGGATCCAGGTCCTTCCTTATTCAGGTTTGACATTTCTCCAAAAAAAGCTAAGATTGTCACTCTATAGCTAATACTTCAATTTTTACAAATGGCTGTGCCCACAGTCATCTTGTGAGATAGGTAGTGTAAATGCTGTCTCAGTATTCTCATTTTACAGATGGAGGTACTGAGGCAAGCCATCATAGAATTTTCTAGCAATGGAATGGGCTTCCTCATGAGAATGAGATTCCCCCATCATGGAAGAGTTCAAGGCTGAAGGAGAACACAAAATAGAAGATGGGAACAAGGAAAGTACTTGACAAAAGGAATGTATTAAGTTGAGGAGGATACTGTGAGGTACAATTATTCTGGGAACACTGCAAAGTATATTATTCAAACTGATAAAAACTGGTACACCCAGAATGAAAAGTAGAAAAGCATCAGGTTTGAGAGTCAGGAGAAAAGACCTGGGCTTGAATGTAGTCTTTGGTGTTTCTTAATTGTGTGACTTTGCACAGATGACTTTGTCTGACTTTTTTTCTTATATAGCATGAAGATAATAATACTTTTATTTCCTGTCTCAAAGGATTGTTGTGACATGGATGCTTTGTAAGACTGAAAGCAGCATGTTGCTATTATTATTGCAAGAAGTTAGTCCATAAGCAGTTATTAATCACCTACTATGTGCCAGATACTGTACTATGATGAGGAAAATTTTCAAGAAACAGAATTTCTGGGTAAATTATAATCAATTTTTATGCATTATAGCTAGTAATTAATCAATAAAATGAGTTCAATTGTTCCTCTTGATGAAGTATCTTGAATGCCTATAAATGCTAACATGAAGTATCTTGAATGCTTATAAAGCCTTTGAAAAAAGGGGGGTGCCTGAGGGTGGAAATCAACTTGGATAAGTAATGAGAGAATGAATATTATGATGAGAGGTGGGCATATTTCTAAATAGGGCCTGGAGAATGTGACTTTGATCACTCAGGCCTGAACACAGAGACATATCTCTTCCCAGACCACCCCCAGACTAGGAAAATCTGTGATGATGATGATGATGATGATGATGATGATGATGATGAAGTTTATTCTCT
The DNA here is from genome assembly GCF_037893015.1 of Macrotis lagotis. Taxonomy (NCBI): domain Eukaryota; kingdom Metazoa; phylum Chordata; class Mammalia; order Peramelemorphia; family Peramelidae; genus Macrotis; species Macrotis lagotis. The sequence continues at coordinate 144,968,758 of NC_133658.1, read as the reverse complement.
GTACTCAAAGAAAAACATGACACCCAGGAAGTGATGTTGTGACAAGCATGTGAAATAGATTTGAATGAGGGGGTGCTATGCTAAGTAATCTGCTTCATTTTCTCCTCTGGATCATTATCCTCTGGCCAGATATGGAGCAGGACAACTGGAGATGGCCCTAGATGTGAGGTAATGGGGTTAAGTGACTTGCCCAGGGTCATAAAGCTCATAAATGTCTAAGGCCACATTTGAATTCAGGTCCTCCTGATTCCAGGGCTGGTGCTCTACCCACTGTGTCACCTTACTCTTTCAATATAGACAAAAGGGGGAATCCAGTTCTACTCAGACCTGACTAAAAAACATAATGAGCCAGAATTCACCAATTCACCTAGATTAGAATTTCTTCAGCTTCTATTCAGACCTAAGTTTTTCCAGTTGGACAGATTTGATCAAAATTTCATCCAATAATCAGCCCTGGCTTAACAGTCTACAGGTGCTGATTAATGAGTGAGGAAATAGAAATGGGAAAAACCTTAGTTCTAATTTAATAACTGGTTATTAATATAGGAGAGAAATAATCATTTTTTAGTATTAAGACCTAAGGAAACAAAGGCAAAGGACAGGTAAACTACTATCAACAAACAAGTAGCAAACAGGTTAAATTGGAGAGAATCAATATAGGCAAAGCATTAGAATGAGAAAAGGGACTGGGAAAGACTTCTTATAGAGGTAGGGTTTTAACTGAGACTTAAAGGAGGAAGATCAGTGTTTCTGAATAGAAAAGCATATATGAGTGTGAATGTGTGTGTGTGTGTGTGTGTGTGTGTGTGTGTGTGTGTGTAAAAGTAGGAGAGGATCAGCTTATAAAAGGTTTTGATTGTCATTTAGTAGTTCAAAAAAAAATCAAAGGACCAGGTTAAAATGTAATTGGGCAATATTTAGCAAAATAAATAAAAAATATAAAAACATAGGTAATATTAATTTGGGCTTTTCTAAATCAATGTGAGGTCCACTTATTTTAAGAATCTCATTTTGTAGATAAAGAAGCTGAAGCACAAAGAGAATAAAAAGGGAATAAGCATTTATTTTATACTTATTATATAATTGGTACTGTGACTTTTTATTTTCAAATATTATGTCATATCAAAGGCTGTAGGGCAGAGGCTAGTCTAGAACCCACACCTTTGGACATTTTGACCAGTGTCACTTTCATATACTATTTGTTATAATAGAGTTCATGATACCTTCTAGTTGCATAAGAGTTCATTGTTTTCAAGAGTTACATAATCTTATGTGATTCAAAGAAGACAGGTCAGAAGACTCCAGCATCCAAGGAGATTAACACCAAGTGACTTATCTGAGATCACATAGAAGAATGAAGGACTAGAACCTAGGTTTTCTGGTAATGTTAAAAAATAACCGATATTTATAGCAAAACTAAACCCACAGCCTTCTATTAATTCAGAGAAATAAGAACAGCTAGCTATTACATCAAACTACTCATTGCTGACTCATCTAAGTCCAGAAGAGTAAGAGGAGTTAATTCCAACTAAAGATGATATAAGCTTACATGTATTACAAAGGCCAGTCCCAGGTCTGACGGAAGTTGCTGGTATGGGCAGGATACATGTTAGCCTTTGGGAAGCTGAGATAGAGACCTTTGTTTGGAGCCCTCATCATACATACTTGAGATTTCATAATATGAACTTCTCCAAGCAGAAGGAAACATACTTGAGTAATTTTCAGAAAGAATAATAATCAAGAAGTATTTCTATAATATCCTTTACAGGACTTCCTCTAACTATTTTAGAAAAGTATTAGGCAAAATCATTGGTCAGTTCCAATGGGTGGAGTCCCCAAGGCCATTCATATCCAAGCACCAGTAACCAGGGAATCAAAATGACTTGGATGACATTGGCTTCTTTTGGGGGCCCTAGCTATAGATTTCTTCAGGAAAGGAAACTCTCAATGAGCAAACTCCCTTTAAAAATGCAGATCAGAAACTATTAACAATTCAGTTTTGCAGAACTGTCCAGGGCCCTGGAGGCAAAGTCACAAAGACTGTTTCGAAGGACTTGAACCCTGGTCTTCCAGATTTGAGGGTAGAGCTTAGGCCATAAAGTTTCTTTATCTAAAGAAATGTCTAAATTTTTGAAAAAATCTGAATTACAGACTAATTTTACAGATAGAAATACAATTCTATATACATTGCTTATTGCTACATGAATAGTACAGGAAATCTAAGGGTTTTTCCTTAAAAAACATTCTCCTTTCATCTCAGGATAGGAGGAACTAGAGGCAACCAGGTAGAGAACTGGACTCAAGAGTTAGGAAGACCTGAGCAAGTCACTTAATTTCTGTCAGCCTCAGTTTCCTGGATCAATGGAACAAATAATAATACCCACATTACAGTGTTGTTGTGAAGATCAAATGTGATAATATTTAGAAAGTGCTTTGTTGTTCAGTCATATATGACTTTTCATGACCCTATTTTGGAATTTTCCAGGCAAAGATGTGAATAATGAAGATGAGTTTTTCTGATTCTAAGCCCAGTGCTTTATCCCCTGTAAAGAGTTTAGCAAACCTTTTTTAAAAACCCTGTGTAAATGTTAGTTACTATTACTAACTCTAGAGGATGGGTCCTCAGAATCTGTCTATCATAAACAACCCCCTCATTTTACAGATGACAAAACCGATCTTGATCTTGCTGGACATTTAGCTATTTTGTTAATCCAGATATGGAGACTTATAGCTTGAATCAAAGAATGAATGTGGGGTTTGACTGTATTCCATAAATACAAATGAACCCAGTTAGTTTTAGGGGAACAAGGTAATAACCCCTATTATTGCTATTGGTGAGGCTGAGGCTGGTAGCTTGAGTTCAGAAATCCTGAGCTTAAACCCAGTTGAGTTTAAGGCTCATTTAGTTTCTATCCTAAGTCTGTACCAACGTGGTAAGCCCCTGAAAGTGGAGAATTGCTAGGCTACCTACAGTAATTGGAAAAATGGAGCAGCTTTAAAGCTTTTGTGGCACAGTTAAGTGGTAAAGTAGATAGAGAATCTGGGCCTAGAATTAGGAAGATCTGAGTTCCAATATGGCCTCAGATACTTATTAGCTATGAGATGCTGAGCAAGTCACTTAATCCTATTTGTCTTAGTTTCTTCACCTGTAAAATGAGTTGGAGAAGTAAATGGCACATCACTCCAGTATCTTTGCCAAGAAAATTCCAAATGGGATCATGAAGAGTTGAATACAATTTAAAAATTATTAAACAACAAAAAAATTCTGTGCCAGTCAGTATTGGGAGTGTGCCTGTGAGGGGTTGCTGTCTTTCCAAACCAGCTAGGTAGAAGATCTAGTCTCAACAAACAAATAAATAAAATTAGTTTAGCTGGGAGTGACTATTATAAGATATTTGGGGGCAAATGGGGGGGGAACTGAAGAAAGGGACTTTTGTACAGTGTTTTTAAAAAAATTCTGTAGACAAAGGATAATGTGTTTAGGGAGAGTGGCAGAACAAAATAAGCTTGGTATGGCAACGGGAAGGGTTGGTTACTTCTGTGCCGTTGTAGGTGCAGCTGAAAGCTTGAGGTGTGGTAGATGCTGCTATCAGTGTCTGACAAGATCTCTTCCTCTCACTTCTCTGCAGTAAGCATCTCTCAGCTCACCTCAAGAAGTCCCAGTGGAAAAATTACAAACCACTTCTCTGCCACCCTAACAATGCTAAACACCACACTTTTAATAACCTGGCTTTCTTCAGTCCTAAGCTTGAGGTCCCAGACTCACAAGTCTTGCTAGTCCCTGGCAATTTTGGAGCTGCCAGATCTATTGTGGCATTCTCTCTTTCAGATGACCACCAGGCAATTTGGGATATGCTAGATCTATCCATTTCCTCTTGCTTTCCCCTTCTCCTTTCCTCCATCCTCACACCCCTCTCTCATTTTCAGTCAAACAGGAAATCTCCTGATTGAGTCATAGCTTTTTAACGATCTGCCCATATTACTACTACTACTACTACTACTACTACTACTACTACTACTACTGGTACTATTACTACATGATTTCTGGGTGCTGATGGGAAGACTCTTCCCTTCCACTCTTTCTTCACCCTGCTCCTCTATTGAAGCAAAATAAACAAATGGAATTAGTAATATTCCCATGGCCTCAAAAATCAGAATAATCTCCTGACTCACAAGTATCTCAAAGTTCACCAAAGAGCCCCTTTTCCTCCAAATAATCTAATTACTTTCTGCCTTGATGCTAGACCACTTTGTTGGAGAGGCTGGGCACAGGTCCAATTGCATTAAAAACAACATTAGGTGCTTACTAAGGCAGGATACTGTAACATGGTACTGTAATATGATCTGGCATGGGAGACAGGAATGCCTGGGTTCAGGTCTAGTCTGTGACACATACTAACATAAGTCTGACTTCTTTGTGTCCCCCGACTTCTCTGAGATTCTAAGTTGCAGAAGAGCTGCCAATTCTTTTGGGAAAAAAAGTCCTGGTTATGAAGCTAGAGGACCTACATTCAAATCCTACTTCCGAGACCTTGGACAAGTCATATAACCTGGGTGAGGCTTAGTTTTCTCATCTATAAAAAAAGATGGTTGAATTAATTGATTGCTAAGGTACAGCTAAGATATTAGAAGAAAAAATACACATTGCAATAGCAATGTAAATCTAAAAATGACTAAAAAGAAGTTGAATTCTGGATAACTGAAAAACCAATAATGATTAGGAAGAACAGATATAGAAATATAGTAAGAATGAAAGCTAGGATTTATACAGTCCTTAAGATTTGCAAAGAGTTTTACAAATATTATCTCATTTTTCATCTCTCCCCTTTCTTAGTAGGACCTGTGACAGGCAGAAGGTTGTATGGAATCAGATCATGCCACAAAATTGGGTGTTTTTGCTGAGTTCTTTTACTTTGTAAAAAGGGAGGATTCAATTGGGATGAGGTGGGAGTGGGAGTTATATTCACTGCCTGTTTTAGAGTCATTTTTATGATCCCTTTCTTTTACACATATATTCAGTTAGTCATTAATTTCTATTAACTTTTCATAGAATTGGAGAAATGACCTCAGTAGCCATTTATCCAGCTCATTATATTGTAGCAGAGAAGGATCCTTCAGGCATTGCTTGAAGACCTCCAGGAGGAGAGTGGCCTAAGTCACATTTGAACTCCTCTAATTGTTAAGAAACAATTCCAAGAAGCCATGATGAAAAATGCTACTACCTCTGGAGAGATAACTGATGAACTCTGCATGTTGAAGCATATTTTTTTTTCACCATCTTTATTTTCTTTTTGCCTCCCCCCCCCAACAGGGCTAATATGGAAATGTTTTACATGACTATACATGTATAACTGATATCATATTACTTGATTTCTCAATGGGGAGGGAAGGGGTAACAGAGAGGGAGAGAATTTGGAACCTAAAATTTTTATAAACGAACATCAGAAACAAATTAATCTTTTTTAGTTTTTTTTAGTTTTGTTTTTTTGCAAGGCAATGGAGTTAAGTGGCTTGCCCAAGACCACACAGCTAGGTAATTATTAAATGTCTGAGGCCGGATTTGAACTCAGGTACTCCTGACTCCAGGGCCAGTGCTCTATCTACTGAGCCACCTAGCCTCCCTGGAAATAAGTTAATTTTTAAAAATACACATAGAGAAAAATAAAATGCCTTCTTTTGACCTCCCTAGCACTCAAATATTCCCCCTTCTGAATTCTATTGTTAATAATTGTTTAATTATCTATTATTGACACATTCTTTCAGCAGTTTTATGAGCTTTAATATAAATCTCCTGTAGACTGAGGCCATGTTTTATACTATATATGTAGTTGGTACTCACTAAGTAAGTGATTGATTTTTAAAAATAGTAAAATGGATAAGATAAAAGAGGATATGAAGGTAGAATACCCCCCAAAAAGGAAAGTCTAAAGTAAATGGTCCATGAAGTGTCATCCCTGAAGTTCAAGACTTGAATTCAAATCTAGCTTCAGACACTCACCAGCTGTGTGACACTGGGAAGATCCCCTAATCTCTGAATTAGTTTACTCATTGGCAAAACAGAATTTATAATAGTACTAATTCTCCAGGGTTATAAGACTCAGATAATATTTAAAAAGTACTTAGCACAGTATTAAGAACTTTAGAAATACTTAATATATAATAAATACTTATCCCTTTCCCTCCAATCTAGAACAAAGGAGCTAAAGTGCTGGGCCTGGAGTCAGAAAGACCTGAATTCATATCTGGCCTCAGATACTTATTAGCTTTGTTATATGATCATTTGTTGATGACATTTGTCCTTAAGAAGATGTTGACATTAGGAGAGGTGATGTCATGACAAGCACATGAATTGGATTTGAGTGAGGGGATGCTGGGCTAAGTCACCATCCTCACTTTCTCCTCTGGAGCCATCTGGATCCAGGTCTAGATATGGCTCAGAATGACTAGAGGCTCTGGATGCGAGGCAATCAGGGTAAAGTGACTTGTTCAAGGTCACCCAGTAGTAAGTGTTAAGAATCTGAGGCCAGATTTGAACTCCTTTCCTCTTGACTCCAAGACCAATGGGGCAGTTAAGTGGTGCAGTGGATAGAGGACTGGACCCACATGGCTCCAAAGGAGAAAGTGAGACTGATGACTTAGCATAGCACCCCCTCACTCAAATGTAATTCATATGCTTGTCCAGGCATCACCTTTCTGATATCATGGTCCTCTTTGATGATGAAGGACAAACATCAATATCAGCTTTGTGATGCTGGACAAAACATTTAACCCTGTTTACCTCAGTTTTCTTATCTGTAAAATGAGGTGGAGAAGGATATGGCAAACTACTACAGCATTTTTGCCAAGAAAATTCTAAATGGAGTCACTAAAATTGGACATGGCTGCAAAGACTCAGTAACAAAAAAAAAATCTGGAACAGTATTATTTAAATTGTATTAATAGATGAAAGCATACAGTAATGTTAGGTCAAATGAGAATTGTATAGAATTCTATTTGCTCTTTATTAATTCAATTCAGTGCAATGATGCCTTTAGGTTAATATCTGACAAGATAATGTGCTAGCCATTGGGGGTCACAAAGACAAAAATAGTCCTTGTTCTCAAAGAGCTTACATTTTATGGGGAAGGAGGGAATATCACATGGAACATATATAAGTACTCTAGCAAGGTGGCACAGTGGATAGAGCACTTGGATTTAGGAGGATGGGAGTTCAAATCTGGTCTCCATCACTTATTTTCTAGCTACATGACTTTAGGAAAGTCACTTAAACCTGGATTGCCTTGTATCCAGGGCCATCTCCAGTTGTCCTGATTCATATCTGGCCACTGGACCCTCCAGGCTCCAGAGGAGAAAGTGAGGTTAGTGACTTAGTGCAGTGTCCCCTCACTCAAATCCAATTCATATGCTTGTCATGGCATCACCTCCCTGATATCATAGTCTTCTTTGAAAATGAAGGTCAAGGAGCTAGGTGGTGCAGTGGATAGAGCATTGGCCTCAGACACTTAATTGCCAAGCTGTGACCTTGGTCAGGTCATTTTACTCCATTCCTTTAAATAAAAATTTTAAAAAATGAAGGACAAACAAAATGAAGGGAATGCAGTGCTCTCTGAATATTGGAGAAAGTAGAGAACGTTTCCAACTGGAGGAATTAGCCAGGACCTGCTCTGTATCTTGAAGGAAGATAAAGCTTCTTGAGACATGAGGATAAAGAGGGAGTTCATTTAAGACATAGGGATTGCTCAGGTTAATGCAGAGAAGCTGGAGATGGTTTGTTGACTGCATCCTAATTCTCTGCAATCCACACTAAACTGATAGGAACAAACCCAAAGTGAGGATTGGCAATTAGGAATATACAGAGCATGGAAAACATCTAATGTGCTAATGCTGTAATCACTATACCATTTAGGAAAAGATGTTGTTCAGCATTTCACCAATATAAAAAGTACAGATCAGTTCTTATGAAGAGGATGTAGACTTGTTCCCTGCCCCTCATTTACTGAGGACTAAATAAAAGGAATAGTGTTACATTAATCTAGAAGATATTTGGGGTAGAAATAAGAAAGAATTTCTTTACCATGAGGAGAACAAGGATTTCTTGTTGGGAATGAATAATAGAGAAAGTCAGAGAATCCCTATTCTTGGAAATCTTAAAGAAGAGAATAAACAGTTGTCAGTTCTGGGTTCATTGGTTCCCTTTTTCAGGGTGGTCTACACACAGTTGCAGAGAATAATAACACTCCAAAGACTCTTGAAAAAATGCTTGTACTTCCCAATGAAGACCTGCCCCAAAATATCAGAAAAAAAGGGAAAGGATCCTTTTTGTAGCAAAATATTTTTAGCAGCATAAAATATTTTTATAGTGACAAAGAAATGGAAAATTAAAGGAGTACACATCAACTGGGGAATGACTGAACAAATTATGATATTTAAATGGAATGAAAGATGATTAGGCTGTTAGGAATGATGAAAAGGAATAGTTTCAGAAAAACCTTAGAAGGCATGTAGGAATTGATATAGAGTAAAGTGAACAGATCTGGAACAATTTATACAGGAACAACACTGAAAAGACAAGCAATTTTGAAGGACTTAATAACCCTAATCAAAGCAATGAGCAATCACAATTCCAGAGGACTGATGATGAAGCCTGCTATCCACCTATTGATAGAGAGGTGTTAAACCCCAGGATCAATGTAGAAAGATGCTTTTTGGACGTGGCCAGTATGTGAATCTATTTTGCTTGACTACAGCAAATAGACAGGAGAGTGAATAGAGCTCTAGGCCTGGAGTCAGGAAAACCTGAGTTTCAATCTGACTTCAGATACTTACTGGTTGTGTGAGGAGCAAATCCCTTAACCTGTGTGGCTCAATTTCCTCATCTATAAAATGAGGATAATAACACCACAACCTCTCAGGGTGACTGTGAGGATCAAATAAAATAATATTTGTAAAGACTTTAGCATATAAAAGATGCTTATAAAATACTTGTTTTCTTTCTTCCTAAGCATATTTATTATGCAGTTCATTTTATTTTTTTCTTTTTCAATGGGAAAGTAGGTCTTTGTTAAATGAAAAAAAATTTTTTTTAAAAAAAGAAATAGTACCAAATAAAGACAGTGACTAGGGTTAACTAAACAAAATTAAAATTACCTTATAGGATAACAAAACAAGTTGCCAAAAAAAAGAGCAAAAGAAAGTCTACCAACCTCACCACTTCATCTTCAGTGATTTAGGGTGTAGCCAATAACACCAAAGCAGAAGTTGTTGATTTGGTTGGAATGTCCATGACATAATCATACTACATGTGGAAAAATACCAAGATGACTAGTGGCCTTCCACCCTCACAGAATGACTCCCTCCCAGGGTCCCCAAACCTCCCTTAGCAGACGAAGGTTACCACCCTTGGTAGTCAGTGCTGGAGGAAATACACTGGAGTTAGATAAGACAGGTAAACCATCATATTTGCCAGGAATGTAGGTGAGGAAAGGCAAGAGAGATAATGGGAGGTTATAGTCAGTCTTCCATCCTCAAAGGTACCATATCTTGACAGTCATTCCACCTCTTCTCACTCCCTTCTTACCCATTCACTCTCATTAAAAAATTTTTGGAATCAGTTGGGGTTAAGTGACTTGCCCAGGTTCATGCAGCTAATAAGTGTCTGGGTCAAATTTGAACTCAGGTCCTTTTGACTCCAGATTCAGTGTTCTGTCCATTGCACTATCTAGCTCTCTCCCCACCTACACCTTCCATATACTGTCAAAGACACCAAAAGGGTATGAGGGAGAGCAGAGCATGTGATAGATGCCAAAGGAAAAGTATTGAAGGAAGAATGAAGAGTGGGAAGGGATTCCCACTATTACCCCAAGACTACAGCTCAAGAACCTTGCTTAAGCAAAGTATGGCTGCAGCGGAACCAGAATAACATTGTACACTTTAACAGCAACATGGTGTGATGACCAACTAGCTCTTCTCAGCAGTACAATGAACTTGTGATGGAAAATATCCATATCCAGAGAAAAAAATGGAAACTAAATGCAGTATACTATTTTCACTTTTTAAAACTTGTTTTACTTTTTTCTTTCTCATGTTTTTCCCCTTGTGTGCTGATTATTCTTTCACATGACTAACAAAGAAATATGTTGAATATGATTGCACATATATAAGCTATATGAGATTGTTCACAATCAAGGAGAGGGTAGAGAAAAGGCAGAAAAGTGTGGAACTCAAAATCTTACAAAAATGAATGTTGAAAACAAGAAAGAAAGACAGACAGAAAGAAAAGTTTGTCTGCATTATGTAATGCACAGCAGAAATATAAAGATACCCCTTAGATTGCTCCATGGTCACTCCTTTATAATACTACATTGCTAACCTATACTAACCACCTCGAGGATAAGCTGGGACTTCCTACTTTCTTTCTTGCTTTCTGGTTTTCTAGAGAATCAATGTATCTAAAGCCTTTCTTCATCTCTTACTAGATTGCCATCACCCTGTCCTGGATCCTGCTTGCATTCCTCACACAATACTTCAAAAATCAGGAGACTGAAGATATTGAGAGAAGCAGCTGGGAGTAGAAAGCAGACAGCATAAAAATACTGGAAGACCTTAAACAAATTCATTAATCTCTGAACTTCAGTTTCCCTTAGATGGGAGAGAGGGATAATCATCTTTTCATGACTTACTTCAAAGGGTTGTCTTGAGGAAAAACTCTTCATATGAATTATCAAAAAACCATACAAAGATCATTTTTCCTAATCTCCCTTTTTTTGGAAGAGAAAGAATTTATTGCATGGAAATAAAATTAACTTAAATGACACTTTGAGTTATTGTTAGCCCTTCCAGGGGGAAAAGGGGGTGGAGTTATTTTAATGAGAAAGGAAATCAATTTATACACATCATCAATCTTCATAATTTAGACAAGAAAGAAGAGCAGTCTACTTGAGTTTGGCATTTGTCTGTCTGGCCTGCGGCCTCCCTTCCCTTCCCCCTCACTCTCTCTCTCTATGTAAGGCACAATGTGTTGAGATGGCTCCTCAGTTCCTCTGGACCTTTGAGCTGACCCATATACCATCCTATTAAATCCAACAACCCTACCCATTCTGAAATCCAATTTACCAATGTCAGAAAGCAGAGTGAGGACGGCTTCTTCCCGAAGACCACAGCAGTTCTCAAACTGGTTCAGGTACTGTCAGGGTTTCAAAGGGAAAAAGAACATCAGACTCTATCCACCTTTTATAGGTAGCAGCAAATTACCTGAGAGGTCACAAAAGCTTTGTACCAGGCTCCACCCTTAAGACTTAATGAACTGACTAAAGTCATTGACCCCTTAGGACATAACTGCTTTTTTTAGGAAATGGGTTGTATCCAAATATAATGTCACCTGTGCTCTTTGGTGACAATCCCATGACCAACAGCAGAGAATACTGGAAAGGATACTGGATTTGGAGGTGTAGGAGCTGGATGAGAATCCTTTTTTCTCCACTTATCTGTGTAACCTTGGAAAGGTCACTTAATTTTCTAGCCTTAGTTTCTTAATTATTAAATTATATATTATATAAATTATGCAAAATTATAAATTATGTATTACATATTGTCTTTTAAATAAATTATATGAAATTATAAAATTGTTATATAAATTATAAAATGTCTATATAAGCTGTATGAAATGATAAAATTATATAAATTATATATAATATATGTGCATATTATATAAATTATATGAAATTATAAAATAAGATGATCTCAAGGACTCCTTTCATTTCTAAATCAATAATCCTATAAAATTCTTCTTCCTGCCCTTTTCAAGACTGCCCTTTATATTTATTCCAACTTGACTACAAAGCTGGATAAAGTCTTTAAGTTAAGGAACATAGGACAATTGTAGAATACAAAATGCTCAGGCTTCACATATCCCCAGGGATGGTCGCATCTTTGGATTATATGCTTCTATATAAGAGCTTATGTCTATGTCTTCCATCAAAAGAGAATACATTTTGGAGAGTGAGTTTTAATTCCCTTCCACCCCCAAAACCTAGCCAAGGTAGACATAAATGAAAATGAAGCCATTTTTAATCAGCTCAGTCCTTCAATGGCTTTAAATCTGGATGTGGGGGAAGAAAACAGCCATTTAAATAGCATATGCTTACATAGCTAACTAAGCTGTTTACAATTATTACCTTGCTGTATTTATAAAAAAACCTGAGAAGTAGGTACTGTTGTTATCCTCAATTACAGAGGAAGAAAGTGAGGCAAATAGATTAAATGACTTGCCCAGGATCATACAGATAATAAGTGTTGGAGGCTGAATTTGAACTCAGATTTTCCAGACTCCAGGCCCAGGGTTCTATACATTGCATCACCTGGAGCACTGGACTTGGAGTTGGAACTTCTAAAAACCACATTTATTGTTAGAGAGGTATAGTGTAATAAAGTAAATAGAAAACTGGATAGGGATTCAGAAAGATCTGGTTCAAAATCTGCCTCAAGATATTAGCTGTATGGGGGACAGCTAGGTGGCTCAGTGGATAGAGCATTTTCCCTGAAGTCAGGGACCCGAGTCCAAATCCAGTATCAGCTATTTAATATTTAGTTGTGAACCTTGGGCAAGTCACTTAACCCCACTGTCTTTCAAAAAATGTTTTTAAAAAAGATACTAGTTGTATGGTCCTCAGCTGATCATTAAATTTCTTTGCCTCAATTTCCTCATATGTAAAATTGAGATGATATTAAGACCCACCTCATAGGGTAGCTATAAGGAATAAATGAGAGATAATTATGTAAAGGGCTGCAAACCAAGAAGTGGATAATTCTACAATGTCATTTTTCAATGTATGCCTCTTTCTGACCCTATTCCTGAATTTCTGGGCAAAGATACTGTATTGATTTGCCTTCCCTTCTCCAGCTTATTTTACAGATAAGGAAATTAAGGTAAATAGAATTAAGTGTCTCGTCCAGGGTCAGAAAGCTAGTGTCTGAGGTTGGATTTTAATTCAAGAATTTGAGTCTTCCTGACTCTTGACCAGGGACTCTATTCAACTAGGGCTTCCTTTAAATCCCAGATAAAACTTCTGCAAGAATTTTTTCCCCAATCCCTCTTATTCTAGAGCCTTCTTTTGTTGATTATCTATAATTTAGCTTGTTTGCATATAGTTCTGTGTAAGTTATCTCCCCTCATTAAACAGTGAGCTCCTTTCTTTCTCTCCCCATCACTTAACAGTGTCTGGCAGGTAGTATGAATCTGGACAAGTCACACATAATCTCTCAGTGCTCTAGGCCTGGGGTCAACAAACAAAAGACAACTGCCTGAGGATTGTCCAAAGACAATTTGGCTGAGGTTTCTAGTTTTCCATCTCCTGCTCTGGGCATCTCTTTTAAAACTATAAATTTCAGAGATTATATCAGTCTAAATTGGAAAAGGGAGTTTCTCCCATATCAATGAAGTGACTGGTCCAGTCTCTATTTCTATTATTTGTGTGGTGTTATAAGTTATGTGACTATAGGAACTTTACCCTGTAAATTACTCTAAATTACAGAGGGGTCACAATATGCCCCAGAGCAGAGGACCCACACCAAAGAAGTTTCACATGATGGATGGCCCCAGACAAGGGATGACTTCTCTCTGTTCCCTTCCAGTGACACTTTGGAGAGCTCCCATCTCCCCGTATTCAGTCACACTACCTACCTGGGATTCTGAGGGAAGCCAGACCTGGAAGCTACAGTCAAAGATGAACCTAGAACTACTCCTGGACCTTCCCTGCTATGTATGCTGAGTCTGAAGGAGGCAGGCCAGTTTCTAACTTGTGCAATGGATCACGTTTTCTAAGAGTCTCTTAGATTGGCCAGGATGAAAAATATCCATTGAAAGTTAGCCTATATTCATCCTATCCTCATGGAGGAGCTGAAGTCACTGGGAGTCAGGGGTGCAGGCCTCCTTACATGCAGACAACTATGGGAGAACACTGGTCTTAGAGTCAGAAGAGCTGAATTCAAATCATACTAGCCTTATGACACTGAGCAATTCACTTAAATTTTCCATGACTCAGTTTCCTCATCTGTTAAATAAGGATAACAACATTAAGAAGATATTTTTTTTAAATAAATTTGAAAGTGTTGTGTAAATGTGAGAGACAATGCTGCTGAGGAAAGAGCAATAGATTTAGAATCAGTCCCTGTTATTTACTAACTATGTGAATTCTGTGAAGTTACCTCTCTGGGCCAAAATAGTTTATCTCTTACTATCTGAGTTGAGGTTTAGTTTGAAGGGGAAGGGAACAAGAATGCTTTATCAATATGATCTCATTTGATTTTTTATTGTATGGTTTTATTAATATTTTAGTGCAATTATTTAGAATGGAGCTAATAAATATTTGTACAGATTAATTCAGGCATTTTCATTTGCTTACTTGTCAGCCAGTCTTGTCTCTCTATGTTCAGGGATAAAGAGTTTGATTTGGATTGAGTTTTTTTGCTGGGGGCAGGGTTTGGATATGAGATTTTTGGATTTTGTTTGCACATTATAAGCTGACTCATTAGCAAGCCATAAAAGAAGGATAGATCACTCATAGATCAGGGAATGCTTTCACAAGTTCCCGCCAGAGGAAGGAAAGATCAGACAGTTCTGGCTTCTGCCTACCCCTTTACCCACACAGATGTTAGTGAAAAGGGAAGCAAAGCAGCATCTATTAATTGCCTATTAGGCAACAAGGTACTGGCATAAGTGTTTCACAAATATTACTTCATTTGATAAACAAACAGGATCCCCTGCTATTCCCAGAATATGAGAATAAGCTGCAAAGAGATCATTCTCTGGTACTGAAGGTAATCAGAATCAAAATGAATTATGAGTGGCCATCTACAAAGGTCTCCTCACCCTGGGAGACAATATGGTGCATCAAGAGTCAGATGATTTCAGTTTGAATCTTAGTTTGGTTACTATTATTTCTTGTATGACCCTGGGCAAGTCCCTTACCATCTTTGGTCCTCAGTTACTTTATCTGTAACAGGAAGTGGGTTAAACTCTTAACTTTTAGGTCTAAATCTGTGATCCTACAGTCACACCTTTAAGAGCAATCCACAATAAAAGTGGATAAAACAGATGACTTACAATCTAGTAATAAGAGGCTAGTTTGCTTCCAAGGTTCCTTCCCTTTCTAAGTCTATATTACTAAGATTGAACTTGGAGCAAAGAACTAGAGAGGCCTGGGTCCAAAGTCTGAATGTCAGCTCTGTCATTTATAACCTGTGTGGTCTTTTTTGACCTTGTTTGGCAAGTCGTTTTTACCCTTCCAGGCTTTAATTTCTTTACTTTTAAAATGAGGGCACTGGACTAGATGACCTCTAAATTCATTTCTGGAGCTAAATTTATGACCCCATGAGATAGTTCATCATTCTCAGTGAGGCACTCCAGGGTACCACCCTGAAGGGAAGGCATCAATTTAAATGAAATTAATAGAAGATAAGTTGGGATCTTGGAGGTATGTCATAGGGAAGTGTGGTATTCTTGGCCACTGATAAAGGACAATGAAAAAAAGAGTTATACATAGTATCATTTGGTATCAGTATGGCTCCAGTAGTGTCCAGAAGGAGTGCCATAATTCTGAACAACCAATAATACTATCCCTATAGGCAGAAATGGTCAAAAGAGCATGGGTTTCTCTACCAGATCTGTCCCTCCCCACTATGTTTGACTAAGTTGGCTTCTTCCAAAAACTTATTCACCAAAGAGCACCCTGGACAAATGACAATGACTGGTTCTCATACCCTTAACCATTTGGTCTATTAGCTTACCAAATAGTCTCTTATGAATCTGGTGAGCAGAATAACTAGAACTTGATCAATCTCGGGTGAACTGATAAAACTCACTTTCTGAACCTGCAAATGGGATGACAACACTTAGAACTTGGGGTGACTCCAACCATGGGCAGTGAGTCATGAAACTGGCAGTGAGTCACACACTCATTCTTGAATAATAATGCTTTTGATTGGGTAAACTCTTATCAGAGCAGTAGTATGTTTTAGAATTATATATATATATATATATATATATATATATATATATATATATATGAAATATGATCTGAATTCAAATCCCGACTTAAGACATTTACTAATTGTATGACCTAAGGCAAACCACTAACCTGTTTACCTTGGTTTCTTCATTTATCATATGGGTGATAATAATATCATCTATCTCCAAGGACTGCTGTGAGTATGAAATGAGATAGTTTTGGCAGAGTACCTTGTAAACCTCAAAGTATTATATAACTATAATAATAATAGTTAGCATTTAAATAGCCTCTCCTATTACTAGGCATTGGAATAAACATTATCTCATTTAACTCTCACAGCAACTATGAGAGGTAGGTCCTAAAGTTATTCCCATTTTCTAGAGGAGGAAACTAAGGCAAAGGAATTAAGTGAGTTACCTGAAGTCCAATGGCTAGTAAGTACCTGAAGCTGGATTTAAATTCAACTCTTTCTAATGCCAGACCCAGATCTCTATCCATGGCACCCTTTTGCTGCCCATGAGCTATTATTATTATTATTATTATTATTATTATTACTACTACTACTATTATTATTATTAATGTGAGCGAGACAAATCTTAACTTCTTTGTATTTTTATTTATTTCCATATTTCTTCCTTTCAGTTATTCTTGTCCAACAGTATAAGACTACCCTTTCTGAAGTATCATTTTTGCCATCTCCCTCCCTTACTCAGTTTCTTCCTGTTGTCTACTACGTTAGGTCTAGCCTCTCCTATGGCTCAGTTTCAGGATTTCCTATGGTCTGATACCATTCCTATCCACTACTCCAAAACACATGCTGTTTATTCCATCAGTCCCACCCTCCCACCCCACAAAAAAGTCAAACAACCCAACCCTCAACAACCAGTTTTTTAAATGTCTTTATAAAAATCATGTCTATACTCAGAACATTTTCAAAGGTTAGCAAAATAGAAGGAAAAAAATTCAAATACCCAGTGTTATCAGATCCTCTGATTTTCCATGGCTTTCTCCTATCTTATCATACCAGTGACTATGCTCATATCCTGCTGACAAACACTATCATTCCTGTGCCCACCTCCCATGTGTGGATAAGTGAGTTAGGATAATAAAACTAAACAGGGAAGTTTCTTTCAAAAAAGGAAAAAAGTTTTAGAGGGATTAACTGACGAAATAGATGAATATCTATGATGTTCCTGAATGGAGAGAGGTAGTAATAAAACAAAGGGCAGGGCACTGTCATCCTCATGTCCATACCAGTGCTTTAAGTGAGATGACTACAGTGACTTCAGGACTAATTGGGAAAATTACGTTCAGAGAAATGTTGCTAACACCATTGACAGGAAATATCTTTCATAGCAGTTTTTACTTTTCAAAATGTTTTTATCCTCTCAGAATGTCTCATATTGTATTTATTTACAACAATCTCTCGAATGGTTTGGAGACATGTCAATTTTTCTCTTTCACAGAAGAAGAAAGAGACCAAGAGATATCTCACAGTAAGTCCATGGTGGAGGACAGAAGCAGAAAGGGCAGCTGTTTTGAAGACTCTTGCTCCAATTTTTTCCCCCTACTACCTCACATTTTAAACTTCTTTTTGGTCTTTTTGGGTCTGTAGTGGAAAAAATAATTTTCTGATATGGCCAGGTTACAACTCTGAAACTCAAATAGAGAAGAGGCACCAATGAATTGACAAAGAAGTCAATTTTTATGATTTACAAAGCTGGCATTCCACTCATTGACTCCAATCCAGACCCAGCAGTGCTGGTCGTCCTCATCTTAACTGAGAAGCAGGATGGGGACTTCCCCATCCTAGTTGTACAACTTTCTGATAAAGATATTCAAGAACAATCTTGCATCACCACCAAACTGGAAACTGGGTGGTGTCCTGGATACTTGAGAAGCTAAAGAAATTAGGGTAGAGTCATCCTGGCTATTGCCAGTTTCCTCATTTTTAAAAACTTGAAAAGTCCTCCTCAAAATCCTCTCAAATAAAGAAGTCCCAAATCTCTTCCACTTCCTGGCTCTCCGAAGGGGTTAGAGGCCTTAACCCAAGTACTTTACCTTTCGGAGGTCTCCACCCTGACAATATTCCATAGCTAGCAGGGGAAGGTCATTGGGTGCCAGCTTCTGCATCCCTTCAGGGACATCTCGGGCAGCAACCACATTGGGATGATTAAGTCTGAGGAGAGAGTCAATGTATTATCTCCAAACTGTCAATATCTCATCATTTTTGCTATTAGACTATAAAATTCCCTAAGGTCAGGAATAGAATTTTATTTATTTATATGTCTCCCAATGGATTGTCCTCATGAGATTTTAGAATTAGACCTCAAATGAATCTGAGCATACAATCTAATGCAACTCTCTCATTTTACTGTTGAGAAGTCAGTCTCAAAAGGTTAAGTGTTCAAGGTCATAGAAATAGTAAAGTTGAATGTGAACCTAGAGTTGTATGTGAACTCTTTCCACTCTACTGCTTCATTAATGGTAGGTCCTTTACATAAAGTTTCTTTTCTCTTTCTACCAAAGAATCACAGAATGGTCCAGGGAACAGAGAACTCAACCCTGGAGCCAGAGGTCCTAGTTTCAAATATTATGATTTTTATTTTACGGGTGAGAAAACTGAGTCTCAGGAAGTTTAAGTGGCTTAATAGCACTTTATAAATATTATCTAAAGTTGACCCTCACAACAACCCTAACAGGTAGGTAGGTGTTACTAATACTCCCATTTTGACAATGCTTATTTTCTTTGTAAATGAAGGGGGATTCAAAGACAGGCAAAAACAATTCCAGCTGTTAAGAAGATCACAGTCTAATGAAAGTTCTAGGAGGAAGTTACAGGGATGCTGATTTTAAATCAATATAAACTTTGGTTGTTGTTATTGTTGTTGTTCAGTCATTTCTGACTTTCTGTGATCCCATTTGGGGTTGTTTTTTTTTTGGCAAAGATACTGAAGTTGTTTGCCATTTCCTTTTCCAGATGAGGAGATTGAGGCAAATAGGTTACTAGTCAACTCCTCCTAAGTGTCAGAGGTTAGATTTGAACTCATGAAGATGAATCCAGCAGCCTTCATCAATATAAACTAGAGGTAACCAAAAATGAACTGAGTTACCTCAAGAGAAAAATGAGGTCTCTTTTTCTGAAGGTCTCCAGTTGGTGGTTTGAGGATGGTTAAGAATGAATTTTTGCCCAGAGATTGTACCAGGTGACCTCATTAGACTGTGAGCTCCGGAGAGCAGGGACTGTCTTTTGAGTTTTTCTTTATTTAAAGCTCAGAGCTTAGCACAATTCTGGTACCTAGGAAGGCATTTAATAATTGTTTATTCAATGTCTGCTTTTGAATGTCTTTTTACCATATCTCAGCTGCCTCATTCCAAAAAGTACAATTGTACCTGGAATCAAATGGGGGTCTCCAGGGGAAAAATAAAGTTTATAGGCATTGGGACCACAACTGACAATCAACCTTTAGCCTGCTACTCTTTAATTTTTTTTCAGATTTCCATAGATCCTTTGTCTTTCTTGAATATTCCTCCTGTTCCCCAATTCAGTACACATCATGCAATTCTACATTTTTTATATTTCGGCAGTTCCATGCATTGAAGAATGAGTTCACCAGGTAAAAGTACCCAGATTCTAAATCCAAAGAAAGCAAACTCTCCACCTCATTAATGTCTAAACAAAGGATGCTTAAGAGTGTGCTTTGAGAGTGGCCACACTGAATCTGACAGCAAATCTTTCTCATGGGCAATATGGTGCTGGGAAAAGAACACTGCATTTGAAGGGAGAGGAGATGGGCTTAATTATGTCCTCTTAATTACTTAATTACTTCCTCTGCATAATCTAGAAGTGTCTGGGTGGTGCAGTGGTTAGGACACTAGACCTAGAATCAAAAAGACGAGTTCAAATTTAGTCTTAGACACTAACTCTATGACTACTCTATCTCAGTTTCCTCATTGTCAAAATGGGAATATTAATAGCATAATCTCTAGGGTTGTTGTGAGGATCAAATGAGAATATTGGTAAAGCACTATGTGGTACAGTAGATGATACAAATAATATACTGTCTAGTTCTACATTACAGACTGCGAGGAAAGTCCACGTACACTCTAAAGTGCTTTATAAATGTAATTTATTTTTAGCTGTCTCCCCTTTAATTCAACAAGCAATTATTAAAGTTTCTAGCATGCAAATATTACCATGATAGTAAGAAGGACTCTGGTTAAATATACAATTAACCCTAATAATATTTAGAAACCTAAAGATGCTATTTATAGGCCAACAAAAGAAGAAAATATATAAATAATGAGATTCTTTCGTCTAATGAAATGATGAAGAATTTAATGCAACTCAGTTGCTGGATTAGAGGTGGCAGTCTTTTTTTTTTTTTTTTTGGTTTGTATTCAGATCACATAAATGTGTTTTTTCCCCCTTCTATCTTTCTGGGAATGTTTTATTAGGGGTGATCTTTAGCATTGTCTTATCTTTATCTGAATATATTGCTGTTGTTATATACAGTATTAGCTAGCTTTGAGAGAAACCTCCTGACCTGTTTGTATTGCTAGCTTTGATCTCTTTTTACCCTTTTTGAGATGATCAATAGACTCTATGGTACTATTGACATTGCTGTTACCGAAATTTTAATGTGATTTTAATGAGCAATGATACAGTATTCAAGGAATTCTGTATATAGATATAGATTTAGATTTAGCTATAGATATAGACATATGTATGTGTATGGATAGACGCACATGGATATATATATATATATATATGTTTGTATAGACATATATCCATATATCTATGTGTACATACATACACATAAAAGTTTGTCACGTGGAAGAAGAATAAATCTTGCTCTAAATATTTGCTGAATTGAACCGAATTCTTCTTGATCCCCAGAGGATGAATTCAAACCAATGAGAGTAGATGGTGGAAAGCAGAGATAGCTTTCATCTTGATTAAGAAAGATTTCTTATTGGGTGAAACTAAGATTTAAATGAGCTGCCTCATGACATATTAAGTTCTCCATCTCTGAAGATGTATACAATAGATTACTTCTTGATGCTGTAAAATGCTTTTGCCTAGGTGGGTTAGATTAAACAATCTCTAAAATTCCTGGCAGGTTAGACTAGAAAATCTCTAAAAGCCCTATCAACTTGACAATTCTTTTATTTTAGGGAAACACAAGGAAGATGAAAACAAGAATGACTATTTCAAAGTATTTTTTTTGTACAAGGGATGAATGGTCAGCTCTGAGTCAGGAAGACCTGGGTTTTAGCCTTGCCTCTGGCATATATACAGACCATACAAAAGTCACTTAACCAATCAAGACAACTTTGTTTCAAGTAACTTTTTAAATTATAAAACTATAATATATAGAGAGTTGCTCACCTGTATCAGTGAAAGGAGCATATGGAATACATATCTGTTCCTTTCCTTCCCGCCTGGCCTCCCAATTATATCATAGGTTAGGACTTGAGGACAGTCATTATAGATTTGAGTTACTTTTTCTGTTTATTGGTCATGGTGTCCCCATTATCCCTAAGCTTCAGGATACCTCTTTTGATGGGGTAGGATCCCCAGAACCTCACCTTCTCATGATCTGTATTTCAAGGCACCACCTCTCTCGATTTCGGAGACTAAGCTCCTGACGACATTGTTTGATGGCGATCTGCTCTCCTGTTTCCTGAAAGAATAGTTTGTGCAGAATGGATAAGGAAGTGATGAATAGACACTGGAGTACTCCCTGATGTGGGAGCTATTTTCTATACAGTCTTCAGGGTCCAGGTCAAATCCCAGATTCCCCTAGCAGGCTATCTCTCATTTCTCCAGCTTATTTTTTTCTCTGTGTTTTTACCAATTTCTAATCAGCATCATATAGTTGAGCATCTAATTATTCTTTGTCACATGTGTGTTAACTTCCTGGGGGTAGAAATCATGCTTCATGTTCTCAGGATCTTAGAGCTGGAAGGGGTCCAGGGGATGTCAGATAGACATCTCACCACCACCCTAAGCCAACTCTATTAATATAGGGAGTTTTTCCTAATATCAAGACTAAATTTGCTCCTCTGAAACTTCTATCCATTCTTCCTGGTCCTACCTTCTGGGACAAAAAGAAAGAGTATAATCCCTTTTCCTCAGGACAGCCCTTCAGGTCTTTGAAATATGCTTTTTTCTCAAGCTAAATAGACCCATTTCTTTCAACTGATACTTATAGGTAGCTATGAGTTCAAATCCAGTCTCAGATATTTATTAGCTGTGTGGAGTCTCTAAGTTTCCTCATCTGCAAAATAGGGATAATAACAGCACGTACCTCCCAGGATTGTTTTAAGAGTCAAATGAGATTACAAATATAGAGTACCTTAAAGTACTAAATAAATTCCAGTACTAGTGATAGTAGTAGTAGTATTAGCACTAGTATTAGTAGGAGTGTAGTAGTACTAGTAGTATCACTAGCTGTAGTGGTAGTACTAGTAGTTTTCCTAGCACCAGTGGTAGTACCATTAATAGCAGTGCTAGTTTTACTAATAGTAGTAGTAGCGGCAATACTAGTAATGGTAGGAGTGCAAGTCATAGTATTAGTGCAAGTAGTAGTAGTAATAGCAGTGGTAGTAAATTATTGGGTATAATCACATATCATATTAATAATATAATGAACATTATATAGATTGTTATTGCTATTATTATTATGATCATTATTATCATTATTGCTCTTTACCATTCTGGTTGTCTACCTCAGGACACTCTTTAGCTTATCAACTTTCTTCTTCAAATATGATATAGAAATCTGAACAGAATATTCCTTTTACCTGTTATTTTATTTATTTGTTATATATACATATAATTATATCATGTTTATTTTATATTTATACATTCTATATAATTTTATATGAAATGTAGAAAATATTTACTTTCTATATTTATAAAATATATCATATTATAATGTTAATATAATAGAAAATATTTTTAATTTGTTAATCTCTCTAACTGAAATTTAGCATTTCCTCCAATTATTTAAAAACAGTATTCTAAGAGGAGATCCAGAGCTTCTTCAGAATGGCAGGAGGTCATGATCCATAAAGTCCTCCAGTACCTCTACCAATCTCTTTAATGTTTCAAAGATCACTGATATTAGCACAGTAATGACTTCTGCCAAGTCTTACCATGGGAAGCATGCAAGAGGTCTATTAAAAATCATTTTTAGTGGTTTTAATTCTGATAGTCTGGACCTGTCATGGCAGGACAAAACTGACATCTTAGCTTCTATTGGGTGGATCTGAAGTTTCTGGTGCTGTTCTGACCTTCATTTGGCTCTGATGTCTTGACTCACTGAGGATAGCAATAAGGCATTCTCTTTATCCCTCTATTTTTTTGAAAATCCTCTCCTTTCCAGTCCATATTGGTGCTAGACTTAGTGAAGACACCCAATCAGCTTAGCCTACTACAGTTCAGAATTTCCTTAAGCAATTCAACAGCCTCAGCCTCTCTAGCAGCAAGGTATAGAGATGTGTACCTCCATGCTGGGGCCAAATCAGATGTTCTTGAAGAAGAGCTCTGTCAATGTAGGAGGCTTCAGGAATTGACCCTTTCTGTCTAAATATGCCAGAATAACAGTCATGAGGATCTGAACTAGTAGGAGTGATTAAGATGGAGATGGATAAGAAAAAGTTTGTGGAAATAGAATTAATAGATCCTGGTGACTGATCAGATGCATAGAGAGAGGGAAAGAATGGAAGACTAAGCAAAGAAATAGTAGTGTTATATAAAAAAACACTCTAGGGAATAAGGGTATTTTTAAAAATGAAGAAACTTAATTCTCCCCTATCTTAAAAGTTATATAAGTTGAAAGACCTGGGACGACTTGCAGAGGGGGAAGAGAACAAATATTTATTAAGCATCTACATGGCAGGCCCTATGTGCTAAACGCTTTATAGCCATTATCTCATCTGATCTTCACAATTTTGTGAGATTATTATACCCATTCTACAGTTGAGGAAAAAGGGAAAGGAGAAAGTTAAGTGAATTGCCTAAGGTCACACAATTAGCATCTGAGGCCAAATTTAATTTTGGGTCTTTCTGACTCCAGACCCTAAGTTCTACTTAGTAAAGGTACTATAAATGTACAAAGGATCCCATAGAGGTTTTGATTACATGGATTCTATCAATTGGTATTTGCCATTTTAGAAATTAAACTGCCTTATTATTACTCCCAAAATCATTTTGACCTTGCAGACCCCCTGAAAGGGTGTTGGGACAATACTTGGAGAATTACTAACTTGGAAGAAAGGGGGTCTGGTTTTAAATCTAGTTGAAAAGGTGTCATCTTCATCCAACCTCCATAGAAGAGTACTTTAAACTACTCCTAAAGAGCCCAAATTTGGTATTATTCCTTGATGAAGCTCATAAGGAGGCAAAATTTTGATTGGGGCCCTGGGAACACTGAATGTATGAGTCACAATTTCATCTTAGGCCTTTGGGGAGACTGCATGTAACAGGTGTGTGTTCTCTTGTAGTTATACAGTCATTTTAGTTCTGACCCACTTTTTGTGAGTCCTTTCTGGGTTTTTTGGGGTAAAGATATTAAAGTGATTTGTCATTTCCTTCTCTAGCTCATTTTACAGATGAGGAAACTGAGGCAAATGGGGTCAAATGACTTTCCCAAGGTCACACAGCTAGTAAGTATCTGAGGCCACATTTGAATTCAGATCTTCTTGACTCTAGGTCTGCCACTCTGTGTACTGAGTCATCTATCTGCTTCTCTTAGTTGTCTTAATTCAGATGTTCTAGACCTGTGATGGGGTGACAGAGCTGTATATCTTACTCATTTAGTGGAATTTAAGTTCCTGGTGCTTACTCCCGGCCATTTTTTTTAGGTTTTTGTTTTCTTTTTTGCAAGACAATGGGGTTAAGGGGCTTGCTGAAGGCCACACAGCTAGATAATTATTAAGTGTCTGAGGCCGGGTTTGAACTCAGGTACTCCTGGCTCCAGGGCCAGTGCTCTATCCACTACGCTACCTAGCCGCCCTCCTGGCCATTTTTTTATCTCATAATATTTTATGAGATAGTATTATTTTATGGCCACTATTATTTTATCCTATAAGGTCTTTTGGAACTGTCACTGACAGAATTTTCCCAATTTTAAAAATAACAACTTATATTGTTTTGAATTTTTATTGCTGTATTCTCATTTTCTAGTTTTTATTTTTTTGAGATTGTTTTAATGGTGAAAGATCCCCCCAGAAAACTATTAGAAACTGATCTCCAAGAAGTGGGATGTAGTTGGAATTTGAACTTGCTTCTATCTGGTCATTCAGATCCCTTTGCCATTGGCTCAGTCCCACATCCATCATAGGTCTTGTGGTTTGAATTCTACACAATAGGACTGACCCAGGGACAGGGAAGTGACCAGAATAATTTTCTGAAGTTTGAACTACCTATGGTTTGCTTCCTTCAGTTCCTGACTACAAAAAGGGAATTGTGCTTTATATCCTTTTAAATTCTTGTATCATGCATTTTAAAATTTTAATTACTTAAATAGTTATAATTAGATTTTATAGTTCATGAATACCTTTTATATTTTAAATAAAATTAAAAAAACTTGAACCTCTTGCACTAAATTTAGGTTTAGTCCACATCAATGCTTAAAGCTTATTTCAAAATTCCAGGTGATTCAGTTGGAAGCACCTACCTACATGCTTTGCTCCAGGAGCATGCTGCTTCCTCTCACCTTTCAATGACTCTCAGCCCTAAATAGAGCTCTCAGGTCTCAGGCAGTGTGGTCCATGGAAAGAGCACAGGTGTTGAAGTCAGAGGCCTAGAGTTTAAATCCTGGGCCTCAGTTTCTTCATCTATAATTTGAGGCTAGACTATATCTTTTCTAATTCCTTTCCAGCTCTACTTAGACTTATCCTTATGACTGGCTTCTAGAGAAAGGAAAGACAGAGCTGCTTCTAAAAGGCAGCTTCCTCATGGTGAGTCAGGTATGAGCCTTTCCAATGAGGGTGCCCTCCCTGGAAGTTATACCCTAAGCTCTGGCCTTTAGTCAAGAAAATGCAATCTTGTTACTGAGGCACCCACACAGGGGCCTGAGAATAACAGGGCACACCCAGAAAGCAGAGCCAACTGGAGTGTGCGTGTGTGGTGGGCAAATGGTATTATAGAGAAGTAACTTAATAGTAATGTGCAGGACACACACACACACACACACACACACACACACTCACTATCCCACAGACTTTGCCTATATGCCCATGGTTAGGTCAAAACCAAAATACCCTTTGTGGCTATGAAGGAATGAGTTAAGTAATGTGTGGGCACTCATAGAGAGAGCAGGTGGAGATTATTTCAAACTGAATATGCTAGTCAGTTGAACACTTACAGGCAAATTCTCTCTCTCCCTCTCTCTCTCTCTCTGGTTCCTTTTCTGTCTGTCTGTCTCTCCTTCCTACCCTCCTTTCCTTCATTTTAAATATTTTTTTAAAGTAAGAATTACTACCCTTGATTAGACTGAGAAGGGACCTATTATGGAGGGTGATGCAAGAGAATGAGCCCTGAGAAACAAGATTTGAGCCCAAGAACTACCATATAAAGAGACAGTTCAATGGGAGTGGATAAAGCATTGAGCCTAGAGTCAGAAAATGAAATGAATGAAATGAAATCTGGTCTCAGATACTTATTCTTGTGTGATCCTATTCTCTGTTTGACTTAATTCACTGGAGAATGAAATGACAAACCACTCTAGTGTCTTTGCCAAGAAAATCCCATGCACACCCCTGGTGTGATATGATCCATGGGGTCATAAAGAGTCAGACACAACTGAATGACTGAACAACAAGAATACTGCCATATAAAAACCATATAGCCATTTGATCTTGGGCAAGACAGCCAAACCTCCCTTCATTTGTAAAATGGACAATATAACACAACACTGGAGAGTTAGCATGGCCTAGTGGAGAAAGCATAGGCCTCCAAGTCAAAAGTTCTAATTCAAGTCCCACCTTTTACGCAAATGGAATATGGGACACTAGAGGGCAAGTCACTTCATCCTTGTCTCAGACCACTCTCTAATGTGTAAATCAATACAGGTTTGATGTTTGATGTTTCCTTATCAGGAGTTTCATAAATCACTAACTCTCTACTTTACAGGGTTGGGTGAGAAGATATGTATGCTGGAACATACTATATACTACAGAAATGTGAGTTATGGGTCCCTCAAAGAGTCTGAATCCTGTAAGTTTTATTTATTCACTCTACAAGATTATCACTCATTTTCAAGACCTCAGGTTAAATATTTTACATTTACTTATACTTGTCCACATTGTGTCCCTAAAATAGAATGCGGCAGAGATTGCTTAGTCTTTCTACTAGCCTTCAGCTCAGGGCCTTTCCTATGGCAGACACTTCATGTTTAATGAATTTAATGTTATAATGTAGTAATAATTTGGCTACTTTGTTTAAGAGGAAGGTTTGTATTTCAAGCTAGACCAAGTTGGGGAGAGGGAGTTAACCTCAGGTGGTGATCATCCATTTAGATCTGAGAGTTTAAGATATAATCCACCCCGCCCACATGGGTCTTTTCAGGTACTGGGCTGATTTATACTCCTGATTCTGTGCCAAGGATGAGAGCTTTCTTCTGAGCAACCTGACTCCTCCAAACATCCAGGAGTCCTGTCCACTTGGAACTGAGAAGACCTGGTATGCTTTCACGTTTGGGGGTTGCGTAACCATGGGGCATGACAGTCCAGTCAAGGACCTCAGAGACAAATAATCAAGTGATGTGACTCTTCATTTCAGCCAGATTCCTGGATTTATGCTGAAGAACTTGCTGCACTTTCTGGTGTGGAAGGTGAGCCTCAACCTTAAGAAAATAGGTTTTGATAAGATTTTGTTAGGATGTTAATTTGTTCTTTAATGATGAAATCCAGGCACTTGGCATTAAACTAGATTATAAACTCTTTGAAGTCAGGGATTTTCACTTTTTATTTATTTCTCCTGCCCATTAAACCCACAGTAAGGGTTTAATAAAGGCAAGTTGATTGATTTGGTAGATAACATTTCCAAGGTTTCTCTGAAAGATAGGCTTCAAACTTGAGGAACCTACTGTGATCCAGGTTCTTTCTGCCTCCTTGCCACTACTCTCTAAGTGAAACCACCCTACCACCCAGACCCAAGAACAAGTCAATGCTTGGAAAATGGCCAGAGGGGGCACCTAGAGCAAATAGAATGAATCTCACCACTTGTGAATTGAATTGTGAGATGCCCTCACCTCTTCCCAGACTAGAGAGGGGTCCTACCTCATTGTGCCACCGGATGACATTTCCAAATCCCCCAGTTCCAAGCCGCTCTTTCATTTCCCAGGACCCACAAGTCTGAATCTGAAGAGAAGGTGGCCAGCTCATTCTGAAGAAGTTATTGCTGTGGGAATTCAAAGGAGGAGGATTAGAGGTCGGAAAAACAAGACGACCCCCCCCCCCCCCCCCACCGAGAGAGGACGCAGGACAGATAATTCCTACCTTTGGATAGGAGTGAAAAGGGACAAAGTGGATTTTTATTTTTCTTTAAAAAGAAACTCTGATCTAACAAATTCTTTTACACCTCTCCCACCTCCCTTACTCAAAGATTTCCCTCAATCGCTAAAAGAATACACCTAAGGTTTCATTTAAAGGCTGGTTTCTCCCACTTTCCCCTGTGAAAATATTTTGAAAGTCAATTCTTACCTCCTGGGAAATTACATATGCCTTTATATGGTATGGGGAGCCTATGAATGAATTCTTCTTCAGCTCCACCCCAAACCACCCACTTCCAATGGATCAGTGGGGGAACCCACACCAGAAGATGTTCTTTCTCTGAGCTTTACCAAAATCTCCTGGATTTTAACTCTCACCACCCAGAAACAAAACAGACTTTGTGGGAAAGGCTCAAACTCAGTAGAAACGGTTCCCAAGTCTCTAGACAGGAACCTCCAAGATTATCTCCCTAGAAGTCAGGAGAGAAGTGACCAAGGAGAGGGACTAGAGGGAGGGCATGACTGGTTCGACCTTAAGCCACCTGCCCCAGTTTAGGGTTCCGGGGGGTGGGGGGGGGGAGGGAGAAGATTTAACTCACCTGCCTGGTGGTGGGGGGAAGGGGAGACCACACTTGTCAGGGCAGGGAACAGAGATCCCTGGAGGGAGGTGGGGACCACCTGAAGGGATTTAGGTGGGTGGGTACCCCCTGCCCACATCAGGGTGCGGGGACCTGGATTAGACAGCCTGCCGGGCAGCTCTAAACTTCCTCAAACACTTCCTGCTCTGATGTCAGCAGGCCACATGGTGGGGGGACGGGCAGGCTCTTAAAGGGACCACAGGGACCGACAAGGCCTTCTGCTGCAGGCTTCTCATGTTCTAGATTGGATGTCCTAAAGCACACCCCCTCCAATCCACCTGACTTCTTCCCAGGATGGTCCCCAGCTCTGGGATTTCTTGGGAAGATGTGTATTATTCTAAAAACAAAACAACCAAAACCCCCCACAATCCCAGGGCATGTGTTTGTGTATGTTGGGGGGGTGAGGGGAGTAATGGAAGGGGGAGCACACACACACACACACACACACACACACACACACACACACACACACACACACGCTTCCCCAAACAAGGAATGGCTGCAACAAAGTCTCAGGCCCTTTCTCAGACATAAAACAACAGGTTCTGGGAGTGGAGGCTAGGATGGGGATTTCCTCAACCTTCCCACAACTGGGAGACTCTTTCTGTTTCCTCTGACACTGTATGAGGTGGAATTTCCATGGGTCCCTGCTTAGGATGGATTGGTTGATGATTTACAAGAATTTGCTGTTACCACAGTGTCATTCCCCTTAGAAGTCAGTTTTTTCTCCCTTCTGGAGGTTCCCCTCCCTTTAGGTGAAAGGATAAATCGCAGCTAAATCCCATTCCAAAGGAAAGTGTTGTCCTGGCAAAAGGAAGAAAGAAAAATAAATTCAAAAGAGTCCTGGAGGAAGAGAGTCAGAGGAGCCAGATTTAATTGAACTGCTGCCCCTTTACCCTATTGTATTAGCTGATTGCCTTGAGCAAACCAGTGCCTCTCTCTGAGATTTATGTGCTGGAGTTGATATAAGGGGTATTTAAAGTAAATTTTTTCTTGCTCTTACAAAAACTTGGTAATGTTTGGAGCCCAAGATAAATGAAGAAATTCAAAAGAAATTTATCCTTGATAAATGGAGAAGAAGTCTGCTATAGTAGTAGGAAAGCCTTGTGTCTAAAATTTCTCCAGATTTAGAACTACCAGTATACTTTAGACAACTTCCTCGAGCCTCATTTTCCTCACCCATACAATGAGAGCCCTGGGCTAGATAATTTCATCCACCCATCCAACCATCCATTTAATAAGTATTCAACATCGCATCCAGGACCATCTCCCATCACCCTGATTCTTATCTGGTCTCCGGAATCAGATGATTCTGGAGGAGAAAGTAAGGCTGGTGATTTTGCACAACACCCCCTCACTTAAATCCAGTTCATTTGCTTGTCATATCATCACCTTCCTAATGTCCTGGTTTTCTTCCAGATTGAAGAACAAATAGCAACTATTTAATAAGCATTGTGCTTAGGTGTTAGGGGTACAAAGATAATATGAGAAGCCCATTCCTATCCTCAGTTTCCCCCACATCCATCTTGGCGAATGGTCAGCTAAGTTAGGTAGACTCTAGACAAGTTTCATTTTGTTATGAGAATTTTTATTTCCTTTTATTTCAGTCTCAGGACCATTCCTCCTGAAAATTTTTTAACTAAAAATCTGTCTTAATATTAAATTCATTGTCCCTTGGGATGTAAAAATTTGCTTGAACATTATTGTGGTTCAGTCATGTCTGACTTGTAAGTGGGGTTTTCTTGGCAAATATACTGGAATGGTTATCTATTTTCTTCTCCAGTATGTCCCCATTTTATAGATGAGGACTGAAACAAATAAGGGTTAGCAACTTACCCAAGGTCACATAGCTATTAAGTAACTGAGACCAAATTTGAAGACTCTGGACTGGGTGCTCCAGCCACTAAGACATCTAGTTAGTCACCTAACTCTTAGAGCCTTAAATATTCCTTAAATAAGAAGTCAGAGAAAGGTTCTCAATTGTCTCTGAGTCCTTGGGCTTGTAAATTCTCCTTTTTAATTAGTTCATTTTCAAATCCTCTAAATGTAGCTTAATCTATAACCTGACTTTGTTTACTCATAGAGTTTGTTTGATGAGATTTGTTTCCTTAAGGGATATCTAAAATGATGACTGCTCAATTTTAATGACATTGAAGGAAATATGGGCTCCATCTTCTCTTTAACTTTTTGGGGCTAAGAGGAATATATAAATGAATTATTTCTCTGTCACTCTGACATAATTTTGTCCACAAGAAGTCTTGTCAGAATCCTAATGATACATTGTTCAGGTTTTCCCTAAGGCCTGAATTTATGCTTGAGTATAATAATAAAACCTAGGTTTTTACCTCTATAATTTCTGTCTTGTAAATATACATTTGGCAGCAGTTATCCACCATGTGAACTCAGAGAGGAGATATTTCTCCCTTAGTAACATCATCTCCTATTTCCTAACCATCTTCTCACCCAACAGCCTTTCCTCTTTGAGTACCCTGAATCTTTCTTCTCTCTCCCCTCTACCCAAGGGTATGTCGATCTAGTTTCCTAAGGCCCTACCCACCATCTTCACAACTTTACTAACCAAAGTGTACCTTCCTGGCCACTACTGCTCCAAAGTTGTCTTTCCCTATTATTCCTAAATAGGATGTAAGCAATTTGAGTTTTAATTATGTCTTTCTCTCCCTAAGCACAGGAATATAGTGAATTAGTAAATAAGAGGTCTGGCCCTGAATTCAGGAAGAGCTGAGTTCAGATTTGACCTTAGTCACTTATGATCTGTGACCCTGGACAAGTCATTTAATTCTGTTTCTTCATCTGTAAAATGAATTGGAGAAGGAAATGGCAAATACTCCAGTGTATTTGCCGAGAAAACCCTAAATAGGGTCATGAAAGAGTCAGACACAACTGAAAAACAATTTCTGATTTATATGACCCTGGACGAATCATTTAACTTCTGCCTACCTCAATTTCTTCATCTGTAAAGTGATTATCTTAATAGCACCTACCTCAGAGATTTGTTTTGAGGATACATTGAGATGATATTTGTAAAGTGCTTGGCTCATAGTATTGGGTGTTTGACTTATTCCACTTCTCCCTCTCAGATGTCCTCCAGTACCATCCCCCTCCCCTAAGTAAGCTAAGTGGTGTGATAGATAGAGTTAAGGACTTTTGAAGTTAGTTTTAGAGCTAACTGTGTGACTGAGCAAGTCATCTCACTGTTTAGATTCAGTTTCCTCATCTGTAAAAATGGAAATAGTAACAGCACCCACCACACAAAGTTGTTGCGAGAATCAGATAATGCCTACCTTTATCTAGAATTTTAAGTTTCACAAAGCACTTTACAAATATACTATTTTATCTTTATGACAATCCTGAAAGGTAAATATTATTCATATAATCATTTTACGGATGAAGAAACTTAAAGAGATTGGAAGTATCCAAGCCAGCTAGTAAGTATAGCCATTAGTTATTGTACCACCTGGCTGCCTAATGTATATATGTAAAGAAATTTGCAAATCTTGGATGCTATAAAAATGTTAGCTATTATTAACAAATGCTTTCTCCCCTCTCATTAAAAGAGTTCACATTCTGCTGGGATGAATATATTTAATCAGATACATCTACAGATAGGTTCTAGATATGACTTCACTGGTATAGAGAACTGATGGTTGAAGAAACTCATTCCACAAAAAAGATCAGCCCCTTCCCTGCACTTTAAAGTGTTTTTTTTTTTTAAAAACAAGGCAATTGGGTTGTGTCAAGTATCTGAAAACAGATTTGAACTCAGTTCTCCTGACTCTGGTGCTGGTGCTTAAACCACTGCTCCATCTTTTCAGATTGGCACAGTAGAAGGGATGCTAATGGGTATAGGTAAAGATGTGCCTAGGGCACTGACCTATTCACAGTTCCACAGCTATTATATACATGAAGCAAGACATGAACAAATAAATACTAGTTATTTTGAACCTAGAAAGAACACTATCAACTACTTTGAGCCGGGGAGGGGAGCTAGAAATTCTTAAAAATATCTCTATTTTTTAGAGTTTTGGAGAAGCATGGGGTACAGCCAGTAAAAAGACAACTGAGGTGGGAAATGGAATGTCATATTGTGGGATAGGAAGCAGTTGATTTGTTTGAAACGAAAGTATACATGAAGTAAAATGACATATAATAAATCTGGAAAGAAACTGAAAGCAGGGTGTGAAGGGCTATGAATGTCAAATAAAGGAGTAAGATGACAACTGATAAGGTATAGAGCAAGAGTTTGCTGGTAAATGATTTTAACAATTAGTTCTCTAAGTCTGGGACTTTTAAGATTGTTCTGCATTAGGTGGATTTCAAAAAACCTGGAAAGACTTATGTGAACTGCCACTGAGTGAAGTGAACAGAACCAGGAGAATGTTGTATGCAATAACAGAAATATTATATGGTGATCAACTAGGATAGACTTAGCTCTTCTCAGCAGTACAATGATCAAAGACAATTATTAAAGATTTGTGATGGAAAATACTATCCACATTCACAGAGAAAGAAATATGGAGTCTGAATGCAGAAGAAAGCATACTATTTTCACTTTTTAAAATTTGTTCTGTGTTTTTTCTTTTCTCTCCTTTTATTCTGATTCTTCTTTCACAATATTACTGATATGGAAATATGTTTAACAAGATTGTACAAGTGTAACCTCTATCAGATTACTTGCAGTCAAAGGGAGGAAATGGGAAGGGAGGTAGGTAGAAATATATGTAACTCAAAATCTAACAAAAAATGAATGTTGAAAACTATCTTTACATGGAATTTGAAAAAAATTAAATTAAAAAAGATTGATCTGCATTATTAACATTCTCTCCTTTACTTTCTCAAGTTTAAATAATTAACAAAACCATAAATCAAGTCCTAATTTTAAAATTACCCATTTCTGATGTGCAAATGCTCAGATTCTTACTAACTGAATGAACCTGGGCAAGTCACTTAACCTTGTATGCTTCAGTTTCCTCATCTGCAAAATGAGCTGGAGAAGAAAATGGCAAATCACTCCAGTATCTTTGCCAAGCAAACTCCAAATGGGGTCATGGAGAGTCAGACATGACTGAAACAACTGAACAACAGCAACAAATGTTCACATTGAAAATTTAAGTCAGTTCTCTCCAAAGTAGGTTAGAGCTGACTCTAGAACTGGAGCTGGATTAGTATGGTGATTGTAGGAGAGAGAAGGGTTGACTGACCCTGGTCAACTGGAAGGATGGTGATATCCCTGACAGAAATAGAGTTAAAGAAGAGGACTGGGTTTGGGGAAAGCAATATAAAACTACAAGAACAAAAGCTAGAGTTCTATTTAAGAGCTGTAGTCTTGGAGGACTGTATCTTTATCTGATATAATGGACTAGTTGGACCCTGTGGACTCAAATAAGCAATTGGTTTTCTTAATTGGATACTGCTTCTCTGGGCCTTCTCTAAAGTGTGTTCTGACTCTCAGGTAAATGTCTCCTGCAATAAAGTTGGAAATATCCCACAAACAGTTGGTGATGCACTACTGGAGTTTTTGAGAGATCTACAGCTAGATATATAGAACTAGGAATCATCTTCAGAGAGCTGATAAGATCACTACGCTGATGAGATCATCAAGTGAGAAAGGGTGTATGTAGTAAGAGAAGATAATAGGGCACAGCACTAAGCCTTGGGTTATACCCACAGATAGAGAGTTGGGACAGGATTGGTGATCCAGCAAAAGTGACTGAGGAAGAGCTGCCAGATAGATAGTAGTACCAAGAAAGAGCTGTGTTGGGAAAATTAGGAGAGAGAACATCCAGGAGGAAAGGATGGTTAGTAGTGTCAAATACTACAGAAAGCTCAAGAATGAGAACTGAAACAGGGCTGTTGGACCTGGAATTCAAGATATCCTGATTGCCCATCTCTAACCACTGTATTATGTTGTTTTTGAGGGCACAGGGCAGTTAGAAAAGGAATACAAAATAGCATTCCATTCCTCAGAGGAGTGTAACATCCTATCCGGGAGACATGGTCTCTAAGGTTATTTTGAATGTCTCCAATATCCTTTCCAACTTTAATATTCTATGATTCCTAGAAAACTCAGAAGACAATTAGTCTAATTGGTAACAGAGAGAACATGTTAGAAATTGTCATTTAGTCATTTCAATTATGCCTGACTCTGTGACCCCATTTGGACAAAGATGCTGGAGTGGTTTCCCATTTCTTTCTCCAGATCATTAATAATGTTTGTCCTTTATTCTTGAAGAAGACCCATGACATCAGGGAGGTGATGGCATCACATGCATGTGAATTGGATTTGAATGAGGGGATGCTGTGCTAGGTCACCAGTCTCACTTTCTCCTTCAGAGCCATGTGGATCCAGTGGCCAGATATGAAACAGGACTGGAGATGACCCTGGATGCTAGGCAATCAGGTTTAAATGACTTGCCCAAGGTCACATAGCTAGTTAGTGTCTAGTGTCTGTAGTCAGATTCAAACTCCTGTACTAATTCCAAGGCACACAGCACCATCTAGCTATGGTCAACAGGGTTAAGTGACTTGCCTAGGGTCACAAAGCTAGTACATATCTGAGGCCAGATTTGAGTCTCTCTGACTTGAGGCCCTACACTCCTTTTTTTCTCTTTTCTTTTTATTTATAAAAGAAAGATTTTATTTATTTTGAATTTTACAATTTTCCCCCCAATCTTGGTTCCCTCCCCCTACCCCCCACAGAAAGGCAGGTAGTCTGTTAGTTTTTACATTGTTTCCATGGTATACATTGATCTCAGTTGAATGCCCTGCACTCCTTTCAATGTGGCACCTAGTTGTCTGAACAAAATTTAGGTAGAGGAATTATGAATAAGATGGGAACTGCCTTATTGGGCAATACTCACTTGGATTTTTTTTTTTCCCTTTAGAAGTTCAGTTTATCACTATTGTGCATGTACATTCTATATCAGAACACTTGCTGCCATGGGGAGGGGAGAGGGAAGAGAAGGTGGTTTTGAGTTCAAAAGCTTATAAAAAGATTAATGTTAGAAAACGATCTTTCCATGTAATTGGAAAAAATAAAATAAAATAATATTTAAACAAAGTTCAGTTCATGTGGGTTGGTGAAAGATTCCTATCCTACCACTGGCCTGGATGCAATATTTTATTTTCTCTTTGTGTGTGTGGGGAGGGGGGAGGGGGAGTCTGTTATATCAACTTGCCAGGATATTCTGCTTTAGGGTTGTGGACTCCCCTTCATTTTATTAACAGGGAAAAGCAACACAGGCCTCTTTTTGAGTGAGGGAAGGCAGCCAGGTTGTCTTTGGACTCACACAGGAGCTGAGTCATAGTAATAAGAGCCAGTTTCAAGGCAAGGAAGAAAACAAAGTTGAGAGTATCCAGGCTCAGGAAGAATGCTGCCTCCACAATCCCCCTTCAGTGCCAAAGAATCTAATAGCCCTTGAGTACTAGTTATAATTCAGGCCCTCTGTCAAGTTCTCAGCAACTTTTGTTGCTGAGCGAGCCCACCCTCCTCCAGATTTTCAGAATGCAAAGATTTGAGAGCATGCAAGTCAGAACCTGCTCCTTCAAAAAATTCAAATTTGGTTCTGTATTTGATCTTCTATAGCCAGAAATTTGAAAACAAAACAAAACAAACTTGTTTAGTTAGAATGAATTAAGAAATGGACTTTCTCTTTTAGTAGACTTGGTAGAAAATGATCCTTGGGAAGCAACCTATAATGAGGGTGGGGGTGAAGAGATATTTATCTTTACTCAGAGCCCCTCAGGCAACGCAAAATTGACTCATTTCAATTCAGCAAACATTTTTTTACAATACTTACTGTATTTAGACTTTCCTTGAAGGTGCTACTTGAATGCTTTATTGTGATGTGACCCTGGAATTTCAAAGACCATGCCAGCAGAATTCAAAATGAAAAACCTTCTTCCGTGGACATTGCCCTATATGATCCTGACTGAGGCCCAATTGAGCTAAAGATTGGAGAAAATGATAAGGAATTTTTTAAAATTATCTATCACATTACGGATGAATTGCTATATTCTGTTAATCTTTTACACTGAAGAAATTTTAACTGTTTGAAAAACTGAAAAAATATTCAGGGCATTGTGTGAGGCTAGGGAAGATAAAGAGGATAGAATTCCAGTTTTACATTTCCAACTGCCTCTTAAACTTCTTGACCTGGATAGCTTAAATTTATTTTTTCTCTCAAAACTCTTCCATTTTCCTAAGTTCTCTATTAATATTAAGTGTACTAACATCCTTTCAATCACCCAGCTTGCTATCAAGTTGTCATCCATGTCTCCTTAATATCTTATGACCTCCATATCCAATTTGTTCAAAAGACTTGTCAATTTAACCTTCATAACATTTCTTGCATGTACCCCTTTCTTTCCTCTGACACTGTCCCCCTGTTGCAAACCCTCATCAACTCATACCCAGATTATTGCAATAGCCTGTTTGTTGACATGACTTGCCATAAAGCAGGTCACATCAAATTGAGAAAATATAGATGGGTTGTGATCTGTACCTTTGGATGGAGTACCCACCACAATGAAATCATAGATCCTTTGAAATAATTACCAAGTAAAATATACAGAAAACACTCACATCCAAGTCCATGGGGAGTTTCAGGCTTCTTTGACCCTTCCCTCTCCTTTTGTCCCCCCTGAACCTCATCACATGGAGCTATACTTCCTTTCCAGAGATCTATACGGTTTCTATGATTCACAGTAATGTCATGGGTGGTGTTCCAGTAAGGAAGAAGACCAAGTCAGGGCTGGTTTCTCTCCAAGACTATTACTGTAGCTTGTCCTTTCATAAACAGCTTTCAAGATCCAACTCTTTTTTTTTAGTTGTTTTTTTTTTTTTGCAAGACAATGGGGTTAAGGGGCTTGCCCAAGGCCACACAGCTAGGTAATTATTAAGTGTCTGAGGCTGGATTTGAATTCAGGTAATCCTGACTCCAGGAGCAGTGCTCTATCCACTGCACCACCTAGCCGCCCCAAGATCTAACTCTTAAATAAAGGGACCAGCAGAACATTAGTGCCTTAGATGGTCATATTATAGGTATTTTTTTTATGGGATCTGGGGGTGGAGCATATTATCCAGACTATTTGAAAATCTCTTTTCTTTTACATATGGAGCACACAGCCCCACCCTACACATAAAGAGGATCATAGAGAGAAGTCTCCCTACTCATCCTACTCAACCAAATCTCATTTCCTATTCCTGTCTGGTTTAGGGTAAATCTCCTTCCTATGCCCCTTCTCCCAGTCCCCGGGCAACATATCTCTGATTTGGTTAACATCCCTCCAGGTTTAAGGGAGTTGGGATAAGAGAGACACTTGAATTCTCTCGTCATTTAAGCATTCAGCCTCTCTCCTTCCTTTAGGGTAGCAAGGAAATTCTTGAACAAAGTGAGGGTGTTTCCTATTGCTTCTAGTACCATCATCTGTTACTTAGAAAGAAAAGGGCAACCTTCCCCAAGGGTGAAGATTCATGTCATGTTCTACTTCTATGTGTCAACTGCTATGTAAACTTTAAAAGCATTCAAAAGTTAGCTATTTTTTTTTTGCAACTGCTTATTTAACAAGAGAGAAAATTTAGATCCAGAGAGACAAAAGGTCTTATCTAAGGTCATATCTATACTAAGCAGCAGAACTGGTACTAGGACCTCGGTCTCCAGATTTATACAGTATGTACATTGTCTACTAAAATGCACTACTTCCCATAATTTGATGACCATAGCAAAGTATTGGAAAGAAAAGCGGGGTCTATCCTATGAAGTTTTATAGCTCCATTCTATACTTGAAGGAATTATTTTCTTCAGAAATGTTTTTATCCCCTTTTCCATCTGGCCAATTCTGCTTTTTAAGGAATTCTTCTCATTGACCTTTTGGACTGCTTTTTCCATTTGACCTAAACTGGATTTTAAGATGTTATTTTCTTCAGTATTTTTTGTATCTCCTTCACAAAGTTGCTGACTTGGTTTTCATGTTTCTCACATTGCTCTCATTTCTCTTCCCAATTTTTCCTCTATCTCCCTTACTTGATTTTTAAGGTCTTTTTTGAGCTCATCTATAAACTGAGACCATTTTATATGTTTCTTTGAGGTTTTGGATACAGAAACCTTGACTTTGTCACCTTCTGTGTGTATATTTTAATCCTCCATGAGACCAAAGTAATTATCTATGGTCAGATTCTTTTTCTTCTGTTGTTTGGTGATTTCCTCAGATTTTGACTTGATTTTAACTCTTTGTTAAGGTGGGGCTCTACTTCTAGGGTGGAGGATGCACTTTCCCAGGCTTTTGAGAGTTTTTGCAGCTGCTTTCAGGGATATTCCCCCTCCCAGGTAACCTCAATTCCTTCAAGGTCTTATGAGAGGTTTTGACTGTTCTCCTGGTCTATGCTCTGATCTGTAGATGACCATAAGTATTCCCCTCTGTCCTGAACTTTGAGGGTGGTTCCTATTCCAGTATGGAGTATGGGGTCCCAGACTGCTACCTGGATTGAGTATGGAAAAAGAATAAGAGTTCTGTCCCAGGGATAGCAGAGAGACTTCTGCAGCCTCCCCTGTGTGCTGAGTGCTCTGGAAGCAGCTGTGGGGTGGTCCACAGGTCTGCTTCTGGTTCTTGGGGACTAGGCTGCTTTGAGACCTGTGCTGACCTGGGCTCCAAGCTCACTCTAGTGTGGCAGAGTTTTCCTGCTGACCTTCCAAGTTGCCCTTGGCAATTCTTGGACTGAGAGGTCTGGAGACCACCTGACTGCCATGAACCCCGGCACCCCCAGGGACCCAAGTGCCCCACCAAATGTTCCTGGATAACTGGAGCCAGTTTGCTCTGGCTGCTGGTGCCACCTGGGCTATGCTCAGATCCTTTCCAAACCTAGTGGAACAGACTCTTTCTGTGGATCTTCCAAGTTGTCTTGGGACAGAAAATTGTTTCACTCAGTCTTTCTGTGGCTTCCACTACTCTAGAATTTGGTTAGAGTCATAATTTAAAGACATTTGGAATGACCTAGGGGAGAGTTTCTGGTATTTCTTGCCTTTACTCTGCCATCTTAATTCTGCCCCCCCAAACTTATTCTTTCCCCATTCTTAAAATAATGTTGTTATTATTACATATGATATTCTCTTAGTTCTGCTCATTTTACGGTTCATTATTTCCTACAAGTCTTTCCATTTTTTCCCCCTAAAATCATTGAGTTCTTCATTTCTTATAACACAATAGTATTCTATCACAATCATATATCACAACTTGTTAAGCCATTCCCAACTGATGGGCATCCCTGTGGTTTCCAGTTCTTTGCCATCACAAAGAAAGCTGCTTTTCTTTTTCACCTAATTATCTTTGGAAATAGATAGTTGTAATGATAGGTCATAGACTATCCTCAATTTAATAACTCTTTGAGTGCAATTCCAGGATGCTCTCCAAAATGGTAGAATCATTTCACAATTTCACAAACAGTAAATTGTCCCAATTTTCCACATTCTTGTCAACATTTGTCACTTTCCCCCTCTAACATCTTAGCCAATCTGGTAGATGTAAAATGGTATCTCAAGTTTGGTTTTTTTTTTTTGCAAGGCAAATGGGGTTAAGTGGCTTGCCCAAGGCCACACAGCTAGATAATTATTAAGTGTATGAGACTGGATTTGAACCCAGGTACTCCTGACTCCAGGGCTAGTGCTTTATCCACCTAGCAGCCCCATCAAGTTTGTTTTAATGTGCATTTCTCTAATCATATTTTCATAGGAAAACTACCTGTTCATGTTCTTTGATCATTTATAAATTGAGGATGGATTCATATTCTTTTAGATTAAACAAAGTTTTTTATATATCTTAGATATGAGACCTTTATCTTATAAACTGTCTATAAAAATTTCTCCCAATTTTCTGCTTTCCTTCTGATCTTGATTGTATATTTTGTTTGTATAAAACCTTTTTATTATTTAATGTGATTGCAATTATCCATTTTATACCTAACTTTGCTCTCTATCTCTTATTTATTCCTAAATTGTTCCCCTATCCATGATAATTAATATGTTGTGTTCTGATTTTCTTGCAAAATCTTTCTCTATATCTAGGTCATGTATCCATTTTGACCTTATCTTAGTAGTGTATTAGTTTCTGTCTAGTTCCTGCCATGCCACTTACCAGTTTCTTCAGCAACTTTTACCAAATAATGAATTCTTATCCCAAAATCTTAGGTCTTTATGTTTGTTAAATACAAGGTTATTAT
Source organism: Macrotis lagotis (assembly GCF_037893015.1). NCBI lineage: Eukaryota > Metazoa > Chordata > Mammalia > Peramelemorphia > Peramelidae > Macrotis > Macrotis lagotis. The sequence continues at coordinate 144,927,378 of NC_133658.1, read as the reverse complement.
GTTTATTACTCCTTTTTATTATGTCTTCTCTATTCCATGATCTCCCTTTCTATTTCTTAGCCAGTATCAGATAGTTTTAATCATTACTGCTTTATAATAAAATTTAAGATCTGGTACTGCTAAACTCCTTCCTTTACATTTTTTCTAGTATTTACTTTGATAGTCTTGACTCTCTGTTTTTCCAAATGAATTTTGTTATTATTTTTTCTAATTCAGTAGAAAAATTGTTTGACTTTCAAACCCTTCATAATCTAGCACCTTTCTAGTCTTATACTTTACTTTTCTTAACATATGCAATGACATGCAATGACACTAACATCTTTGCTGTCCCTCAAGCAAGGCTTTCCATTTCCCTGATTCTGAGCATTTTTGATAGCTCTCTTTAATACCTGGAACCATCTCCCTCCCCATCTCTGACTTCTAGCTTTCTTGACTTTCTTCAAGTTTCTGTTGAGGTTTTCTTGGCAAAGATACTGGAGTTGTTTGTCATTTCCTTGTCCAGTTAATTTTACAAATGAGGAAACTGAAGCAAACTGGGTTAAGTGACTTGTTCAGGGTCACACAGGCTGGATTTGAACTCAGGAAGAGTAGTCTTCCTGCTCCAGCCCCAGCTATCTATGCACAGTGGGGTCACTTGGCATTCCCATCCTTGAGGGTAGAAACTGTTTTTTGCCTCTTTGCATCCATGCTGCTTTGTGCAGTGCTAGCCTATAGTAGGTTTTTAATAAATGCTAGTTGACTGATTAACTTACTGTTTCCAGTTTTAAATATTTGCCAGTGTGCTTTTATGTATCTTTGGTTCTTTATATATTTATTTGTGATAGATGAAATAAATAGCTCTTCTATTCTTGATATCCACACTACTGTGAACATTAAGGAACTTAATCCTTTTTTAGGGAGATCTTAGACATGAGCCAAGTTTCAAATTTATATAAGAGATTTCCCCCAGAGTTCTACTCCAGAGCCAGAGACTAAGAAAATAGTCTAATTTCCCTTTTGAGATGATAATAATAATAATGATGATAATGATGATGATGATGATGATGATGATAATGATAATAATGTTTGTATATTTTCAAAGAAGACCATGGCATCAAGAAGGTGATGCCAAAACAAAAATGTGAATTGAATTTGACTGAGGGGGCGCTGTGCTGAGTCACCAGACTTGCTTTCTCCTTCAGAGCCTTCTGGGTCCAGTGGCCAGATATGACCTCGGACAACTGGTGATGACTCTAGATATGAGGCAATCAGGATTAAGTGACTTACCCAAGTTCACACAGCTAATAAATGTCCAATTGAGGTCAGATTTGAGTTCATGTCCTCCTGAATTCAAAACCAGTACTCTATCCACTGTGCTGGCTTGTGATAGTTTTGGTTTAACAATTAACACCAAGGAAACACAGGTGCTCCATCAGCCAGCACCACACCATCCATATGTGGAATTGTTACAGCAAATGGAGAAGTTTTGAGTACTGTGGACAGGTTCACTTACCTTGACAGTGTCCTTTCCAAGGAGGTGTGCATTGACCATGAGGTTAGCAGACACATTTCCAGAGCTAGTTCAGTGTTTGGGAATCCTGAAAGAAAGTGTGGGAAAGAAGTGGTATTAGACTGACTATCAAACTGAAGGTCTACAGAATAATTGTGTTGACTTTATTGCTTTATGCCTGTGAAACATAGACAGTCTACCAGTGCCACGTCAGGAAACTGAATTGCTTCCATTTAAGGAAGATTCTGAAGAACACCTGGCAGGAGAAGATACAAGACACTGAGTTCCTTTCTCTAGCTTAACTGCCTAGCATTCCAACACTACTATAGACAGTACAACTATGATGGGCTGTTAGAATGTTAGACATATGTTTGCTAAAAAAACTATTTTATAGAGAACTCACACAAGGCAAGTGCTAACAAGGGGATCAGAAGTGATACTGAGACACCCTGAAGGCCTCATTGAAGAACTTTAGAACTGATTGTACAACATAGGAGACACTGGCCTAGGACTGCCCAGCATGGCATGCCCTCATCAGTGAGGGGGTTGCATTCTATGAGGAAGGCAGAATTGAAGCAACTCAAAAGAAAGTGACATCCGCAAGTTTAGAGAACCCACCCCAGGTGTTCACATGGACTATCTGTGCCCAGACTATGGAGGAGCAATCCAAGCTTGTATTGGTCTGATCAGCCACAGTTGGATATATTGTAATGTGTCTCAAACATAGTGATGTCATTTTGCTCTTCTTTGATGAGGAAGGACAAGAACCAACTAACCACTCCCATTTCACAGATAAGTAAACTGAGATAAGTGATCACTCAGAAAGTGTGAGAGATTAAATCTCTATCCTTTGACTCCAGAATCAATACTCTTTCAATTGACACCACCCTGTTGTTTGTTCTTCATTTCAAAGGGGAACAGTGACATTAGTGGGTGATATCTTACCTCCCATGTCAATTGAATTTAAATGAGGATATCATACTACTTCTTTTTTTTTTAGATTTTTTTTCAAGGCAATGGGGTTAAGTGGCTTGTCCAAGGCCACATAGCCAGGTAATTATTAAGTGTCTGAGGTCGGATTTGACTCAGGTACTCCTGACTCCAGGGCTGGTGCTTTATCCACTACGCCACCTAGCAGCCCCCCATACTACTTCTAATAATGACATTTTGGAGTTCACAACTCAGTACTTCAGAGAGGCAGCATAGTGCACAGTTACATTTGAAGTTTGGAAGAACTGGGATCAAATATGACCTTTGACAATTACTATAGAAGGGACCACTAAGAAATATTTAACCTCTCTTATTATCAATTTATTTCTCAACTGTTAAATGGGGCTGATAATACCTACCTCATTGGATTGTTAACAGAGTCAAATAAGATAAGTCAACATGCATTTATTAAATGCTTACTATGTATACAGCTCTTTGCTTAAGTGGCTTAAAAATATCAACAAACATAAAGGTAATCCCTGCTCTCCAGGAGTTTACATTCTAAAGGGGGAAAAACAATACATAAAAGGAAGGTGAAAAGTTTGGGGAGAGAATGGAGAGAGTGATATGGAAGTCTAGAAAGCCAGAAGTGGAGTTGAGAAATGAAGGAAGGATGGCTAACCTGGGTTCTTCCTTAAAATGGAGGGTCTAGGAAAGACTCCCTGCTGTGAGAAGGAGGTAACAGCCAGGAGGGATCTTCTAGGGTGAGAAGACAGTTGAGGTGTTTTGGTGGAATCTAGGGAGTTGGAATAGAGTTAGAAGAGGAATGATGCATCTAAAGAACTTTGCAAACCACACTACGTTTTGTAAAATTCAATTCTCCTTTTGGCCAAATGATGGTTTGAATTATTTCTACTAGACCAGGTGGGGGGAAATGATGAAGGAATTTTCCATTGAGTTCATTTAAAAAAATTTTTTTTAAGATTTTATTTATTTTGAGTTTTACAATTTCCCCCCAATCTTCCTCCCCACCCCAAAGCAGTCTTTTAGTCTTTACAATATTTCTTTTTTTTTTTAACGTTTTTTTTTTTTTTTTTGCAAGGCAAAGGGGGTTAAGTGGCTTGCCTAAGGCCACACAGCTAGGTAATTATTAAGTGGCCAAGACTGGATTTGAACCCAGGCACTCCTGACTCCAGGGGAGTTGCTTTATCCACTGTGCCACCTAGCCACCCTCTTTACAATGTTTCTATGGTATACATTGATCTAAGTTGAATGTGATGAGAGAAATCATATCCTTTTTTTTTTTAGGTTTTTGCAAGGCAAATGGGGTTAGGTGGCTTGCCCAAGGCCACACAGCTAGGTAATTATTAAGTGTCTGAGGCCAGATTTGAAGTCAGGTACTACTGATTCCAGGGCCAGTGCTCTATCCACTGTGCCACCTAGTTGCCCCCAGAGAAATCATATCCTTAAGGAAGAAAGATATAGTATAAGAGATAGCAGAATTACATAATAAGATAATGGACTTTTTTTTCTAAATTAAAGGTAAAAATTTTTGGTCTTTGTTCAAATGCATTGAGTTCATTTTTAAGGAAAACAATTATTCCATCCTTTGTCTTTTGTATAAGTCCAGGTTTTTCTGTGATAGGTTTTCTAGAGAAAGGCATAACTGTACAAAGTAGTCTAGTGAGACATTGTATACTAGTGTTTAGTAACCAGAGATAGTGGAATAGCAGTGATGACTGGCTCTATATGGTGAAAGTCAATGCTGTCTTGAGAAATGTCTTCCTTCTTATTTCATCAGTATTTGATCTTCATCCAGTGGTTGCCTAGCAAAAATAACCAGCAATACAATGATGATGCACCATCATTATACATAATATTCAGCTATCACTATTAGTTAAGAAAACTGAAATTGCATTCCTAAAGACAATCAACAATCTGGGTGAAAGTTTGCTTAAGAAGTTTTGTTCCAAATATCCATTTTCCTGAGATATTGTTGGTTTTAATTATGATTAGAAGACTCATTGATGCCTCATTATTTGGTAACCATGGATAGCTCTAAAACACAAATTCTTGTATAGAAAGGTATGAGAAGGGCAGTTAGATGGAACAGTTGATAGAATACCAATTTTGGGGTCAGGAAGAAATAAGTCCAAATCTGACTCAGACACTTAATAGCTGTGTGACCATTTAAGCCTGGTTGCCTCAGTTTCCTCATCTGTAAAATGAAATGGAGAAGAAAATAGCAAACCACTTTAGTATCTTTGTCAAGAAAACCCCAAATGGGATCACAAAGAGTTGTACCTGACATAAATGACAAAACTACAACAACAAATACACATATTTTTGTATGGAAAAGTAGTAATTGCAATGCTGGAAATATAGTCTTGAAATTGTGTAGTATTTTGATGGCAAAACTAACAGGAAACTGTATTTGACTCTGATACTTTGATGCAACTATGATGCCATCTGTGTGGATTCTACTCCCTCTCTCCAAAGGTGGGAGTATGTCTTTTTATCTTGACTCTTCTCCATGTTCTTCCATGAAATGTCCACTAGGGATCTGCCTAGTGTTCTGGGGGTCCTCTTGACATCATAAGAGAATTAGTGGAACTGGACCATACTTTTCTTTATTTTGGCTAACCCTTTTTGTTTTCTGATTACACTTCTTTTGTACCACTTCTGCACCTTCCTGGGCAACATGTGTAGTATTTTAACACCTACCATGAATGCCATTTGAGTGAACTACAATTAAAGTATTTTGGAAACTATGGTATTACAACATTTGTAGCTGTTTAGAATTGCTAGAAGATATTAATTTCAAGAAGAGGTTTGGAATCATTAAAATCATTGAAAGTGTTCTTTTTGTCCTGTTCTGGGTCCAGTTCAATGTCCATTAACAATGTGAACTTATAAACCAGTTCTATATTTTATCCCAATTATATATGACTCCATCAAATTCACATACCACAATTACTATTAGTACTATTATGCTGTAAAAAATAAGGAAATTGATGATTTCAAGAAGACATGGGAAGATTTATATTAACTGACACTGAATGAAGTATTTATACTATAGTCAATATTACAAAAAGGAACAATTTTGAGGATTTTTGTGAACTTCTAAAGAATTACATGAGTGGAACTGGAGCACAATTTGTACAATAACACTGTAAAAATAAAAAACTGTGAAAGCTATAATAACAATGATCAATATATTGACCATCCATGATTTCAGAGAAGCAATGATGCTATTTATTATTATCCATTTTATTAATGCTATCCATTACAGAGAAGTGATAGATTTAGAGTTCAGAATGAAACATATACACTCACAGAGATGTTGAGGAAATTTGTGGTTTTTTGATTATTAATATTTATTATAAGAATAAGAAATTTTTTCTTTTTTTCAATTGGATGGGCGATGAGGAGAAAAATAGATTTTCTGTTTAGTTTTTTTAAATATAGAGATGTGTGCACAATATATGTGAAATGTTGCATATGCTTTCAGATAAGGTCATTTTGTTGTTATTTTATTTAACTGTTTTACTTAGTTATAAGAGATTTTTCACAAGGTTGGAGTCTGTAAATATTTGTAATATAATAACAAAACATTAATAAAATCTTGAAAAAAGTCCATCTAAATGCATATTTTTCATTCATTTGACTTTTCTTTCCAATGTAGTTAGGCTAATCTCTTTTTATTGATTGTAGGTATCATGAAGGAGATTTGACAATGCTCTCAGACTGGATGCAATCTGGACAATGTTGTCTACAAATAGGAGCAAATGAAGAATCTCTTCCTTTTGAATTCCACCCTGGAAATCCTCCATGATTTGTTGTTGTTCAGTTATTTTTAAGTTGTGTCTGATTCTTCAGGACCCCATTTGGGATTTTTCTTGGCAAAATTATTGGATTGCCATATCTTTCTCTAGTTCATTTTACAGATGAGTTAAGTGATTTGCTCAGGGTGACACAGCTAGTAATTGTCTATGCCAAATTTGAACTTATGTTTGCTTGACTCAGTCCAATACTTTTTCTGCTGCACCACCTAGCTGCCCTCCATGATCCATGATAGTGGGCAAATATATTTGACCAGTTTTCATCTCACTGAATTATGTTTCATTTGATATTGATTAGGGGTCACCAATCAGTTTTTATCCACTCATTATGGTTGTTCCAAATCTTTTCATCTCTTGCCAGGTCATTTACTGCTTAGGAGCAGGTCCACAAATACTAACATTGACACATTCTAAAGATGAGGTCTTGGTTTTTCTTCACATGCAGAAAGTCCTCATGAGGCTATGAGGCTCTTATAAGCATTCCATAGTTCTATGACAGTAATAGCTGGTATTTGTATAGTGTTTTAATGTTTGCAAAGTGCTTTATAAATATTATTTTATTCATTCAACACCCCTGGGAAGTGAGTGTTATACTCATGAGGAAACTGAGACAGAGATTAAGTGACTTGATCAAGGCCACACAGCTAGATAAGGGTCTAGAGTCAAATTTGAATTTAGATATTCCTGTCTCCAGGTATCAAGAATTCTCCACTACCTTATGCCAGTACTATGTGGTTATACCCTGAGATTTGTGTGTTTTAGAATCAAATTTAAGATTTAACTTTAAAAAGAACTATTATAGTAATTCTTTATTTTAACAGCCTTTGGGTATGAGTCAGTGAAGAGATAACTAATTTGCTTACAGGTCCAAAGCAGGAGAAGAATTTTTCAGATGAGTGTCATCAGTGGGTCATAGTTTTTATAGAAAATCAGACAATCAATAAATATTTGTTAAACATGTCCTGTGTTCTAGCACAATGAAGGTAGAGAGAATCAAGGAATTCAGGATCACTAATGAGCAAGAAATCACTGAGACATATCAAACAAGCAAGTATAAGATATAAATGCATGAATATTTTTCTATTATAATAAAATGATTTTCTGATTAAAATTATATAAACAATAAAGTACCTATGTATATAGGATTATTAAAAAATTCATCATTCTATATCTTTTCCCTTAAACTCTATTCCTATCTCATCTTTTCTGTCATTATAAAGGTTATTAATATCCTCCCAGTCTTCAGACTCACAACCTAGATGTCATCCTTGACTCCTCATTGTCACCCTTCATATTCAATCTGTTGCCAAGGCTTATTCATTTTACCTTGATTATACTCCTTCTCTCCCCAACATTGCCACCATCTTGATACAGATCTCATCACTTCATGCCTGGAATATTGAAATAACCTGCTGGTGGGTCAACCTGCTTCAAGTCTCTCCTCACTTAAATCCATTTTCCATTCAGTCACTGTCATTTTCTTAAAGCATAGGTCTGACTATGTCACCTCTTCCCTACTCAATAAACTCCAGAGACTTCCTATTGCTACCAAGATCAAACACAAACTCCTCTGCCTGGTGTTCAAAGTCCTTTATAACCTAGCCTCCTCTTACCTTAGCAGTTTTCTTACTTACTTCTTACTTATTTATTCCTTACTTTCCTTCCTGGGAAGGGCCTCCTGACTGTTCTACTAGCAAAACTCTCCTCTCAGTTCAGGATTTTCTCTGACTGTCCCCCATCCTGGAATGCTCTCTCTCTCCATCTCCATCTATTGGCTTCCTTTATTTCCATTAAATCTCAACTAAAATCCCACCTTCCATAGGAAAACTTTCCCAATCCCTCTTAATTCTAGGATCTTTCTTCTGTTAATTATTTCTTATTTATTTTTATATATTTTATGTATAAAATATGTTTACATTTATTTTGTATGTATTTATTTGTTTTTTCATACAATGGATAATGAGTTCCTTAATTCCTCTCCTAGGTTGTGATTGCAAAGAAAGACTTTCATTAAGTTCCTTCAACTTTAAATAAAATCAACTACTTACTATCTTAAGAGTATTGTTAGATGATGGGGAAAATACAAGGCTAGGTAAGACAAAAATTCTTACCTCATGGCATTTCAGTATACAAGGGAATAGCCATGTTTATAAATAACCATAATGCAAAAATGATATATGGTACAGTGGATAGCTCCTTGAGTCTAGAGTCAGGAAGACCTTGGTTCAAATCTGGCCTTAGACAGTTCCTAGCTGGGCAAGTCATTTAATACTGTTTTCCTCAGTTTCCTCATGTAAAATGAATTGAAGAGGGAAATGGCAAACCACTCCAGTCTATTTGGAAATAAAACCCCAAAATGGGATCATGAAGAGTCAGGCATGACTGAACAACTACAAAAAGGCCTAAAAGAGGTAAACCAAGTAGAATATTAGCTCCAAGTAGAGTCAACTCTGCTTCTATCACCAAAAAGTTTGGTAATGCAGCCTCAAGGTCATTCTTTTCTTTATTGTACCTTCTTGCTAGTGAGTCATCATGACAGTAACAAAGGATAGAAGAAAGAAATAGATTGCTCATAAGTTAATAATTGTTAATAAATTAGCCTTTTTGTAGTTAATGGCATCTTAGGGCAGAAACACTTGTCAAATGTGCCCTTGAACTTGCTGGTCCATAAGACTTGAGAGAATTCCTGAGAGTGGACCTTCCCAGCCCAGCCCAAGAGATGACAGAAATCAGGGCAGTGATAGAATTCCAGTAGAAGTGTGTAACCGAAATAGAAGTGTTTGTTCACTTAGTCAACGGAGGAGATTCACAGTCAATATTCCTGAACAATAGTCTCCTGTGAAAAGGAGGAAGAATTTTGTTTTCCTTATTCATGTGATGCAAGAATTCATCCTTTTAGACATAGAAGAAACTGTAATTTTGAGAGTTTGGGGTCCTGATTTTTTAGAAAGAAGAGTTCCTGAATATGTATGACTCTCAGAGGAAAAAAAGTCATCCACATGGACTCTGTTCTTGGAAGAACCAAGAAAGAATCTGGAACTTGGGGATTTACTTTGCTACTTTCACCACCACCACCAGCACCACCACTATCCCTCTCCTACTATTACAGCGAATTATTTGGACAGTGCAGGTCTGGTTTAGAAAGCTTTTGTCTATTGGGTAACACCAGAGTTGTGTTATCCTCATAACAAAGTGCCAATAATTATGCTCATATCCTATCCTTTCAGTCAATATAGTAAGTCTATAAGTTTTCAGTATAAAGTGATGTTTGTCCTTTGTTATCTGACTCACTATTTTTTTTTCAAGGCAATGGGGTTAAGTGACTTGCCTGAGTTCACTCAGCTAGGTAATTTATTAAGTGTCTGAGGTCAGATTTGAACTCAGGTCCTTCTGACTCCAGGGCCGATGCTCTATCCACTGCACCACCTAGCTGCCCCTTGTCCTTTGTTTTCAAAGAAGACCATGATATCAAGGAAGTGATGCCATGTCAAGCAAGGGAATTAGATTTAAGTTAGGGGATGCTGTGCTAAGTCACCAACTTCACTTTCTCCTCCAAAGCCATCTGGTTCTGCTGACTAGATATGAATTAGGATGATTGCATGTGACTCTGGATGTGAGGCAATCAGAGTTAAGTGACTTGCTCAAGATCACACAGTCTGACAGTCAAGTGTTTGAGGCTGGATTTGAACTTAGGTTCTCCTGATTTCAGGGATGGTGCTCTATCTACTGCACCACCTAGCAGTCCTAAAAAAATTCAATATAAAATAATAATAACAGGAGGTTGGGTTACAAAAGGGAACCTAGAAGTCGCTGTCCCATAGATGTCCCATATGTCAAAAGACCATTTGCAAATTACATCATATACTAACCAAAAATCACACCCTGAGACTAAGTGTTAGCTCAAGGGAAGACATCTGCAATGAGACCAATAGAACAATGGTGCTGATAATTTTGAGGTGATGTGGTTATATTAACGAACTAACCCCAAGGTGGCACAGGTAAGAATTAGTCACTTATCCCCAAGATAAGTTGACCTTATCTTGCCTAGAACCAGGACAGCCCACTACTTCTTAGACCACTCCAAACCATGTGACTGAGAACATTCATTCAGTCATTCTTCTTTCTTTCTCCTCTCCTCTCTATTGCTCCTTTTTATGTGTCTTCCCTTAGTAAAAAGAAAACTCTTTAAAGTAAGTGACTTATCTGCATGATTGCACTGTATTTTTATTCCCGGAACTTAAAATAGTTCCTAGAATGTAATAAAAGCTTAATAAATACTTCTTCATTTTCATCCATTCAAGTGGGGGTGATACAATGCTTTTATAACCTTAAGGTTCTATGTAAATGTTAGTTATTAATAATCATTAACTATTGTTTATTATTATATAAGAATATGAAGGAAAGAATTCAAAACTCAAAGTTTTAAAAATGAATGTTGGAACTTGTTTTTGCATGTAACTGGAGGAAAAATAAAATAACACTTACTGCTCCCCCCAAAATGAAAAAAATATGGCTGGGGCAGCTAGGTGATATAGTGGATGTAGTACTGTGCCTGGATTCAGGAAGACCTGAGTTCAAATCTAGTCTCAGATACTAACTGTGTAACTCTGGGCAAGTCACTTAACCTTGTTTTGCCTCAGTTTCTTCATCTGTAAAATGAGCTGGAGAAGGAAATGATAAATCACTCTAGTATCTTTGCCAAGAAACAGCAAATGGGGTCACAAATATGACTGAAATGATTCAATGGCAACAACAATATGGATGGATGTTTGATTTTCCCACCATTGCATGTCTTCTTTAGAATTTATACTTGTCTAGAGCATGGTGCAGTTAAGTGACTTCTCTAGGGTTACATAGCTGGTAAAGATAGGAGATGGAATTTAAAGCCAGGTCTACCTGGTTTTGAGGCTGGCTTTCTTTTTACTATGGAAATTATTACATTATTCTTATAATACTAATAAATTCTCTTAAAATTCAAGTTTTGTTTAGAGAGAAGGAAAATAGCAATTTTCTCAAAGAAAGATGGCTAAGATTAGTAACCATGGAGAAAACATTAGAGAGAAATACAAAAAGAGAAATCATCAGTCCTGTGGCTAGTGAGACTTGAACCTCTCATGACTGAATGCTGGGAGGACTTTGCTGGCAGGTTTCCTCTTGACCCTGAGGGACCTGTTAGAAATGCAGTGCGCTGCTTGTGCTTCCAAAGATAAGAAATAAAGAGTCAATATTCTCTGTAACTAAGTGATTCTGTAAATCAGACGCAGAAAGGAGATGAGGGAAGAATGAATCCTCTGTTGGAATCTCTGGAATTCCCCTAAATTAATGACCTCAAGACCCAAGAGTAGCTAGAACCATTGCCCCTAGCACCATTTCCAGGTGGGCCTCTGCCAGCACTCAATTAAACAAGGCAGAAAAATACTGCAGACACTCCCTCTGCCCTCAACCAGGCCTTGCTGGCCTCCCAACCCTTTCTACAGAAAAATTCTTTCCCTCAAATGATGTGTGAACTCCTACTCAGAGGCAACTCAACCCCTATTTACTCCCAGATAATACTATTCTTCTTCCTTTTTTCCATGATACCTTTCCTCTTAGCCTTAGGGCCTTAGGGATTTCACCCTCTCCTTTTTGTGGGCTTAGTAAAGTGACTGGCACAGAGTAGACACTCAATAAAGACACAATTTAAAAAAAGGATGTATTTCCTTCCTTCCTTCCCCACTCCTTTCTAGGCTTTTCTCAAGTCTAGGACAGACAGGGAGAGAGATAATTTATTCTATAGTAGGCATTTTTTAGATACCTTGAGGGTTTGATAGGCAAGAGGTAAAATCACTGCTAGTGTTAACTTTCCTTTAAATCACTGTAGATGAAGTCAGAACAAGAATAGCTAACATATATAAGTTTCAAGGATGCAAAGGGCTTTACAAATATTATCTCACTTTGTCATGACAATAGTCCTAAGTAGGTCCTATTAGGTGAATCCCCATTTTTACAGATGAGAAAACTGAGGCCAAACAGAATACAAATAACTTGCCTAGGATCACACAGCTAGTCAGTGTCTGAGATAGAATTTGAATTCAATGACTTGAGGGACATTATTCTATCCACTGCACCACCTAACTACCTACATGTTGCCTACAAGTAGGTCGATGTTGTGTGATGTCATTTTAAAGGTTCATGTAAATTAAAATGTTCTTTGAATCCTATAAGGTTTCTACCAAACTGTGGATTTGGCCTTATCACTCTCCTATCAATAAAATGCAGTGACTCTCCATTACCTCCAGGAGCAAACATAAATCTTCTGTTTGTCTTTTAAAGTTCTTCATCATTTAGCCCTTTTCTCTCTTACTTATATTCCATGATCCAGTGACACTGTCTTCCTTACTCTTCCTCACACAAGGTACTCTATCCCCTGACTCCATATATTCTTACTGATTGCCTCTCATTCCTGGAATTCTCTTCCTTCTTGGGTTAGCTTTACTGCTTTTCTTCAAGTCTCTGTTAAAATTTTTGGGAGGATCAAATGAGATAATATGTGTAAAGTACTATTAGTACAGTGGATAAAGGCCTGGCCCTGGAAAGGACCTGAGGGAGTGGAGACAGAGATAATGAAAAAGAGTGGGAGACTGATAGGGAGACAGAAACAATAGACAGAGATAAAAAAAGAAAGAGAGGGAGAGAGACAGAGACAGGGAGATATATACATACATAGAGAGAAGAGAGAGAGTCAAGACAGAAAGAGACAGGGAGACATACACAGAAAGAAAGGGGGAGAGAGACAAAGACAGAGAAATTGAGGCGAGAGAAAGAGAGATAAATATGTATATATATATATATATATACACACACACACACACACAGATATATATAGAGACAGACAGAGATAAGAATATATATATATATACAGAGAGAGAGAGAGACATAGAGACAGAGAGAGACAGAGAGATAAGGAGATATAGATATATAGAGGGAAACAGAGGAGACAGACTGAGAGTCAGAGAGGGAGAGAGACAGAGAGAGAGAGAGAGACAGAGACAGAGACAGAGAGAGAGAGAGAAGAGGCAGCTGACATGGTCACACTGGGGAGAAACTACATGCACATTGCATAAGAGAATTCTTTTGAAAAGAATCGATCAGGTACTTTTTACAGCTATGGGTAAGAGGAAGAATTGCTGACCAAGGAGAGAGAGAGAGAGGAAATCATAAGAGATTAAAAAATAAAAAATGAAAATTTAATTTACATGAAATTGTAAAGCTTTCTGTACTAATAAAATGATGAACAACTAAGAGGTTTAGTAGGGAAAAACTGTTCGCATTAAATATCTCTGATAAAGCTATGATATCCAAAATGAATAAGACATTTATATGGTGTGTGTGCATATAATGTGTATATATATTATATATGTATATATATAATACAATGTATATATATATAAACACACACATATAAATATAACCAAAAGTCATTTTCCAATGGATAAATGGTTAAAGGATATTATACAGAAACTTTCCCCAAAGATTTACAACCTAAATGAAATAACTGTATGAAATATTGCTGAAAAACCCTAAAAATAAGGGAAAAGCAAATCAAAGCAACTCTGAGATATTGCTGGAGGGACTGTAGAAAGACAAGTAAACTAATACACTGTTGGTGAAGCTATGATCAGTCTGACCATTCTGATATATAGTCTAGAATTATGCTAAGTAACTGACCCAGAAGATACCTTACTACTAGGGGAGATAAAATATAAAGAGAAATATTCCCCATATAATAACATATTTATTACATAAATAGAAGCAAAGTAGTTGCCCATAGATTGGGGGATGGCTAAACATATCGTGGTGCATGAATACATTGAAATTTTACCCTTTGGGAAAAGACTGAATATGAAAAATACAGGAAGACTCAAATGTGAATGAAAAAAATGCAATGTAAACTGAGAAAAAGCAGGAAAATTATGCACAAAAAATAAAATTTGTATTCTTGGAAAGAACATGAATGGAAAGGGTGACAACAATGAAAATCAAAACTGAATGACATAATTGTAATGATAAAGCTAGTTAAAAGAAGAAATGAAATGTACCACCTTTTTTTCTTTTCCTTCCAGAAATGGAGAAGTATGGAGTTGGAACACAGCTCCTGATTTAATTGTGTTGATTGTGCTTTATTTTCTCTTTTTCATACTTCTCTTTTTCATAATTCTCCAATTCTTTCCTTTTATTTCTCTTTTGTAAAAAAGTTATTGTATCTTTTGGTTTTATGTCACTTTAATTTTCAAATATATCTCTCCCTCTCTTCTCAGAGATATATTTGAAAATTAAAGTGACATAAAACCAAAAGATACAATAACTTTTTTACAAAAGAGAAATAAAAGGAAAGAATTGGAGAATTATTCCCCCTGGCTTCTCCCCACTTTCCCTCTCCATTTCTCTTGGTCATAAAGGAGTCAGAGGCTGGGATCTCTTGGGGCTCATCTGGAGAAGAAGGAAAAGTTGGAGGGGCTGGGAGCAAGCATTGTCCCTGGGAGAAGATCAAGATATCTCTTATCTTGAGTCTTTCTGATGAATTGTTTTAATGAATCTCTGGGGTGTGGTGAGATTGTATATTCCAATACTCTATGACTGTGGTATGAAGAGGAATGATTTTTGGTGTCTGGATTTGGGGATTTATGGATAGGGAAGAGTATGTTCACCCAACTATTAATAAGAGGGTGATTGTTACTGGACATGGGGATGACTGATCCTTTACCTGAGTAACAAATCTCTTGGAATTTTATTATTATACTAATTTATAATTTCAGTAAATGTATTCTAATCTAGAATAGCAATGTTTCCTGTTGAAAGGTGGGGTAGAAGATAAGAATCTAAATGGGAAATGAGGCTCCAGCTCTATTTTTGTAAGTTTCCCTAGTTTTGAATAGGGACAAAATGAATCAATTTTGTGATAGATTAATGTGATGTTATGTTTGAATGACTGATTTCACAATTGACTCCCTGGACTCAGCCTAGAGGAACTTGGGTCAAAGTAGAGATAACAGGTGCTTGCTTTAACTCTTTTGGTGCTGAAAAATTTTTTTTTCCTTTTGTCTCAGTGCTGATATTTTTGTCAAATTTGGGCCAAAACGTGAATTTCACAAGGGATTAATTATCATTGCAGTTTATCTTAGTTTATTCCTAACTATTCCTTAAATGATCCTAAAAACAACTAAATAACAAATAAAACTTGCAGAAAACATCTAATTTTTCAATATAACATGCTCCCATACTAAAAGAGTTAATATAGAAACTGTCCTAAAAAGCCATAACTTCAGCCCCTTACTCATGGAAGAAATCAATCAATGAATTCATTTTAGTTTTTAATAATGGATGATATTCTAGACACTGTGCTAGGTCACTGAGTAAACAAGTACAAGCATGAAAAACACATACCCATTCACAATCTGTTTACATTCTAATAGAGTAGATAACAAGAACATAACAAATATATGCAGAATAAATACAAATATATATAACATAGGTAAATGTAAGGTAGTTTGAGAGTAATGGCACTGGCAGTTGAAGGGGTAAGAGAGGCTTCTTTGAGATGGTGACTTCTGACAGCTGCAACTTAGAGGAAGTGAGGGACTGTATGAAGCAGAGAAAAAAAATGGAAGTGCCTTCCAGATTTGGAGCTCAACTGAGGAAAAAAGAAAGTTGGAAGATGGAGTGTTGTATGTGAGGAATAGTGACAAGGTCAGTTTAGCTGTATTTCAGTATGTAAGAGGTGGACTAATGTCCAAGGAGGCTGAAAAAATACAGTGGGACTTGGTTGTATAAAGCTAAATATAGGAATTCATGTTTTATCCTAGAGACCTTCACTTATTTCAATTATTTTCTTAGCTGTGTGTAGGAGAGGATGTAGTGGGGAAGAGACTTGGGGCAAGGAGAACAATTAAGAGGTTTTTTGCATTAATCTAGTTGAGATATAATAAGGGTCTGAACCAAGGTGGTAGCTATGTGTAAGTGAAAAGAAGGAGTTGGAATGAAATATTGTGAAAGTAGAAACTGCAAAATTTAGCAACTCATTGGATTTGTAGGAGGAGGAATCTAACCAACCCCCCTCTACTTATAGGGATAAGACTTCATGGGATACCCTTTCTTTCAGACAATGGGGTTAAGTGACTTGCCCAAGATCACACAGCTAGGCAATTATTGACTGAGGCCAAATTTGAACTCAGGTCCTCCTGACTTCAAAATTGGTGCTCTATCCACTGTGCCACCTAGCTGCCCCTAAAATAGTTTATTTTGAAAATACATGGAAAGGTTTTTATTATTATTATTATTATTTGCAAGTCATTGAGGTGAAGTATGATTTGACCAAGGTCACACAGCTAAGTAGGTATAAAGTGTCTGAGATCAAATTTGAACTCAGGTCCTTCTGACTCCAGGGCCAGTGCTCTTCTAGCTTTGTTTTCTAGGTAAGTCACTTAACTTCTTACTGCCTTGGTTTCCCCAAATGTAAAATAATAATAATAATAATAATAATAATAATAATAATAATAATCAGCTAGGTGGTACAGTGGATATACTTAATAATTGCCTAGCTGTGTGACCTTGGGCAAGTCACTTAATCCCATTGCCTTAAATAAATAAAATTTTTTTAAAAAGAATACTCATAGCCCCTACCTCCCAGGATTGTTGTGAAGATCAAATGAGATAAAAATTGATTAAAATGAAACAAAAAACTGTGTCTGGCACATAGTGTTCCATAAATGCTTCAACTATCATCAGCATTGTTATTATTTCAAATGAATTGTAAAATCCAGTAAAATGTTACTTGGGGCAGGAAGAACTCGATCCTCTTTTAGAGCCATCAATCTTCAATTTATTCCAACACACATTTATTAATGTCTACTATGTTTAAGGCACTGTGTTAACTGTTTGGGATACAAAGACAAAAATTAAAAACCCGTCCCTACCTTCAAGGAACTTACATGCTACTGATTACATCCAATGTATAAATAGATAAGTAAATACAAGGCCATTTGAGGAGAGAAATCAATTAATCAATCAATAAACACTTATAAGTGCCTAATATGCCATTCACCCTGCTAAGCCCTGGAAATAATTATTAGAAAAACAAGGAATAACTTTCTATCACAAATGGTACTTGAGTTGAGCCTTGAAGGAAGCTAAAGAGACTGAGTAGAAGCTAAAAGGTGAGGAGGAAGTAAATTTATGGCAGGGGTCATTCTATGCAAAGGAATGGTGGCCCAAGATGAACCACAGAGTAGGCTAGTTTGCCCAAATTATGAATATCATGAAGGAAAGTATTATGAAATAAATCTTGAGAGGTAAACTGGAATGAGATTATGAAAGGCATTAAATCCGGAGGTGGAGGAGTTTGCACTGGGAGGCACTGGAGATTCTTTAGCAGGGAAGTGACACTGGTGTTTGGGGGAGATAATTTTGGCAGTTGTGTGGAAAATAGGTAGAGGAAGATATAGACTGGATTGCAATGGATTCCGAAGAGTGTTGGAAGGAACCAAGAATAGCAGAGTAGAATATGAGTAGTACAAAGTGAAGTACAATTCAATGTTTGTGAAATTCCTGTATAGAAAGGGGTCCCTGACATCCTTCTGGGCCCTGAGAAACTCCTTAGAAATATAAAGTTGGCTAGGCACCTTTGGGTCTGAAAATAACCGAATGGGACCCAAATGCTTGACCCTGGGGGTCACAAATATTCCATAAATTTGCAATATCAATATTTGTGTAATCCCAGTATGGAAGGAGTCCTTGACACCTTCCTGGGCTCTGAGAAACTCCTCAGAAATATAACTTTGGCTGGGCAACTTTGGGTCTGAAAGTAGTCTGACAGGACCCAAGTGCTTGACCCTGGGGGTCAAGGATATACCATGAATTTGTCTAAGATTCACAAAGCACACCTGTTAGCCTAATTATCTTGCAGTATCTGTAAAATTCTTGCCTTCTCCCAAAACTGCCTCTCCTTCCCCCAGATGCGGCTGGCACCATAAGATAATAAATTTTCATTCCCTTACACCTGTGGGAAACTTGTGAATGCGTGACTCCCTCCATCTCAGGAAACATGTTTAGAATAACATGAAGATCCTGAACCTTTCCCACTCTGTCCAGCCCCCATCTATACCGAGCCATATGTTTACATATGTTTGTAGTAGTATGACAAGAAAATATATCTAACTGCTCTCTTTGCTTCTGTATCATGCTTGCTCTCAGCAGCCCCCCCCCTAAAAAAAACACTATTAAAAACCCTATCCCTTGGACACTCAGGTACTGTCTGATTTGGGTACTCTTCATCCCCAGGCAGTCCCCAGGAAATAAAGATCTCCAAACTTATCAAAGTTTGGTCTCCATCTTGTTCTTTGTGTTCAGCAAAAGTAGTAGGAAATCTGCATCAGATCTGCATTCAGGATGGTGAGGAATAAAAGGTTGGAGATGTGTTTGTATTTTTATAGTAATGCCAAAGATATGCCATATTGAAAAAAATATAGGTCATTTTGCCCTCCAAATCTGGCTCATATACAGTTGACTGCCTGTAATATAGCTTTATATGAACCACATTATAAAATACAAAGATGGGCAACTAGGTGGAACAGTGGATTGAGCACTGGACCTGGAGGCAGGAGGACCTGATTTCAAATTGGGCCTCAGACACTTAATAATTGCCTAGTTGTGTGACTTGGACAAGTCACTTAACCCCATTGCCTTAAATAAAAATAAAGGACAAAGATGAAGAAAGCAGGATTGATAAGAATTAAACATTTTTATTTCTAATATAATAAAAATATTTCCTTTCTACCTTTACTGGAAATCTTAAAGCAGAGTTTGAATGATTTCTTGTTGGAATTTTAGCTTCATTCTTGCTTCATTTGTGAAGTGGATTAGTTGAGCTCCAATTCTGTAATTTTGATTTTAAAAATCTTTCAGACTATATTTAATACACTTGTTTTGGCTCTGGAAATCATCTCTTATTACCTATTAGTACTGTTCAGTTGGATCCCCAGAGAAGCTACTTCTCCCTTTAGAGTTCTACCTCTAAACCTTTGAGATATCTTTCACTGTCATTATAATTCTTGAGTTCCCATATGATATATTTCCCCTAACAATATCACTGCTAGTTATTATTTCCCACTATTGTCTGAGTGATTAGCATCCCACTATCAATTTGCCTGTTATAAGAGATCACTGATCATCAGTTAACATCTATTAGCTTTTACAGAGGATATTCACTGAGAAGCTATAGTAAAAATTATAGTATAAAAATATTCTCCTGAATTGGGGTATAATCTTACCTTTCATTATTATTTCAAGTGAATAGTAAAATTCAGTAAAATATTACTTGGGGCAGGAAGAGCTTGCTCTTCTGTGAGGAATGAAGGGTGCCGTTGGTCTTCACAGGGTGTGGAGGGGGGGCCCCTTTGAAATCCATTACAAAGGGGGAATGGCCCCAGCCAGTCACAAAACTGGAAGAGTTCTTTTAATCCCAAGATTAGAAGAAACTAGTCCTTAACTGGTCAAGAGTAATCTAGAGTCTTGATCTTCTCCTTTGTACATGCTCAAGGAGATCTATGTTTTTGCTCATTAGTAAAATGAGCAGGGTGGGGAAATGTTTAGGAACTAATGTATCAATTAGATTTGTGACCCCAGCCTGTGGTTGGCATGAAGGGGCAGGAACAAAATCTTTCAAAGTGCATAAAAGCTTGTATGTTGGGAATTCCCTGCCCCTTTCCGACCATGAGAGAGGTGTGCCATTTTTGTTAAGATATATTAATAAAAACCACTTTAATCATTCTAACATCTTCCATGAGAGCCATTAATCATTTTTTAACATTGCACCAACTAATTTATTTTTAATATAAATATTTTATTTGTTTCCAATTATGTATGATAATAGTTTCTATCTATCATTTTTGTAAGGTTTTGAATTTTACAATTTTTCCCCAACCTCCCTTCCCTCCTCCCACCCTCCCCACAGAAGGCAGTCTGATAATCTTTACTTTGTTTCCGTGCTATACAGGGCTCAAAATTGAATATGTTGAGAGAAAAATCATATCCTTGAGGAAAAAATAAAATATAAGAGATAGCAAAATTACATAGTACATAAGACAACTTTTTAAAAAAAAATTGAAGGTAATTATAGTCTTTGGTCTTTGTTTAAACTCCACAGTTCTTTCTTTGGATACTATTGCCCACCATAGCTCTGGTGTGGGTTTGGACATGAATTTCCGAGAGTCAGGTCGGGTAGACAAACATATCCAAACACAAAAGGTTGGGAAGTGAAAATCTACCAACTTTATTTTTGGAAACTCAGATTTTTTATAGCAAAAACTTATCTCAGGACTGACAGGTTAAAGGAGACACAGTTTTACAATTTCCTGGGTAAATTTACAATCTTTGTTCTTAGAAATATGCATGCTTCTCTATCAAAGAAACCTTTTACTACCACCTCTGGAGCCACAGATTATCCTAGGTCAGAGTTCACTGGTGAGCCAATGCATCCATACAGTGAGCAATAATCCATACATATCTTTGATGAAGAAGATCACCAAGGATATGTGAATATCACTCCCTGGGGCTGGCCCTCTGAAGATTCCCCCTTCTTAGGTATGCTGAAGCTTTAGGCAGTATGTTAGGACATCTATGCTTTGTCCCAGTGACAAAAGGCGTTTAAGACAAATGGGCATAATACACAATATCAATAATAATGCAAAGATACCAAGAAGCATGCTCACTAATAGGTCCATAAAAGGAAAAGGATGGAACTTACTAACAAAGTTAAACAAATTATCAATATTTAAATCCATTTCAATTCTAGGTGCCAATGCAATATCATTAACAATTTTATGCAATTGATTCATATCCGTAGTTATAGAATTATTATATCATATTCCATTCAAATAACCTTGTATATTATCCCATGAAATAAGTGAGGTATTATATTTCAAAGGAGTAACACAAATAGCAGAAAGTCACATTGCAACTGTAATCTCATTTTGATTGCATCCACATGATCACCTATATTTGTTACAGAAGTTTGTAGTACATTAATCAAATGATAAAGATCTTTATTAATTCTCTCCTGAGCTTTCAATGCTCTGATAACATTTTCAGATAATTCTTGAATATATTTGGTTTCTATTTTTCCTTATTTCCTACTTGTACAGAAATAGTCACTGAAGTGGCTGCTACAATAGCAATCACAATATTTAATATCCCAAACACAATACAACTAACACATCTCTTCTGCCTAATTTTCTTTAATGTCTTTTCTAAGAACTCATCAACAGGAGACATATACCAGCCTTCTACCTTGGTAGGCATTATAGCAAATTTTGGTTGTCTTATCATGAAAACAACATCATCATCCATCACTTCTTTATTTATATATGCTCGAATAGTGCAATTGTAACAGTTAACATTATACCTCCCTTTTTCTCTGATAATATTGATATCTTTGAAAGATTCTATCATAAATGCAATATCTGGTCCTGTGTATGCAGTCACAGACAATTTCTTTTCTGCATAAGATATTTTCTCCAATGTCTTATTCCATTGTATATACCTTATCTCATCTATAACTACCAAAGCCTTCCATATCTCTGAATTAGCTAACCCTATTTCTGGGTAAATAATTGGTTTAATGTAGTCTGGAATACCCCATGGAACAACTCTATCAAGAGAATTCCATACCTGTAGCAGAATAGAATGATGATAAATTCTTCTATTTGGGGTATGACAGGCAACCCAGGGTGGAAAAAATTTATGTTTGAAGCCCCAAGGATGTAATTTTAAATAAGGAGTTTCTGTAGGAGATATTTCTACCTTCAGTACTTTCTACAAATGGAATTCCTAATATTTCTAAATTCCTAAATGCTCCCCTGTTGTAAATATTTGGATGAGTTGAATGATTAGTTTTACTTAATTTAACACATGGTTCAATGGTACATGTTTTATATAAACATATAGGTGTCACACTTAAACCAGAAAAATGATGCCTAACTTTTGTTCTCAGCATCTCTTCTTTGATATCTCTAGTAGGAACTTTTTTGTATCCCAAATAATCTGCAGCTTCCCCAATTAATACAATTTCAGGTATACTCTCTCCCCATTGTAGTGACCCCTGGAGGGTTTTGAACATAAGTCCAGTATTCAATTCCTTTTACAGTCCCCAAATTGTTCTTGAGTAATATAAGGAACATAAATTATCCCATAAGTCCATGATATGTTCTCCTCTCATTTTTTCATTTTCGATTTCTTAAGTGTAAATTATATATTTTCTGTATTACTTGATTCAACTGGTTTGCATGGTCTGATGTTTCTTTCTGGTACCCAGACAGTTTCTCCATCTCTGGACAAAACAGAAGCATACCCTCGACCCCAGATTAATAATGGATCCAGTCATTTTCATTGCTGATGCCTTAGGATCCTTCCATGTAACCATGCCCTTCTCTTCATGTTGCATATCCTTAAAAAAATCTTTCTGTAGGTGTTAATTGTTTATCATTCAGTGTTAAAAAATTCATGCTATATAAGGCGAGATTTACTCTCCTTCCTTGTTTCCCCTTTGTCCCTATATATTCCCCCTTTTTTTGCACTTCCAGAAATCTCTTAAGATTTTTATGTTTTCTTTCTACTAAAGCTTGACCACTGGGGTTACAGGGAATACTTGTAATATGTATTATATTGTAATGTAGGCAGAGTTGTTTAAATGCTAAAGAAGTATAGCCAGGACCATTGTCTGTTTTTGTGGATTTTGGTATCCCTACAATAGCAAAACAATGGAATAAATGATCAATCACACCTATTGTAGCCTCTGAACTATGTGCTATTGCCATTGCACATGAACCAAATGCATCTACAGTAACATGAATGAATTTCATTTTTCCAAAAGATGTATAATGAGTCACATCCATCTGCCACAATTCATTAGGAACCTGGTTTCTAGGATTCTTAGAATAATTTGGAGGGGTAGGTAAATATGGAATGCATAATTGACAGGATATTACTATATTCCTTGTTTGCTCTCTGTGATTTTAAATTCTTCCCTTAATAAAGAGGCCTTCTAGTGAAATTTTTTGTGACACTGCCTAGCTTGCTCTTCTACTAAGCATATAGGAAGTAGAAGGGTTAATTGATTAGCCCTATGATTGCCTTCATATATGGACCCAGGCAATCCTATATCTATCTCTTATAACTTCTTGTAACACTTTAAAGAGTTGACATAATTTTTCATCAGTGCCATGTTTAATAAAAGCTGTTTCTATGTATCTGACCACATGATAACTATACTTACTATCTGTAAAAATGTTAAGGGTTTGTATCTGTTCTATTAATACCATTGACTGGGCATATAATTCATTCTTTCATTTTGATTAAAACATAATTTTTAAAAATTGTATTTATGCTTGGACCTACAGGTCTAGAATAAGGTCCATCACATTGCTTAAAAATTTCAGGAAATCTAGAGTGTCATAACTTCAGATATTTTCTCTTATTACCTCTACAGAGTAATCAATCATTAACTCCAGGCTTTGACATCAATACAGTAAAAAAAGCTTATGTTTATAAAACTAGATCATATAAATTTTCAACATCTTGCTCATTGGTAAATTACCTAACTATGGGTTACATAATTTTCAATCTCCCAATCATTTTTCAAAGCCTTTCACATTTATTCAGTATTATTGGAAATAACTGCAGTTAAGCTATAACTTCCCAATTTCTTATACAACCTTCTTCTAAGGTTATCATTTTTGCTTTTTTAGAATTAAACATTAAATTCTTAACCTACATGAAACATAATGCTTCCATGCTGACATTTCATTCTCTTAAAGGTAACCTTATAACTAAATATCTGTTACATGTAAATTTCTTTCACATCTTTGTTTTATAAGCTTATTTTCCTCTTGTTCAAATATACTCCTATTTTCAAAAAGAAAATAAGATTCTCTATGAATTTAGTTTTATATATATATATATATATATATATATATATATATATATGATAAT
This sequence comes from Macrotis lagotis, assembly GCF_037893015.1. NCBI lineage: Eukaryota > Metazoa > Chordata > Mammalia > Peramelemorphia > Peramelidae > Macrotis > Macrotis lagotis. Next base: position 144,903,096 of record NC_133658.1, on the reverse strand, counting down.
TTCAAAAAATCCAATGTAAAACTTTTACCAATGTCAGGGTTACAGGATACATATATAATTTCTTCTTAAATAACAGATATTAAATAAGTTACTTTGATCTTACATATAAATATTCCCTTTAAGAAACACTAAATGGAAGAGCACAGCTTTTCCCAATCTCAGCCAAAAGACCTTGAGAAATATAACCTTGTTGGTAAGGTATTCTCAAGTTTTCTTATAACAAATCTTTACAAAGGTGATGGATGATACTTCAATTCATCCATTGTTTGTTACTGTAATACAATATTAAAGTTTCAAAAAATCGTCTGAATCTGTTCTCATACAAAGTTTACTAATTATATATACAACATTTCAATTTAATGTATATTCCTTTTACTCCCTGTAATACATAAAAATTTCTTGAGAACAGATGTTTCTAAAATCCTTTTTTTATAATTACAAGATTTTCTTTATAGTTCTCTTAATAATCTTATAAATTCCAAACTCATATTCAAAATTATCTTAAATTATTTTCCTTTTCAAAATATAAAAGTTTGCAAATGCTTCTTGTTTGTATCAGTGCTATTCTAACTTTTCAGTGCTCTAACTTAAAAGAACTTTCTATCTTCATTGACAAAATGATGTTCTGGGAATTGGAGATTCTTCACATTTTGAGATATCAAGGTAGTATGCATTAATTATTTACCTTTACTGTTTATCATTCCTTGCTCACCCCCCTATTATATATATATATATATATATATATATATATATATATATATTATATATATGCTAATTAAGACTAGTCCAAAAAATAATTTAAGGGACAATTTCAATTTCTCCTAGGTCCCTTATAAGTATAATTTGCCAAATCAGTGAATAAAATTCTATTAGTCTATCAGACCAGAAAAGAGACACTAGAAAATAATAGAACTCCTTCTCCTCCAAAAACAACATGATTCTCAGGAAAATTTCCTTTTTTGGCGCCAATCATGAGTTTTGGAAAAAAAGATCTAATTTTGAAAAGAGAGAATGGAAAGAAGATTGGGCAATCAGAATGCAGAGAACAACAGGCCTGAGAGATAGCTGAGAGCTTCTCTTTGCCTGTATTTTAAAGCAAACACATATAGACACATAAACAGAGTCAGAGCATTTAGAACCAGAGGCCCCCAAATCCAGGGAAATCCCACTCTGCCCTCATACTAGAGGGTCCCTTTAAACAGTACACAAAGACAAAAAACAACAGGATAACACCACCAAAGGTGACAAATCTTCCAAGAACCCAGAGGAAAAATGCAAAGAACCTTTCATTCTTCGCAATCCATTTTTCCATTCAAAGGTTTTGATATCTAACACTTCTTGATTTTAACTATAAATAACTATAACTTTTAAGAAGGCAAACAGTCACTCAAAAATCCCTCAGCCTAATTTGAATATCCTCTGTCCCCTATCAGCTTAGAGTAAACCAAATAACTTCAACAGCTCTAATTTTTTTCTGGGAGGGGAGTCTTTTTTTTTTTAAATCCTCAATCGTCCCATTATTTTTTGTAATAATCAAATTACATATTTTAAAATGAACCTGATTATCTTATCTTTATGAAATTGAATAGCATTTTTGTGATTGTTTAACACATACTTTTCTCAACTGTGAATACACACTGTCACTTTTCTGTAAAACTTCAAATAAATTCCCCTTTTTTTACCATTTTTTTTACCATTTTATTTTTATTAAGTTTTCATGAAACAATTCTCTCTCTTATCTACTGCTTTTTCTTAATTTTTTCAGGCAATTTTAACCATGCCTGTTCATGTACCTGTAAACTATACCCAATTTGATTATTTACTCCTGCCCATGGACCAGTGCTAGAGAGCATTTCAAATGTTATTTTTAACCCTGCTGCTTCATTTCTTTTAGCCTGACTAGTACAATTCTCAAAAAAATTCAGTTTTCCATATTAAGTAATCTGTAAGAGTAGTTTTTGCTATTGTGGTCCAATCTTCTGGGGCTAATATTTGTCTACCTAATATTTCTATTTTATTTAAAACATATGGACTGGTGTTACCATATGTGCTTGTTGCTGATTTTAATTCTCTAAATGTTTTAAAATCTAAATTATTGTATTCTCTCAAAACAATACCTGGAATCTTTGGATCAGGTCTCTCAAGGCCGAGAAAAGAGAACAATAACTCTCTCATGTCCCATGGAATCTTCTTTCCCTTATCTATTGCTTTTCGAGCCACTATTTGAACAATATTCATATGCCCCTTATCTTTGGTAACATTTTCTTCTTTAGACCATAAAGGAGTAGAAGGTGGTTATTAGAGTTAGGAGGAGGTGGAGCTGGCTGGGGAGCCATCACCACCAGAAGCCCAGGAGCAGCAGTCACTGTGGCAGCCTGATCAGGTGGGGGTCTGGCATCCTGGAGACCCTCTGGTACAAGTTCCTAAAGTGGGAGCCGGGAGGAGGATTCTCCCGGGAAGGTACAGCCTGCAGCCTTGGCCTCTACACCCCTCCTTCCACCCCGAGGCAGGCATGGGTTTGGGAGGTGGGTTGGAGGTAAAAGCCACCACTCTTTTTTTTTTTATTCTTATCATCCTGCTGAATAGTTTGAACATCTACATCAACTTTTAATATACTCTGAGTCAAAGAAACATCTCCAGGTGGAGTCAGGCAGATTTTTAAAATATTCCCCAATGAAAAGACTCCTATAGGAAATACTTCCTGACCTTCCTGTTTAAAATGGTCACTCATCTGTTTAGCCAGTTTCCTATTTTTCCTATTTTTCAGTATTTAGTACTCCTTCTTCTGGAAACCAAGGACAACATTTTTGTACACATTCAATAAATTCTTCCACTTGTTTAGTTGTTATTAACAAACATTTCTTTAACTCTGCTTTAGCACTTTCAAATAATGTCCTCTCTCCTTAGACTGTCCCTGACCCATTTTTAATGCTCTCTGTTTTAGACCTGATGAAAAAATTATTTACCTTAATTGTCTGCTGTCCCTTTATGAGTGCTCTTTTGACCCACAGGTGTCCAGACTTTATCTTTCCTTTCAAGATTGATTCCCTTCCAGGTCTGACTGTCCATTGGTCAGTGTGTCCATCAGTCCCTGGTCAGGCACCAGCTATTGCCCGCCATAGCTCTGGTGTAGATCTGGACATGAATTTCCAAAAGTCAGGTCGGGTAGACAAACATATACAAACACAAAAGGTTGGGAAGTGAAAATCTACCAACTTTATTTTTGGAAACTCAGACTTTTTAATAGCAAACACTTTTCTCAGGAATGACTGGTTAAAGGAGACCCAATTTTACAATTTCGGGGGTAAATTTACAATCTTTGTTCTTAGAAATATGCATACTTTTCTATCAAAGAAACCTTTTACAACTGCCTCGGGAGCCACAGATTATCCTAGGTCAGGGTTCACTGGTGAGCCAATGGATCCATACAATGAGCAATAATCCATACATATCCTTGATGAAGAAGATCACCAAGGGTATGTGAATATCACTCCCTGGGGCTGGCCCTCTACAGGATACAGATGGTATTCTCCATCACAATTATCCTAAAATTGTCCGCTGATGAAATGAGCAAGTCCATTAAGGTATCTACCCCCATGTTGCTGTTAGGGTATACAATGTGCTGGCTCTGCTTACCTCGCTCAGCATCAGTTCATGCAAATCTTTCCAGGCTTCTCTGAATTCCCATCCCTCCTGGTTTCTAATAGAACAGTAGTGTTCCAGCACATACATATACCACAATTTATTTAGTCATTCCCCAGCTGATGGACATTCACTTGATTTCCAGTTCTTTGCTACCACAAACAGAGCTACTATGAATATTTTTGTGCAAGTGCTGTTTTTTTTTTTAATCATTTTTCAGGATCTCTTCAGGATATACAACCAGTTGTGGTATTGCTGGACCAAAGGGTATGTATAATTTTATTGCCCTTTGGGCATAATTCCAAATTGAGAGCCATTAATCTTTAATTCAATTTATTCCAAAACACATTTGTTATTTGATAATTTCTAAATATCACTGACTACCAATTAGCATCTATTAGCGTTTACAGAGAATTTTCAACTTTATATATATATTGTTTAGGTTTTTTCCAAGCAAATGGGGTTATGTGGCTTGCCCAAGGCCACACAGCTAGGTCATTATTAAGTGTCTGAGACCGGATTTGAACCCAGGTACTCCTGATTCCAGGGCTGGTGCTTTATCCATTGTGCCACCTAGCCGCCCCTGTTTACAGAGAATTTTCACTGAGAAGATATAACAAGAATTATAGTACAAAAATATTCTCCCAAATTGGCTTGTACCCTCCCCTCTCCCCTTCAGTTCCAAGAGATACTGGAATCAAAAACTTCAAGAGATAGGTACAAGCATTCCTTCCACCAAGCTCACTTCTGGGTGTAGCAGATTCAATGGCTATGCTGTTTCCTTGTTTGCAGGATGGTATCTCTCTGCTATCCGGTTCCCTGCTGGGCTGGGTCATACAGGTCAATTCTCAGCACTGCCTTGGTTCATCAAGTTTCACTTCTGGGACTAGCCTCCTAGGTGTTCTTCTGATCTTTGAAACTCAAAAGGTTATCCTATTTTTAATACTCACTTATCTAAGATCAGAAGAAGATAACAGAAATAGAAGAAATAGCAATATCATGCATTCACAGCCACATGGTAGCCCAGGAGGAGAATGGCATCTAGCAACAGTTACCTATCTCTCTCCTCAGCTGGAGTCTTAGAACAATTCTTGCCTCTCTTGCTACCACGGAAGAGAGAGCTTCCATCTGTTTGTGTCTCTTTACAACTCAGAAACCATTGAAAAGGTTTTTCAACATAGATTCCAGAAAATGTTCTAAATCAGGAACAATGTCTCTCTAGTAAACATCATCTTGAATTTCCAAGCAGGCTTAGAACACTTCACATGGTCATACAGCAGAGCACAAAATATATGTTCCAAGAACTGGGTCTAGAGTGGAAGACCCAAGTTCAAATCTGGCCTCAGACATTCATTAGTTGTGTGAATCTGGGCAAGTCACAACCCTGCTAACTCAGTTTCCTTATCTGTCAAATGAGTTGGAGAAGGAAATGGCAAACCCCTCTAGTATCTTTACCAAGAAAACCCCAAAGGAAGCACAAAGAGTCCTATATTACTGAACAACATCTTTTTTTAATTTTAATTTTTTTTTCAACTTTTTTTCTGGCTAGAAGTTTTGCCTGAATTGTATTTACTTTCTAACTGGACAAGAATTAGTATTTGATTTACAATTGGCTTAAGTAGACATAATTTGTCATACATCAGTATCTGATTTACAAAATCCAATCAATTTTTAAAGATAAGCCAGTTTGGGATTGGCCTGAGAAGTCTCAAACACTCTCTGGGACTCTGGGTCACCTAGAAAGAAGCTGCTATTGAGGAAGAAGGTGCTCAATAAGGAAACAGATTTGAGCTGGGTTGGAAAGGCCCTTTACTTGGGTATAGGGAGAAGGAAGTGTTCTGTGTAATAGCTTACTATAATAATGAAATATTCTTGCTAATTAAGTGCTGAGCTCAATGGTTTTATTTGGTGAAGTAAATGGTGTCAATACTTTCTAAATTTCAACATCCTGGTACTAATTATGGTACAACTACTATTTCCTTTTGATCTCTGATGAAAATGTCAGCAGTTGAACAAACTTGAATGATTTCCTGAACCTGATTACTACTTGTGCCTAGGTGAGAATTTGTACCAGTCAGTATTTAAAAAAAGCAAACAACAAACAGCAGTTAAGATGGCTGAATCAAGCCAACTGTTTCTATTTAATGGGAAATGATTGATTAACCCCACCCCAAGTCCGCCCCCCACCTAATGGGCAGTCACTTTTTCCTGGTAAATTAACAAAGGTTTAACTTCTGTTTTTTGTTTATTTAAGTAATCATAAAAGCATGCTTTTAGTAATCAAAATAATCTTTGAAACCATACTTTGGTATTTAGTGACAGTTTCCAGAATATAATCTAGAGTATGCTAGGAGTTGGGAAATCTAGATCACATTTCTAGTTTCACAGCAGTCTAGTTGTGGGACCTTGGACAAACCACTATTCTTCTATGGACTTCAGTTTTCTTCCTCTATAAATTGAAGAAATTAGACTCAATCTCTATCTCTAGCTATATTTCATCAGGAATTCCCACTCTAATTTCATTTATAGAGGTACCACAGTAGATAGAGTTCTGAGCCTGGAGTTAGGAAGACCTGAGTTCAAATTCAAGCACAGACATTTACTAACTGTGTGACCTCAGGCAAGTTGACTAAACTTAGTTTGCCCCAGTTTCCTATCTGTAAAATAGAGATAACAATAGCACCTACTTCTCAGACTTTTTGTGAGGATCAAATGAGATAAAAATTATAAATATCTGACATATAAAGGAAGCTAAATCTTACTAATCATTAGTAACATCAAATGAGAAAATGACTGTGAGAGGTAAGTGAGGAAAATTTTCATTATTGTTATTTTACTAAGGGATCATTTCTGGAATTATCACCAAAGTCTTGTTTGGATATCTTGTTCCTTGATGGTGTGGAGGTGTTTCTGGATTCCCAAGGGCTGTCATCCTCATAGAAAGTAAACTGGAAAGCCCTAACAACCCAGGGAGCTTTTGAGTTTTGGCTCATATGAATCTGTTCTCCGAGAGGCTATTCTAGTCACCTACCCTTGGAGAAGATTGGTCAACAAGTGGGGAGTTTTTTCTTGGCCAATAGCTAAACAAACAAAAAAGAAATAAGAAAAAGGAGAATTAAACCTCATCATGAACATAAATAGTTCAGTAAAACATAGCATTGTCTATGCCTAAAAATTTATGTCTGTCTTTGCATTTTAAGTTCATCACCTCTCTGGCAGGAGGTGAATGGTATGTTTCATTTTTGGTTTTCTGGAGTCAGGTTTAATATTTCATTGGTCAGAATTTTAAAGTCCTTCTAAATTGTTTTTTCTTCTTGGAATGCCATTATATAAAATGTTCTGGTTCAGTTTACTTCATTGTGTATCAGTTCATAAAGATCTTTCCAGTTTCCTTTGAAAATATCCATTTCTTCGTTTTGTATCATCATAACACAATAATATTCAATTTCATTCATCTACCATAATTTGTTGTCATTCTCCCCAAAAAGTATACCCTCTTGGTTTCTAATTTTTGGCCACTACAAAAAAGTTGACATAAATTTTTTATGCATAAAAGTACTTTTCTTTTTCATTTGGTCTCTTTGAGGAACAGACCTGCAAATTGTATTGCTGAGTCAGAGTATACAGAGTTTAATAACTTTTCAGACATAATTCCAAAGTGCTTTCCAGAATAGCTAGACCCAATTTGCACTCCACCAACAGTGCATTAGCAAACCTGTTTTCCCCAACTTCTTCAATATTTGTTAACTTCCTCTTTTGATATCTTTTCCAGCATAATGGGCGTGGCATGGAACTCAAAGTTGCTTCTTGGTGCATTTCTCTAATTTTTAGTTATTTAGAATATTTTTCATATGGTTATGATACTTTGGATGTTTTCTGTTGAAAATTGTCTATTTATATCCCTTGACCATTTATACTTTGGGGAAGGTTTATTAATCTTATAAATTTGAATCAGTTGCCAAGAGAGCTTTTTCAGAGGAACCCAATGTGCTCTCCTCTTCCCTGCATTTATCCGTTTCTTTACTAATTTTAACTACATTAGGTTTTTTGTTCTTATTGTAAAACCATTGCTGATTTCTCTTTCTAGAGGCTCACTAACCAATATGTTTTAGAACTTAGCCAGGACTTGAAGTTTAAGGTCACTGGGTCATGATGTGCTAAGCTAGACTTTTTTCCTTTTTTTGAAAACCCAGTCCTCTCCTACATGATCTTTCTTTCTTTCTTTCTTTTTTTATTTTTTTGCAAGGCAATGGGGTTAAGTGGCTTGCCCAAGTCCACACAGCTAGGTAATTATTAAGTGTCTGGGGACAGATTTGAACTCAGATACTCCTGACTCCAGGGCCTGTGCTCTATCCTACGCCACCTAGCCACCCCTTCCTACATGATCTTTCAAAGATTATTGTTTTATAATTAAGTTTATTTATTTGTTTTTCCAATTACATGCAAAGATAGTTTTCAATATTCATTTTTTAAGGTTTTGAGTTTCACATTTTTCTCCCTTACTTCCTTCCCTCTCTCCTCCGATTGACATCAAGTAATCTAATATAGGCTATATATGTATAACTATGTTAAACATATTTCCTTATTAATCATGTTGTTAAAAAAGAATCAGTATTTCAAAGATTATTGACAGCAACTCAAAAACAATATCCTCCAATTAGTTCATTTCTGTTCAATGTCTGTGTCTGGTGTCTTGAATTAACAGGTAGATACCCTTATTATTCTTATTTATCTTGGGTTCTGACTCTCCTCATTCCTTTTTTTGACTAGATTTGTGATTTCTTCTGTGGAGTGAATTATCCATGATGAAATCCCTTTACCAAAGTCTAGTAATTTTTAGTCTTAGACAGTTATTTGGAGGCATTAAAAGACTAAGTGACTTTCCTAGGGTCACATAATCAGCATGTGTCACAAGCAGGACTTGAGCCCAGATCTTCTTGACTCCCCAACTGACCATCCATCCATTGTCCTACATGCTTAAAAAACCCCAACCAAACACTTTAATTTAGTAGTATTTTTTTCCAATCACAGATAAAGACAATTTTTAACATTCACTTTTTGGAAAGAGTTTGACTCCCAAATTTTTCCCCCTCCCTCCTTCTCTTCTCCCCTCCCAAGACAGCAAGCAATCTAATATAGGTTATACTTGTGCAATCATGTAAAACATATTTTCACATTAGTCATGTTGTAAAAGAAGAAACAGAACAAAAGGAAAAAATCACGCATATACTCCCCAAAGTGAAAAATAGTATGCTTTGATCTGTATTAAACTTGATTAGTTCTTTCTCTGGATGTGAATAGTATTTTCTATCATTGAAATTGTCTTGAATCATTATAATGCTAAGAAGAGCTGTCTATTATTGCTCATCACACTATGTTACTAATACTGTGTATGATGGTCTCTTAGTTCCTCTAGGTTCTTCTCACTTGGTTCAGTTGATAGAAGGTATTCCAGGTTTTTCTGAAGTCTGCCTGCTCATCATTTCTTATAGAACAATAGTATTTCATTACATTCATTTACTATAACTTGTTTAATCATTCCCTAATTGATGAGCATCTCCTCAATTTCCAATTCTTTGCCACCAACAAAATAGCTGCTACAAATTTTTTGTATATATATATATATATAGAGAGAGAGATACTTACCCCCTTTCTATGATCTTTGAAATGCAGACCTAGTAGTGATACTACTAAATCAAAAGCTTTAGGAAGAGTTCTAGATTGTTCTCCAGAATGGTAGGATCAGTTCACAACACTACCAGGAATGCATTAATGGGTTAATTTTCCCACCTTTTCTCCAATATTTATCCTTTTTTTCTTTTCTGTCATAGAGCCACTCTGATAAGTGTTCCATGCTACCTCAGAGTTGTTTTAATTTGTATTTCTCTAATCAGTAATAATTTAGAGCATTTTTTTTCATTTGAGTAAAGTCAGCTCTGATTTCTTCATTAGAAAACTGTCTTTCATATTCTTTGAGTATTTATCACTGGAGAATGACTTATATTCTTATAAATTTGACTAAGTTGTTCAATATCTCTCTTCAAATCCTGTTAACCAGTTCTATTTTGTTCCATTATTTCCAATATAAATTTTGTTTTCTTTGGTAGAAAAAAATAATCAAATAAGAATTGAGTGGCTCTACCTTCTCTCTTTTTTAAAAAAATTATATAAATATTTTGTTTTCCAATTATATACAATGGTAGTTTCTACCATTCTACCATATTCCCCACTCCCTCTCATCCTCCCCCCCTTCTCCCCCACAGAAGACAATCTGATATAGTCTTTGCATTTGTTTCCAATGATATGCATAGATCAAAATTGAATGTGTTGAGAGTAAAAAACAAAACAGTTCCATAAGGAAGAAAGAAAATATTAGAGATGGTAAAATTATGTAATACATAAGGTAATTTTTTAAAAATTGAAAATAATAATCTTTGGTCTTTATTTAAAGTCCACAATTCCTTCTCTAGATACAGATGGTATTCTGTCATAGGTCCCTTAGAGTTTTCTGATTATTGTACTGATGGAGTCGACATGTTCAGCAAGGTTGATCATTACCCATGTATTTGTTAAGGGGTATAATGTTCTTCTGCTTCTGCTCATCTCACTCAGCATCAATTCATGCAAGTTTCCAGGCTTTTCTGAAATCTGTCCCTCATGATTTTTTATAAAACAATAGTGTCCCATCACATACATGTACTCTATATTGTTTAGCCATTCCCCAACTGATGGACATCCCCTCAATTTCCGATTCTTTGCCACTAAAAACAAAGATGCTATGAATATATTTATACATGTGGGGTTTTTATCCTTTTTCATGATCATTTCAGGATATAGACACAGTAGTGCTATTGCTAGATTAAAGGGTATGCACATTTTTTATTGCCCTTTGGGCATAATTCCAAATTGGTCCCCAGGAAGGTTCCTTCAGTTCACAGCTCCAACAACAATGTATTAGTGTATTAGTGTCCCAAAGTTCCCACATCTCCTCCAACATTGATCATTATCCTTTTGAGTCATATTAGCCAATCTGAGAGGTGTGGGGTGGTACCTCAGAGATGTTTTAATTTACATTTCTCTAATCATAATGATTTAGAGCAATTTTTCATATAATTACAGGTAGCTTTGGTTTCCTCACCTGAAAACTGCCTTTGCTTTGATCATTTGTCAATTGGAGAATGACTTTTTTTTTTTTATAAATTTGACTATATTTTAGAAATGAGTCCTTTGTCAGGAACTCTAGTTGTAAAAATTGTTTCCCAATTTATTACATTTCTTTTGATCATGGTAATAGAGGTTTTGCTCCTCTATAAAAAGCAAACGTTTTTTTAATTTAATGTAATCAAAATTATCCAGTTTGTTTTTTTATAGTATTTTCTATCTCTTCCTTGGTCATAAACTGCTCCCCTTTTCATAGATCTGACAGGTAAACTATTCCTTGATCTCCTAATTTGTTTATAATATTGTCTTTTATGTCTAAATCCTACACCCATTTTGATCTTATCTTGGTATAGAGTGTGAGATGTTTTTCTAATTCTTGTTTCTGCCATACTATCTTCCAGTTTTCCCAGCAGTTTTTATTGAAGAATTGAGGTTTTTTTAGGTTTTGGTTTTTTTTTTTTTTGCAAGGCAATGGGGTTAAGTGGTTTGCCCAAGGCCACACAACTAGGTAATTATTAAGTATCTGAGGCCGAATTTGAACTCAGGGACTCCTGACTCCAGGGCCAGTGCTCTATCCACCGTGCCACCTAGCTGCTCCGAAGAATTGAGTTCTTATCCCCAAAGCTAGATAGACTCTTTGGGTTTATCAAACAGCAGATCACTATAATGATTTCCTGGTATATCTTTTTGCACCTAATCTATTCCACTGATCCAGCACTCTATTTCTTAGCCAGGATTGGACAGTTTTTATGAATGATGCTTTATGATATAATTATATTATATTATAAGCCACCTCTTTTTGCATTTTTTCCCATTAAACCCCTTGATATTCTTGACTTTTTGTTTTTCCACATGAATTTAGTTACTATTTTTTCCTAGCTCACTAAAGTAATCTTTTGGAAGTTTGATTGCTAGTAAAAAGTAGTTTAATTTAGGTAGAATTGTTATTTTTATTATATTAGCTCAACCTATCCATGAGCAGTTGATATTTGTCCAGTTATTTAGATCTGGTTTTTATTTGTGTGAAAATTGTTTTATAGTTGTTTTCATACAGTTTCTGAGTCTGCCTTGGCAGGTAGACTCCCAAGTATTTTATGATGTCTGGAGTTATTTTAGATGGAATTTCTCTTTCTAACTCTTGCTGCTTTATCTTGCTAGTAATCTATAGAAATTCTGAGGATTTATGTGGGGTTTATTTTATATTTTGTGACTTTGCTAAAGTTGCTAATTGTTTCCAGTAGTTTTTAAGATGGTTTTTTAGGGTTCTCTAGGTATACCATGAGAGTTTTTGTTTCTTTCTTCCCAGTTCTAATTCATTTGATTTCTTTTTTCTTCTCTTATTGCAACAACTAACATGTCTAAAGCAATATTGAATGGTAGTGCTGATAACAGGCATCCTTGTTTCACCCCTGATCTTATTGGGAATACTTCTAGCTTATCCCCATTGCATATAATGCTTGTTGATAGCTTTAGATAGATACTCATTATTTTAAGAAATCATTTATTCCTATGATCTTTAGTGTTTTTAGCAGGAATGGATGCTGTATTTTGTCAAAGGCTTTTTCAGCATCTGTTGAGATAATCTTATAATTTCTGTCAGATTTGTTTTTGGTATAGCCAATTATACTGACAGTTTTCCTAATATTGGACCAACCTTGCATTCTTGGAATAAATCCTGCTTGGTCATAGTGGATTATCCTAATGATAACTTTCTGTAATCACTTTGTTACTATTTTAAGATTTTTGCAACTATATTCATTAGGGAGATTGGCTTATAATTTTCCTTCTATCTTGATTCTTCCTGGTTTAGGTATCAGTACCATATTAGTGCCATAAAAGGCAGAGGTCTGTCTTCATCTATTTTTCCAAATAGTTTATATAGAATTGGGGAAAAAAATTGTTCCTTGAAGGTTTGAAAGAATTCATTTGTGAATTCATTTGGCCCTGGAGCTTTTTTCCTTTGGGAGTTTATTGATGGTTTACTGAATTTCTTTTTCCAAGATAGGATTATTTAGGTATTTAATTTCCTCTTCATTTAACCTGGGCAATTTATATTTTTGAAAATATTCATCCATTTCACTTGGATTTTCAATTTTACTGGCATATAGTTGGGCAAAATATTTCTGAATTATTTAATTTCCTCCTCAATGCTGATGAATCCACCTTTTTCATTTTTGATACTAGTAGTTTGGTTTTCTTTCTTTTTTTGTGATCAAATTAACCAAAGGTTTATCTATTTGATTGATTTCTTCATAAAACCAACTCTTGGTTTTATTTATTAGTTCAATAGTTTTCTTGATTTTGATTTTATTAATTTCTCCTTTATTTTTTAGAAGTTCTAATTTGGTATTTAATTGGGGATTTTTAATTTGTTCTTTCTCTAATTTTTTAGTTGCTTGCTCAATTCATTAATTTCTTCTTTCTCTATTTTATTCATGTAAGCATTTAGAGATATAATATATCTCCTAAAAACTGCCTTGGCTATATCACATAAGTTTTAGTATGTTGACTTGTTATTGTCATTGTCTTGGATGAAATCATTGTTTCTATGATTTGTTGTTTGATCCACTCATTCTTTAAAATGAGGTTAGTTTCTAATTATTTTTAGATCTATCTCTCCATGGCCCTTTATTGCATGTGATTTTTATTGCATTATGGTCTGAAAAATATGTATTCAATATTTCTGCTTTTTGCATTTGATTATAAAGTTTTTATGCCATAGTACATGGTCAATTTTTGTGTACTACAGTACCCTGTACTGCAGAAAAAAAAGCATATTCCTTTCTATCCCTGTTCACTTTTCTCCAAAGGTCTATCATGTCTAGTTTTCTAATATTGTATTTACCTCCTTAACTTCCTTCTTGTTTATTTTATGGTTAGTTTTATTTAATTCTGAGAGAGGGAGGTTGGGATCTTTTTTTACTGTCTATGTCTTGGAGTGGCTAGGTGGCCCAGTGGATAGAGCACTGGCCCTGGAGTCAGGAGTACCTGAGTTCAAATCCAGCCTCAGACACTTAATAATTGCCTAGTTGTGTGGCCTTGGGCAAGCCACTTAACCCCATTGCCTTGCAAAAACATAAAAAACAAAACAAAAAAATACTGTCTATGTCTTCCTGTAACTCATTCAGCTTGTCCTCTAAGAATTTGGATGCTATGCCACTGGGTGCACACATATTTAGTATTGAAATTACTTTGTTGACTTTGATACCTTTTAGGAGAATATAGTTTCCTTCCTTATCTCTTTTGATGAGATCTATTTTTGCAGCTGCTTTGTCTGAAGTAAGAATAGCTACCCCTGCCTTTTCACTTCAGCTGAAGCATAATATATTCTGCCCCAACCTTTAACCTTTACCCTATATGCATCTCTCTGCTTCAAATGAATTTCTTGAAAGCAGAATGTTATAGGATGCAGGTTTTTAATTCACTCTACTGTCCACTTCCTATTTATGGGAGATTTCATCCCATTCACATTCAAAGTTATAATTACTAACTCTTTATTGCCCTTCATGCTATCTTCCCTCCATTTCTATTTTTCCCCTTTTTTCATCTTTTACCTATTCCCTAGTATTTTGCTTCTGAATACCATCTCCTTCATTGTGTTTGTTGCCTTCTATCTAACTTCCCTTCCTTTTCTTTCCCCTTCCCCTTTACTCCTTCTTCTTTCTCTTCCTTTTGTCAGTTTTTCCTTTCCTCCCCTCTCCCTCTTCCCCCTCTTAATACTTGAAAGGTAAGGTAAGTTTCTAAACTTAACTGAGTGTGTGTATTAATCCCTTTTTGAACCAAATCTGATGAGAGTAAGATTCAGTAAGGTTCTCACCTCCTCCCTTCTTCCCCTCTATTGCAATACATCCTTTGTACCTCTTCATAATGTAATCTACTCCATTTAATCTCCCCCTTCTTCCCATGTCTTTACTCTCCCCCACCCCAAGGAGATACTATTTTTAAATCATTCCATCAGAGTCACAGACTAGTCATGAGTGTCCACTACTTCTGGCTAAATATATTCCCTCTAATAGAGTTAAAATTCTCAAGGGCTATGAGAATCTTCCTCCCAGGTAGGAGTACAGCCAGTTTCATCTTCTTGGATAAAAGTTTTTTTTTCTTTTCCCCTGTTTATCTTTAGTCTTTTGTCTGAAGACCAAATTTTCTGTTTAGCTCTAGTCTTTTCATCAGGAAAAGTTGAAAGTCTCTATTTCATTAAATATTCATCTTTTCTCTGGAAGAGAAGGCTCAATTTTGCTAGATAGTGAAATCTTGGCTACAATCCACACTCCCTTGTCCTCCAGAATTTCACATTTCAGGCTCTTCAATCTCTTAATGTTGATGCAGCTAGGCCCTGTGTAATCATGACTGTGGCTCCCTTTAGTATTTGAAAAGTTTCTTTCTTGCAGGATTTTCTTGATCTGATAGTTCTGGAGTTTGGCCACAATATTCCTTGGTTATTTCATTCTGGGAGCCCTTTCAGGAGGGGATTGAGTTTACTCTTTCAATTACTCTTTTGACCCCTGGATCCAGAATATCAGGGCAGTTCTCCTTCACTGTATCCTGAATTATGGAGTCCAGGCTTTTTTCCTTCAATGTTTCAGGAAGTCCTATGATTCTTCAATTGTCTCTTCTGGATCTATTTTCCAGGTCTGTTGTTTTGCCAGTGAGGTATTTTATATTTTCTTCTATTTTTTTTTTATTTTTTATTTTGTTTAATAGATTATTGGTATCTCATGAAGTCATTAGTTCCCACAGATTCCAATCTTTTTTTTTTAGAGAACAATTTCCTTCATTTACCTTTTGTACCTCCTTTTCCAATCGGTCAATTCTATTTTAGGAGTTTTTGCCTTTTTTCATTTGCCTAATTGTGTTTTCAAAGGATTTATTTTCTTGTTGTAAGATGTTCTTTTGTATGGGTCAGCTGGAAACACAGGAACTGTTGAAAACACAGGAACTTGAGGCCCAGGTTTTCCAGACTAGCTGAGCTGACAGGATAGATGTCTGACCATCACACTGGAGTTCTCCCACCTGCCACCCTGCTACCCCTGCACTGGGTTCCTGTTTTCTACTCCTGGCACACCTACACTTCCCTGTGATAGACCTAGTTGTGAGATGTTCCTCTCAATTCTTTTCTGGCTTCTGTCGATCCAAAATATGTTAAGAGGTTTGGTTCATGTTAGTTTTGAGGGAAAGCCAGGAGAACTTAAAAGGCACCTGACTTCCCTCTGCCATCTTGGCTAGAGGTGTGCTAAGACATTTCTACCTTCTCTCTCTTATCTATTAACTCAATTCCATTCACCCTTCTTTGAGTGTCGTCTTTCTCCCTATATGTCCAAAATTCCATATTTGTTATATTAATACTCCTCCCAGTCTCAGTTACTCTTTGATTTAGCAATCTTGACAGCATTCTTTTTTTTTTAGGTTTTTGCAAGGCAAATGGGGTTAAGTGGCTTGACCAAGGCCACACAGCTAGTGTCTGAGGCCAGATTTGAACTCAGGGACTGCTGACTCCAGGCCAAGTGCTCTGTCCACTGTGCCACCTAGCTGCCTCTTTTTGTTTGTTTTTGCAAGGCAGTGGGGGTAAGTGACTTGCTCAAGATCACATAGCTTAGGTAAGTAGTAATTGCCTGAGTCTGAACTCAGGTCTTCCTGACTCCAGGGCTGCTGCTCTAACCATTTCACCACCTAGCTGCCCTTTGACATCATTCTTAATTAGGACAACTTGTTGCCAGCTATGTATACATAACAGAGGCAAGAATGAAACCAGGAAAAAAATGACCTTGCCCTCTGGGCTTAGTCTTTTGTTTTTTGTTTTTGTTTTTTTGCTTGCTCAAAGGACTTTGGGAGCTCAGGAAAAAAAATTAACAGTGAATCAGTTTTTTGAGTAAGTTTTTAAGGGGGAGGGTCTCCCTCTGAAATGCACTTAAGGATATAGTTTCATATATGGAAATTAAACTGGAGTTAAAAAGACTTTTTTCCCTCCAATTAAAAAAATTTTTTTTCAGTTTTGAATTCCAAATTCTATGCTCCCCTCTCCCCTCCTGAACCTATTCCTCCTTCCTGAAATGGTAAGAAATCAGATATAGGTTGTACATGTATAGCTATAAAAACATTTTGCTTGAGAAGACTCAAATAAAAGAAAAAAATTAAAGAAAAGTAGAAAATGGAATTTGTATTGTCAGCATCAGTTTTCTCTGGAGGCAGGTAATATACTTCATCATTAGTCCTTTGGAATTGTCTTAGATCATTGTATTGCTGAGAATAGTTGAGTCATTCATAGTTCTTCATCAAACAATATTGCTATTATTGGGTACGACATTATCCTGGTTCTCTTCACTTCAAGATGTATCATTTCATATGTTTTCATGTTTTTCTGAAATCATCCTAGTTTTCATTTGTTATAGTACAACAATATTCCATTACAATCATATATCACAGCTTGTTTAGTCATTCCTCAATTGATGGGTATCACTTTGACTTCCAATTCTTTTTTTAAACAAGGCAATGAGGTTAAGTGACTTGCCCAAGGTCACACAGCTAGGTTAATTATTAGGTGTCTGAGTTCAAATTTGAATTCAGATCCTCCTGACCCCAGGGCTGGTGCTCTATTGATTTCCAATTCTTAGTCACCACAACAAAGAGCTACTATAACTTTTTTTTTGTATAAATAGGTCCTTTTTCTTTTTGATGATTTTGGGATATAAAACTATCAGTCTTATAGCCCCTTGGGCATAGTTCCAAAGTGCTCTCCTGAATGGTTGAACCAATAGTGCACTAGTGTCTGAGTTTTTCACATCCTCTCCAATATCCAACATTTTCCTTTTTTGTCATATTAGCCATTCTGATGGATGTGAGGTAGTACCTGGCTTTGTATTTCTCTGATCAATAGTGATTTAGAACATTTTTTATATGACTATGGATAGTTTTGATTTCTTTGTCTAAAAATTGACTGTATCCTTTGACCATTTATCAATTAGGAAATGACTGGCATTTTTATAAATTTGACTCAGTACTCTATACAATTGAGAAATGGGGCCTTTATTAGAGATTCTTGTTGCAAAATCCCCACCCACCCAGTTTTCTGCTTTCTTTAATTTTGGTTACATCAGTTTTGTTTGTGCAAAACTTTAAAAATTTTATATATTCAAAATAATCTATTTTATATTTTATAATGTTCTCTGTATCTTCTTTAGTCCTAAATTCTTGTCTTATCCATAAATCTGGCAAATAACCTATTCCATGCTCTCTTAATTTGCTTATGTATCACTCATTAGGTATAAGACATGTATCATTTTGACCTTATTTTGGTATAAGGTGTGAGATATTGATCTGTACCTAATTTCTACCATAATGTTTTCCAGTTTGTTTTTTGTCAAATATTGAGTTTTTGTTCTAAAAGTGTTGGAGGTATCATATAGTAGATTACTATGGTTGTTTACTAAATGTAATTTGTATCTAATCTATTCCATTGATCCATCATTTCTTAGTCATTCATCTATTTCTTAGCCAGTACCAGATTCTTTTCAGAACTACTGCTTTATAATCCAATTTGAAATCTAGTATGGCTAGATCACACAAGGACTTTCTAAACCCAAGTCAAGAACTTAGAAAAGCGAATAGAAAGTTAAGGTTCAAAAATAATTAGTTCTAGTCTGTGCTAATTAACTGTCTGGCTGCTTTTTTTTTGTATTTGCAAGGCAATGGGGTTAAGTGACTTACCCAAGGCTGCACAGCTAGGTAAATATTATTATCTGAGTTGAGATTTGAACTCAGGCCAGCTCTATTCACTGACTGCTTTGTTATTGAAGAGAACTTGGCCCTTGAAGTTGAGGATTCTCTTTTCAGAGAGGAAAAAATATGCTCTGAGAATAGACAGATTCTCTTTATGGAGGAGAAAGAAAGCTAAGGATTTTTCACTAATATAATAATGCTGAAACTTAACCCTTTGAGCTTTAAACTAAAAGAGAGATGGCAGAGCCCACTCTTTATCTTAGGAGGAATAGGTAGCACTCAATTGAAGAACTCAGCTGAAGTCAAAGCTGAAAGCAAAAAGAAATCACACAGACATATGTGCAAAGAAGAGACTCACCCAGCAGTGAAGCACTGTGCAGTTAAAAGCCATGTGAGACTAACTGGGGATAATACCTGGCAGAGATGACATGCCACACCCACCTACTGTTGTATTCCAAAAAGCATGGCAGAGACCAAACAAAATTTAGAAGTGGAATTTTTATTTACCCAGTGGTTATTAGGGGCTAATCCCAAATCTAACAACCTTGAGAATAGAGTGAAAAAGGTTCTTATAGCATTTTGAGGGACAGGGGTATTGTGAGCAAGCAGAGTACAGAAGTAGAAATTGCAGTTAGATATATTTCCTTGTCAGACTGTAGCACACATGTGATGTAGTATAGATAAGAGGCCAATAAAAGATGGAAGGGGGGTCAGGGTCTAACATGTTTCCTGTAGTACAGGACAGTCACATACCAGAGAGGGGGCAGGGTCTGACTGTGTCACAGGACAGTCACATACTGGGGAGACTTAGGTCAGGTGGAGTTTACTATCTCACAGCTCCAACTGCACCTGGGGAAAGGGGAGGCAGTTTTAGGAGCGAGCAGGAATATTGTAGAAACAGCAAAAGGATTAGATTAACAAGAACATTAGGTGAATCTCAGATAAAATTTATGGTATATCTCATGACTTTCAGGAACAACTCTGAGCCCTCTCAGGATGTTCCCAGACTTAGGTGCCAGTCAAACTGAATTTATGAAGAGTTTCTAGGGACCCAGAAAAGTGTCAAGGACCCCCTTTACACAGGGGTTACACAAGTATTAATTGTACTTCACCACCTAGCAAAGAACATATCTGGTAGACATGTTCATGTGGAGTACATGCTCAGTGGAGTGCAGGACCTGTAGGACCAGCATGATGGCATCATCAGAAGACATTGGTGGCCCTTCACTTCAGAGGAATGAATTGTTCCTTCATGAACATTCTCTGGTCATGACTATTCTCTGGCCATGAACATTCCTAGGAATCTGCTCTTCCTCATATGTGCCCTAAACACCTGTGATCTTAAGTAAACGACCCTCCATGAGAAAACCTCAAATGTGTCCACTTTTCTTATTGCTATCTAAAATGATAGAAAAGAAAAATGACAAATGCTGAAGTGGATATGGAAAAATTGGGACCCAAATATACTGTTGGTAGAACTGTTCCACTCATTTTAGAGAACAATCTGGAAATATGCCCCCAAAGTTACAAAATTGTGTTTAGCATTTGACATCACAACACTATTATTATTATTAGTTGTTACTATTAGTATTAGATTGCTAGGTCTGTTTCTCAAGGTGATGTTGGAAAAATGAAAAGAACTTATATACTCTAAAATATTTACAGTAGCTCTTTTTGTAATGGCAAATAATGAGAAATTGAGGGGATGCCCATCAATTGGGGAATGGCTAAACAAGTTGTGCTGTGTGGTAGTGATGGAATACTACTGTAATGAAAGGAAATGATGAGGAGATTGATTTTCAAAAACTTGGAAAGACTTGCATGAAATAATAAAGAGTGAAACTAACAGAACTTCAGGAATATTGTATATAATTACAGCATTATTTTTCAAAGAATGGTTGTGAATGACTAAGATATTCTGAATATTATAAATACTCAAATCAACTTCAAAGGACCTATGAAGGAAGATATTATCTACTTCCAGAGAAAGAACTAATAAATAGAAGTATGCATAGAATGATTTTGCATATTCACACATATATCAATCAAATGGTGATTTTTCTCTAGTGTGGGGGAGGGAGGGAGGAAGAGAGTTTAGAACTTAAAATGTAACAAAAATTAATTTAATTTAATTAAAAAATAAAAATGATGGGGGAAAAATGTGAAAAGACAAATAACAACTTGGTAAAAAAGATCCCCTGCCCTAAATTGAGAATAAGACTTTAAAAACAGAATTGGCCATTGAATACAGAAACAACCCTATTGTTTGAAGAATATGAATGATTAAATTATTTTGAATATTATAAATACTCAAATCAACTACAAAGGAGTCAAATGTATAAAAATAAGAGCAATTTCTCAATTGATAAATGGTCAAAAGATATGGATAGAAAGTTATCTACTTATCTATATAAAAATGTTCTAAATCACTATTGATTAGAGATAGGCAAATTAAAAAAAACTCTGAGGTACCACTTTGCACCTATAAAAAAAATGGCAAATGTTAGATGAAATGAGGAAAAATAGGCACACTAATGAACTGCTGGTGGAATAATGAACTGGTCCAACCATTCCAGAGAACAATTTGGAACTATGCCTTTGGGCTAAAAAATTATGCATACTCTTTGATCTATCAATAATCCTATTAGGTCTGTATTTCAAAGTGAAAAAAAAGAAAAAGGAAAAGGATCTTTATGTACAAAAATATTTATGTCAGCTCTTTTATGTAGCAACAAAGAATTAAAAATAAAGGGGATGCCCACCAATTGGGGAATAACTGAATAAGTTATGTTATAGATTGTGATGGAACACTATTGTTCTAGAAGAAATGATGGGGTCGGGTAGGGAACTTCAGAAAAAAAACATTAGCTAGACCCATATGAAATGATGAAAAGTGAAGTGAAAACTGGGAGATCATTGCACATAGTAATAGCAATGTCATAATGATCATCAGCTATGAGTGGATTGGTTATTCTGGTAAGTACAATGATTCTAAAAGACTCATGATGAAAAAATGCTATCGACTTCCAGAAAGAGTGTAAATTAAAATATGCTTCTCCTTACTTTATTTTTTTTTGCTTTTTTCTTCATATTGGGGCAAATATGGGAATGTTTTACATGATTTCATGCATAATTGATATCATATTGCTTGCCTTCTCAGTGGGTAGGTGAGCAGATAGGCTGGAGAGAAAGAATTTGGAATTCAAAATTTTAAAATGTTAAAAAATGAATATAATTTTTGAAGAAAAATAGCTCTAATAATAAGAATACTATTGGGGGGGGGGTTCAAATTTTTTCCCTTTCCCCTACCCCATTTTTCATCTAGTAAGA
Source organism: Macrotis lagotis (assembly GCF_037893015.1). NCBI lineage: Eukaryota > Metazoa > Chordata > Mammalia > Peramelemorphia > Peramelidae > Macrotis > Macrotis lagotis. Next base: position 144,881,247 of record NC_133658.1, on the reverse strand, counting down.
AGGAAAGAAAAGCAAAGCCTATTACAAATGTATATAGTCATACAAAACAAATTTCTGCATTTGATATATTCCTAAAAATTTTTTAAAAAGAAAGAAAAAATCCCCACTTCAGTTAGGTAATTAGGCAGAAGAGTTTCTAAACTTCTAAGTTTCTATTCATTTTCATGGAATGCCTTCAAAGAACAACAAAGTATCCGGAAGAAACAGTCACATAATAGTTGCAAATTCAGCCAAACAAAATCTTCTGAGTAAACCAAATTTTCTAATGCTAGTGACATTTCTTCATTTCTCACCTGACTGCACTACTTTGGGAAACCATCTCTGAAACCATCTCTCTTTCTTAGGGAACCTACCCAGGCCACCTCAAGAATCTTCCTTCTTCTTGGTGTTTTTGTCTTCTTTCCTTAGACTGTAGGGTTCTTGAGGTCAAGGAGTTGAGTGGCAGTACTTAACAAGGCACAGTGACAGGAACATAGTAGACACAATAAATGTTTATTGACGTTAAGTTTTCACTTTGTGATTCTGGTGAATAATACTGGAGGAAATTTGGTTCCTGTCCCCTTCCTTGAAAGTATCTCATTAAATAGCCTCTTCAGTAGATGGGTCCAGAGTCAGAGAACTCAGGCTCACATGATCACAATTTGTTAAACTTTGATAATATCTTTAATTTTCCAAGGCCTCAGTTTCCTTATCTATGAAATGAGAGAATTTATTACATGGTCTCACTGCATATCTACGATTCTATGGTTGATATTCTCTTTTAATTATAGGATTTAGACTTGAAGTGGTCCTAAGAAATTATAAGGGTCCAACTGAGACCTAAAGAGATTGTGATTTACTTTTCAGTCATTTTTTCAGTAGTGTCCAACATTCCATGACCCCATTTGGAGTTTTCTTATCAAAGAAAATGGAGTGGTTTGCCATTTCCTTTTCTAGCTCATGTTTTTTACATATGAGGAAACTGAGGTAAGCAAAGTGAGGGGACTTGTCCAAGGTCACATAGGTAGTAAATGACTGAGAGAAAGTGTTGTTAGAAAAGAGAAGAGATCTCAGGATGGACTCTTGGATTGTACCCACACTTTGGTGGAGACTAAGAAGGAGTAACCAGAAAGGTAGAAGGAGAATCATGAGAAAACAGTGTAATGAAAACTCGTAGAAGAAAAAAAAATTATCTAAGAGAAATTGTCAACTGTTAAATACTACAGAATTCAAGAAGAATGAAAGCTGAGAAGAGATCAACGGCAAACTAAGAGATCACTATTAATTTGGAGAAAATAGTTCAATGGAGTGATGATCCTGAATCTCAACTACAAGGGCCTAAAGAGTGAGAGGGGGAGAGAAAGTAGGGGAAAAATGTTTAGATAGCTGTTTCTAGCATTTGGCTATGAAAGGGAGAACATAGGATAATATATTGAGGAATAGGAGGGGCATAAAAGGGTACCTTAAAGATCTAACCATTTTGTAGGTAGTAGAGCAAAAGCTAACAGAGGGGAGGATATTGTGGATGTGGGTTGGGGGAATGATCTCCATAAGGAAAAGGGAGAGAGTAGAATCAGGATGCAAGTAAAGGGTTTGGTCTTTACTTGTAACCCTGATCCTATCCTCTCTAGTCAGAACCTGGAAGAAAGGAGAATATGGGAGATGATGTAGTAAAGTTTTAGATGGAGAGAATGGGAGAAAAATGGACCTCACGGTGATTTCTCATTAAAATATGAATTGAGGTCTCCTGTTGAGAGCACAGAAAAAGGAGTAGTGTAGGAGGATTAAGGAGAAAAGTTAGAACAGCTGGTTGGGAGTGTAATAGGAAATATTAAAAAAAAATAGTGCAGTGAGGTAAAGTTGAGATTAGGTAACATAAATTTATAGAGACCTGGATATTGACTGAGTGACTTCTTCCAGTCCTGACCAGTAGCATATGAGTAGGAGTGGAGAGGGCAGATGGGGGTGAGAATAATCTAGGACAATAATAAAACAAAAAGATGTCCAGGAAGCTATCATTCTGGGGGGCTTGGCACATTCTCTTCAGGCTAGCTCTGCTCAGGAAATAAAACTCATAGATCTCCTGCTCTGACATTACAACAGATTTCTCTGCTTGTTTTATTCTAAATATAAATTGTTTGTCCCATCCAGCTGCTCAAACCTCAGTTGGAAAGAAAGATCAAGAAGAAGGCCAGGCACAGCTGAAAATGAAGCTGTTTCCACAGACAAAAACATCAGACCCAACTATGACCTCTGTTACCCTGTGAGCTGGAAAATGTCAAGCTATATTCAGGGCTTCCTGGGGGCCTTGGGCAGGCCACAGCAGGGTAAAAGGGGAAGTGTCTTTCCATTATTTCTGTCACTGGAAAAAGTGGTCAATTTGGAGCATGATAGCTGGGGAAGGGAAAGTTACATAGTGGTACATACTTCACCAAGTCTGTTTTTCCCAACTAGACAAGAAGCAATGGGAATATGTCAATTAGTTTCTTTTCTATTGCCAGGTCTTCTTGATTGGGAATTTAGGGTCATGGAAGACTGGGATTTAACTATATTTATGTCAAATATATTATATATACACTCATATATACATATTATGATAAATTGGAGCTTATCTCAGAGGGAAGGCATTAATATTAAGATGGAATGGAAATGACATATTGAAGAAAATGGAATTTTAGTTGAAGGAGATCAGGGAAATCAGGAGACAGAGAAAAGGAAGATGAAAATTTACTGAAGGAAGCTAGTCAAAATACATAGTCAGGAGATGAGTGTCTTAAATGAGGGACTGCAAAGAAGACTAGAGACCATTGGAATGTAGAACATGTGAAGAGAAAAGTTTAAGAAGTTTATAATGGTAAGAATGAACCACATTAGGGAGTAATGGGAGTTTATTAAAAAGAATGTGACATGGCCAGATATGCACTTTAGGAAGATCACTTCGATTTGATAGGTAAATGGAGGATGGAATGGAAAGAGTAGAGACAAGAAGCAGGGAGGTGAACCAGAAGGCTATGGAATAGTTCAGGCATGAGATGATGAAGTCTTGTACCAGGGTGATTATGGAGTATCAAAGAGAGAAGGGTGTATAAATGAAAAATGCTGTAAATGCAAAATCAGCAGGATTTGGCAACAGATTAATTATAGGAGGGGGAGAAGAATGAGGAGTTGAAGTGATATCTGGGTTGGGAGCTGGATGATAAGTCACTAAATTGAGTATACCCTTTAATGATATAGCTTTAACCTTTAACCTAATGATATAGCTATTAAACCTATATATCCAGAAGAGATCAAAGAAAAAAGAAAAGAAACTTTATGACAAAAAATTTAAACCAACTCTTTTGAAACCAAAGGGGTGACCATCAATTGAGAATGATTAAAAAATTATGCTATTTTAATATAATGGAATATTACTCTACCCTAAGAAATGATGAAAGGAACAGTTTTGGAGAAACAGGAAGACTTATATGAACTAATGAAGAATGTAGTGAGCAGAACCTGGAAAAAATATTTATACAATAGCAACAACATTAGGAAAAACCCTTCAACTTGAAAAGACTTAAGAAACATGTTCAAAGCAATGACTGGTCTATGATCTCATTTACAATTCTCTTTTTTCTGTTTTACTTTGTATATGGAAATGCATGTTTCATTTAGTGTTTGTTCAATTCGTGTAAATTAGCTTTGTTAATTAAAAAAATATTGAAGAATTATGAACCTTACCATACAAGTAGAAGAATAGGAAAGGATAAGGTGAAGGTAGAGAGAGAGATACTTTGAAGTAAATGATTAATAACCAGCTTTCTGAAGAGCATGTTCTACTTTTAAGATTAATCTACATTATTAACATTTCCTAATTTCTTAGTTAAGTATAAAAATCAATAAAACAATAAATCAAATATTGATTTGTAGCATTTGCTGATTTTTCCTAGCCCACAATGAACAATTGGTTCTTGTGAAACTGGTACTAGCTGGTTTGGTTGTATGCATCTTGACTCTGGCCTTAATTTCCCTACTCACAGCTTCACTAGTAATCCAGATACATTTTCCCTTCAGAATTCTAAGGATACTTCTGGGATTCTTCTACTTGTTTTTAGTTTGAGCTCCCATCTTGTATGTTCCCCCTCCCTACAATCTATGATTAACACTAAAACAAGACTCAACATACAACTATTTCTGAAATTTAAGATGCCTTCTCCTTTTTAACCACCCTTTTGGTCTTGAGGAAAAGAGAGTACAGCTGAGATTCATATCTGGGTGTGACATACTTGATGTATGAGTTGCTTCTCTGTTTGCTAGTTGTGGTGGGTTGGCTACCAGGTGTATCACTGCTGGACTGAGGTCACTCCTCAGGGTTGGGTCCTTCTTGGGCTCAGCTGCTGGACATCTGCTGCCTCTTCTGCCTTTTTTTTTTGGAAACTCACAAAGTTGTAACCAGATCTGTTCCAACTACTATTCATTCACCAAGTGTAAGAAAGAAGTCCACATATGATCCCAGGTGAAGAGAGTAGATTTCTGGCAGCACCTCACTCTCCAAACAGAGGCATTGAGTAGATTTTGCTTTGCTTTCACTTGGGAAGAAAAAGACTGAGTTTTCCTATACACCTTTTAACCTAATTTGGCAGTTACTTAAGACTTTTCTTCACTATGCAAATGGATAGGAGACAGTCACAGAATACCTGCACATGCTCTTTTTTTTTTTTTTAGGTTTTTGCAAGGCAAATAGGGTTAAGTGGCTTGCCCAAGGCCACACAGCTAGGTAATTATTAAGTGTCTGAGACCGGATTTGAACCCAGGTACTCCTGACTCCAAGGCCGGTGCTTTATCCACTATGCCACCTAGCCGCCTAAATTTGTTTTTGTTTTTAGGTTGGTTTTTTTTGCAAGGCAATGGGGTTGAGTGGCTTGCCCAAGGCCACACAGCTAGGTAATTAAGTGTCTGAGGCCGGATTTGAACTCAGGTACTCCTGACTCCAGGGGTGGTGCTCTATCCACTGTGCCACCTAGCTGCCCCATCACATGCTCTTCTAATGGGGCAGGGCCCTTCTCTTGTCACCACAGTCTTATAGAAGAAAGTTCATTAAATCCACTACATGAATTAACAGCCGGCAGAACCTTTACCATACATATTTTGAGGACCAGATCACCACTGAGGTCTTCCCTTCTTTTCCCCTTCCCCATGTAGAAAAAGGAAAATGTGAAAACTCTGACTTTGAATTTTTTTTCTATTTGATATTTTATTTTCCCCAAAGACATGTAAAAACAATTGAGCTCCTTATAAAAAACAAACAAACAAATTGAGTTCCAAATTCTCTCCCCTCCTCCCTCCCCATCCACCTCATTGAGTAGTCAAGAAATTCAATATAGGTTATATATGTGTAGTCATGTAAAACATTTCCATATTAATCATGTTATGAAAGAAAATACAGACAAAAGCCTTCATAAAAATAAAGTGTAAAAGTATACTTCAATTTGTATTTAGCCTCCTTTAGTTCTTTATCTGGGGATGGATAGCATTTTTAATCATAAATCCTTCTGTGTTATCTTGGATCATTTTATTGCTGAGAATAGCTAAATCATTCATAGCAGATCATCTTACAATATTGCTGTTACTTTGTAGATAGTACCTTTCACTTTGCATCAGCTCATGTAAGACTTTCCAAGTTTTCTGAGGGCACCTTGTTCATCATTTCTTATAGTATAAGGGTATTCCATTGCAATCACATATCACAATTTGTCCAGCCATTGCTTAAGTGATGGACATCCCTTTGATTTCCAATTCTTTGCCACAAGAAAAGACCTGCTATAAATATTTTACATATAGGAACTTTTCTTTTTTTTAAATCTCTTTTGGGATATAGGCCTAGTAGAGGTATTGCTAAGTCAAAGTGTATGTGTGAGTTTATAGCCTTTTGGGCATATTTCTAAATTGCTCTAAAGAATGGTTAAATCAATTCACAATTCTAACAACAACATTTTGACGTCTCATTTTCCCCACATCCTCTCTAACATTTGCTATTTTCCTTTTCTGACTTGCTAGTCAATCTAATAGGTATGAGGCAATACCTCATAATTGTTTTAATTTACATTTCTCTAATCAATAAGTGATTTAGAGTATTTTTACACACGACTATAGAGAGATTTGATTACTTTATCAGGAAAACTTCCTACCTTTTAGTCATTTATCAATGACTTATTTTTATAAATTTAACTGAGCTCCCTATTTGAGAAATGAGACCTTTAACAGAGTAACTTGCTTCAAAATTTTTTCACAGTTATAATTGCTAAATATATTTCACACCATTCTCCCCCCATCTGTTTATTTTCTCTCCTCTCCTTTCACCCTGCCCCTCTTTGCTCCTGACTACTGCCACCCCAATCTGCCTTCCCTTCTATTACCTCCTTCTCATTCCTTTATTACCTTCCTTTCTTACTTTCCTATAGGACTAGGGAGATTTCTATACCTCATTGAGTAAATATGTTATTTCCTCTTTGAATTAATTCTGCTAAGAGTAAAGTTTACTACCCCTCCCCAATTTCTCCATCTTCCCCTCCACTGTAAAAACTTTTTCTTGCCTTTTTATGTGAGATAATTTACCCCATTCTACCTCTTTCTCTTTCCCTTTCTCCTAGTGCATTCCTCTTTCTCATCATTAGTTTTATTTTTTAGATTTTATCTGTTTTTATTCAATTCAAAGCTGTGGTCTGTATATATAAAAAATGTGCAGGTCCTTTATGGGTCCCTTATGATTATCTTTTTTTGTTTGCCTTTTTATGCTTCTCTTCAGTTTTATAAGTAAGTCAAACTTTTAATTCATTATTGATTTTTTTTTCATTAAGAATGCTTGAAAGTCCTCTATTTCACTGAATGACCATTTTCCCTTTGGAGGATTATATTCAGTTTTTATGGTTAGGTGATTTTTGGTTGTAACCCCAGCTCTTTTACCCTCTGGAATATCATATTCTAAATTTTCTGATACTTTAATGTAGAAGCTTCTAAATCTTGTGTTATCCTGACTGTGGTTACATACTTGAATTGTTTCTTTCTGGATGTTTCCAAAATTCTCTCCTTGTCCTGGGAACTCCAGAACTTGGCTATAATATTACTGGGAATGTTCATTTTAGTATCTCTTTCAGGAGGTGATCAGTGGATTCTTTCATTTTTTCCTAGAGCTCTCGATTCTAGAATATCAAGGTAGTTTTCATTGATAATTTCTTGAAAAATGATGTCTGGATTTTTTTAAAATCATGACTTTTAATCAATAATTTTGTCCTCAATCTATTTTACATGTCAGTTGTTTTTCAAATGATGTATTTCTCTATTTTTTTAATTCTATTGACTTTGTTTTATTGTATCTTAATTTCTAATAAAACCATTAGCTTTTATTTGCTCAATTCTAATCATTGAGAAATTATTTCGGACCTCCTTTTCTATTTCAGCAATTTTACTTTTTAAAGAATTGTTTTCTTCAGTGAATTTTTGTGCCTCTTTTTCCATTTGGTCAATTCTTCTCCTTATTGACTTGTACGCTTTTCATCATTTCACTTACTCTGTTTCTAAGGTGTTATTTTCTTTAGTTCTCTCTCTCTCTCTCTCTCTCTCTCTCTCTCTCTCTCTCTCTCTCTCTCTGTTCTTTACCAAGCTGTTGATTTTTTTAGGATTTCCTTGCTTCACTCTCATTTCTCTTCCCAATTTTTCTTCTACCTCTCTTATTTGATTTTCAAAATCCTTTTTTGAGCTCTTCTCTGACCAGAGATCAGTTCACATTATTCTTGGAAGCTTTGGATATTGGAGGTTTGATTTTTTTTATCTTCTTCCGAGTGTGTGTTTTGATCTTCCTAATCACCATAGTAATTTTCTATGGTCAGAATTTCTTTTTGCTCATCTACCAGTCTATTACCTGACTTTTAACCCTGTTAAAGTAGGACTGTGTTTCCAGGGTGAAGGGTAACTTCTATTTTCAGAGATACTTCTAACGATCTGTAAGTTTTCAGTTCTCCCAGGTGCTATGATCTAAGAAGATGTGTGTTGACTACTCTTCTGGCCTGTGATCTAGTCTTTTAGTGGCCACAAATACTCTTTTCTACTCTTGAACTGTGACTAGGATTCTGGCTTCTCTGAAGCTGCTACTGCTCCTCCTCACTCTGGGACTACCATCCAGGACTGTGACCTAGATCTGAATATGGACAAAACCACAGAGTTCTGCCACAGTGAAAGAAAGAAACCCCTATAATCTCCTTCTGATTAGTTGGTCTACCCCCTTAAAATTTATGGGCTGAGAGCTCTAGAAGCAGCCACTGCTCCCAAGAACTACCCTGGGTTTAGCTGGCAGTTCACTCTAGACTGCGCTCCATTCTCATCCAAGTGTGACAGACTTTTCCTGATGACCTTCTAAGTTGTCTTAGGATGGAAAATTATTTCACTCTGCCCTTTTGTGGATTTTGCCACTCCAGTAATTGTTTTATGTTATTATTTAAAGGTGTTTAAAGAGATATTTTATATTCAGGGGATGGAGGGAGATTGATATGGGAACTTTGTGGTTATAATTGTATAATAATTAAAACCTAAAATCAAAAAGTATAGCCCACAACGGAGCAAATGAGTTAGTTACACAGCTCCCTTCTCTGAGGTCCCTGTTGATTTAATATGTCAACTACCCCTGGGAAATAAGTCAATCTTAATCATACAATTTTTAAAAAAGTGAACCTGGCTTATTGCAGACCTACTTCCTGTCTAATACAGAAATGATTTCCTAATGATTTTTGTCTTTATATCAGGACAAAATTAAATTTGAAAAGAAAATAAAGGCATATATAGAATGTTAAGTGATATTTCTTATGTTAAGTGAAATTTCTTAACATTCTTCACTTGCTTTTATTTATGTTTGAACAGCTAAACTTTTATTGCTTATAGCAATCTATGAGAGAAAACAACTATCTAGTCTTAAGATGTAACTAGTGCAGTTTGCTATTTGTGGTAAAAGATTTTGGAACTATGATAAATTTTATTCTAAGATTTGACTTTAGATTTTGTGGTTTGATCTTAGAATAAAACTTATCATAGTTCCAAAATCATTAAGTCAGTAATCTACTATATGGAAGACTAAAGTCTACAGGCTAAGGTCCCAAGCTACTCAGAGGAAATGTGAACTTAAATTGTCAGAGGTGGAGGTGTCTGGAGTCATACTGAAAGCACAATCGTTGGTCTCAGTACAAGATAAGTCCCTTCTGGCTCAGTTTCCCCATTGTGTGCCTTTGAAAAGGAGTGTTTCCCACCTTGTAATTCCTGATTCACAACTATATGACTTACTTATATATTGATTTACCAAGGACTAATTTGATTTTGTTTTAATCATGTCCCAGTATTTTCTCTTTTTAGCAGATTCCCACAATCAGAGCAAGAGGTCAGTAAGAGACATGGATGCATATTCTATATACCCTGGCACCCCCCAGTGTTCCCCTACATACTGATAAGACCAATACTGCCTGGATTGGATAACTACCACATGATATATGCTATATACTTTGATTCAAGTATCAACTACCAAAGTCATGGAATACTACTTTATCCACACTTCTCTTTGTCATTGTTGTTCTTCCTTTTTGCTTTTGCTGACTGAAGATATCATGGAAAAGACCACAAATTAAAGACCTTTGCTTTCTCTTCAGGAAGTAAATGCCTGCCTCTGATGATCTCTGCTAAATGTCCCCTGGTACTTCTGTTTTTGCTTGTCCTCTTGTTTGTCATCTACTTTATTCTGCAAAAACCACTATCTATGTGGCCCTTGCGAATATCCCTTGGTCATGTCCTCCTAATTACTCCTTACTCTACTCCTTCACATCCTCTTTTATTGTCTGCTAATGATACTATTCATCTTCTTTACCTGACCTTCTGCTGACTGTGACCTAGGGACTTTAACTTTGTTCATGTAACCCCCATTGTAACAAATTGGGACTCAAGACCACAGTGTCAGGGCATCTCCCTAGCAAACTCCCTGTGAACTTACAAAGTTTCCTCAGGAACTTGCTAAAGTGAGAGTTATATTTTGTGGCTCATCTTCACCTCCTTACTCTGAAATTCTCTCCCTACCCCCCACATCAGCATGCTCAGTACCTTTTCTGTTTCCAGGTCTCTTCTTTCATGGGTACTGCTGTTGGAAACCTCACCTCTTCTCTCTGAACTTATTTCTTCCTCCTTAGAGCAGGAAATCCCTGACCTATCAAAAATCAACCCTCTGATACCACCCTCACCTCTAGACCCACAGTCACTCTGTCCAAAGGTTCTCTGGACCCTTCCACACATTGTTATTGCAAAATGACTGTCTTTTATCAAATTTCTAACTGCTGCTCTACATCCCTATTTCCCTATATCAAGTTGTTGCCTCCTTTCAATCCTTATGCCACCACTGACTTTCCTACATTGTCCCTCTTTATCAGGAAGCAGTCATCAAAGACTGGGTTGTCATCCCAATTCCCATGAAACATTCTATACTTTATATCTCTTTTGCAGCTAGGAATACCCCTCTCCTCACCAGGGTGTATTGTTAGAAACCCTCCAAGCCTGGGTTTGATGTTTGATTAGCAATACTCTGTCACCCTCAAGATACACACAAGGTACTGAAAGGCCCCTACCTCATTCCTTTCCTAGTGGTAATAGGGATCCTTTTCTGGAGTGGGCATGGGGGGGTAGGAGGTATCTCAACTTCTCTATATTACTTCCAAACTCTAAGAAAGTCTTAATGATATAGCCATGGTCTCCTACAAAATCAACATGAACTAGACTGAGAATTCAAATTCATAACTTAAGGGTTGCATTAAAAACAGTAAATGAAAAGGGGAAGGAAAACAAAACAAATGTTGGTCAAGACTATCATTGGTCAAGATATATCATCTATATGTTAGATACTTTGGTTCAACTATCAACTACCAAAGTCATGGACCTACTGATCTCTGAGTAAGGAGACCTTTGTTCCTGGACAAGGAATACTGTTTCTTTGTTAACCATTCTGGATTGGTCCAGGATTCTGCTAAAAATTGAATGATAGAGCCTCATGTGTTAGAAAAAAATTTGACTGCCACCTGGTCCAGTTTGTTCCAATCTTCCCACATATTCCTTTGGCTCCTCCCCATATTAACCCCATTAATCAGTTAGAAACAGCTCCAGAAGACCCAACAACCTTCTACCTCAATTCCCCTTCTTAAAATTAAAACAAAATGTATATAAAGGATGAAAGTATCTGGAACATAGAAGGATCCAAGAGGAATGCCAAACAAAAATACTAGAATGTTGGATCTAGGCCTTGTGTTCACTCTTGCCCAGTTGAGCCCAGTTGAGTATCATTTCCTGAGAAAACAAATCTTAACCTCCATATAAATGATCCACACTCTCAATTTCTATGAAAATCACAACATACTGCTTTCCTATAAAAGACATGCTCTCCCAACTACCTGGCACTGGAATCTGTTTGGACCCAGTCCACCATTCTTTCCTTCAAAAAAAATAGCTTTATACACCCCCAACCCCATTCACCTCTTGTTACTTTGCCATCTTACATCAGATCTAACAACAGGAAGGTTCTTTACTTGTTCTATCTCCTGTTCTCCCCTACTTTCTTCTTTCTTCAAATACTAAATCCTCAGGTTAATTTAATAATTTTTTATTTTAAAAATTCCTTATCACTCTGACAAACACCAAATAAAATGAACCTTTGATAAATAAAACAGAACAGAAAAAAATAATTTGCATACAAACTGCAAACATAACCTTTGCAGTCAGGCAAAGTCAAGTTTCTTTTAAGTCAACTAAAATCTCATCTTTTTTTTTAGGTTTTTGCAAGGCAAATGGGGTTAAGTGGCTTTCCCAAGGCCACACAGCTAGGTAATTATTAAGTGTCTGAGGCCATATTTGAACCCAGGTACTCCTGACTCCAGGGCCACCTACCCACCCCTAAAATCTCATCTTTTATTAGAAAATTTCCTCAACCTTTCTTAGTTTTAGTGCCTCCCTTCTGTAATTATTTCCTATTTGCAGCTTGCTTTGTATATATTTCTTTGTGTATTGTCTTCCTCATTAGACTGTAAGCTACTGGAGAACAGAAACTGTCCTTTTTTTTTTTCATTTTGTATCCCCACTATAGTGCCTGGAATATTTTATTGTTGAATATTTTCAGTTATGTCTGATTTTTCACAATTCTATTTGAGGTTTTCTTGGCAAAGATACTGGAGTGTTTTGCCATTTCTTTCTCCAGTTCATCTTCCAAATCAGGAAACTGAGGTAGACAGGGTTAAGTGACTCACCCAGGATTATATAGTTAATAAATGTCTGAGGCCAGATTTGAAGTCATTAAGAGAAGTCTTCCTAATTCTAGGCTCAACACTAGCTACCCTAGTGCCTGACTCATAGCAGGTTTATTGATTGGTTGACTCTACCATATAATAGCTTGCTTTTCCCTCCAAGCATACAACAAATTCAATATATAATTTTCAAATCTATCCTTCCTGTTTGTTTATATCTGATCTTCCTTCTGTTTTCTTCATGCATCCAAAATTAAAAAAAAAAAAACTTCAACATCCTTTTTTTTTTAATTTTGGCAACTATCATACACCCCCCTCTTTCTCACACTTCCTCCTTTTCCCTTTAAAAAACCCAAAGAAACAAATTAGACTCATTTCAGAACACAGTAGTGTTCTGAAAGTCATAGTTCAGGAAGGATGTTGACCGTCCTGGAGTGTATCCAGAGGAGGCCCTTCCAAGAATAATGGGGGAACTTGAAACCATTTTAATTCTAAATAACATTCTAAATAAGAACCCCCACTCCAGTCTATAGAAGCCACTCATGATCTAAAAGAATGTAAGGTATGCTGCAACATGATAGGAGAGGCATCTCGCCTTCCTAAATTTCACCAACTTTAGGTGAAAGAACCCAGGCACATAAGAGCAGCTGCCTCTGATATTTTGCTTCTTTCTGTTTGTTCATATATTCTACTCTTTGTTTATATCTTGCTTGTTTGAGAAATTAATTCATTGGTTTCTTATAAAATCTTCTAGGATGGATGGTTTATATATAACCATATTCACATAAATAATAATTTTTTCAATGCTTGACTGGGGGAATTAAATAGCAACATACTATTTCCTCCAAACAGTATCCCCAGCAGGTGTTTATCTTGTAAACATAGTTTTGTTTGCAATCATAAAATCTTAGAGCTCTTGAAACAGTTTCAACTTTAGGTTTGGGAACCTATTTTTTAAAGAGTATTTTGATAATTGAATTTTTAACATTATTAGTTTCTTTGTAATCCTATGTATTTTAGTTTATGCATTTAAAAACATTTTGGTGAGAAGGGGTTTGTAGGCTTCACCAGACTATAAAGAGATCCATGGCATGAACAAGGTTAAGAAGCTCCACCCTAGGGATACCCCAAGATCACATGTCAAGGTAGTGGACCTGTCTTTTGATTATATCTAGTGGTTTTCACCCTGTTCTATGATGTCTAAAGGAAAGGGGGGCAATAGAGGGATCTGAGAGGCACCTTTAAATCTTATGCAGAAGAGATGAAGGAACTCTTTCCAGAAAACTTCAGTTCCTTGAAGGGGACAGAGAGAAAGGGATGAGAGTGTAATTGTAGTCTTAGGGAAAGAGGAGCAGAATTAGAACAGCTGCTGTGGAGAATAGGATAAATCAATAAAAGATGAATAAAAACATTACCCTGAAATAGTAGTGACTCACTTGATGATAATTAGAAAAATTTGTAGTGGAATCATTCAGCACCCTCTTATTACTTCCTTTTAAAGAAGAGATTCAAGGTTTGGGCAACGGATGGATTAAGGAGTCGGATTGAGAACCAAGCATGGCAACAACAGAAGATTAAGAAAACAAGGAATTCAGGGGTGGAGGCCAGGACATAACTAAAATAGCTGCTCACCAGGTCAGGACTGTGAAGGGAGAGAGATAAGGCCAGAGTGGAAGTGGTAGAATAGGAGAAGAGAAAGTGATCAAGGGACTAGAAGTCCAAAAAGTAGACTCAGAAAGAGTGAGATCAAGGGAGAGATGTCAGGACAGGAAGTAGTCAGAGTTCAGGATTTAGAGTTTTAAGTGATGAAAAAGCGTACTATCTGATTCTTACTACGTTTTTAAGGATGGCTTTTTTCACTGAAGTTAAAAGAAATCAGAATTGAGTATGACTCCTGGATTTGTCACATCCAAACTGTGTGACCTTAAAAATTCACCTCTCCAAATGTCATTTTTCTTGCCTTTAAAATAAGGAGTTGAACTTCTAGTTCTAATACTATATGAAACTATGAATCTATATTGGAAGGGTTTTCATCTTTAAAAAGAAATAAGAATTGCTCTTGGTTTTAAATACAGAATTGGAGCCAAAAGACTGGGTTTTGGTTTATTAAAAGGTAGAAATTCCCATCAATTAAAGTTGCCCATCAATGGAATGGACTACCTCATTGGGTAGTAGGTTCCCTATCTTTGAAGGTGTTTAATCAGAGGTTGAAAGACTACTTTTCTAGGAATGTTGTTTTAAACATTTTTTTTGCAAGGCCATTGCAAAGTTAAGTGGCTTGCCCAAGGCCACACAGCTAGGTAATTATTAAGTGTCTGAGGATGGATTTGAACTCAGATACTCCTGACTCCAGGGCCGGTGCTCTATCCACTGCGCCACCTAGCCGCCCCAGGAATGTTGTTTTAATTACAACTTCATTAAGCCCTATAAAATTTTCATTTTAACTGTGCTTTCCTTGTTAAGTCGAAGTCCACAATTGCCCCTACCATTTACTTTCCTTTCTTTTGATGAATATTATAGAAAATCAGAAATTCATGCAGATTCATCAATTCAACAAACATTCATTAAGCACCTAAGTTTAAAGATAAATGAATTAGTCCTTGCCCTGGAGTTTACATACTAGTGTGACCTTTAACACATATGCAGATAGCCATAATGCTTAATATTATTTTTAGGGGCACAGTAAGATACAAAACAAAATGCTAAATGAATCTCCAAGGAGTTAGTTATTATCAATAGAGGAATCAGAGAAGACTTCATGGATGAAGTAACATTTGAATTCTGGACAAACATGAAGATTAGAAAGCACAGGACAGAATGTAAAAAGGTGGAGAAAGTGGCATAGTTTGATGTTGGAGGCAAGAAAACTTTAGGTACTTCCTTGCTATGTGACTCTACTCTTGGATTGTTAATATCTGTGATATTTAGTTCACAGTCATGAATGGCTAGCATCCCAATTCCATTGAACAAATCAGCAACAATTAGCTTATTTATTTATTCGCAAGTCAATCAGGGTTAAGTGTCTTACCTAGGGTTTTACAATTAGTGTCTAGTGTTTGAGGCTACATTTTAACTCAGGTCTTCCTGATTCTAGAGCCAGTGCTCTACCTATAGAGTCACAGTCACATAGTTGCTCCTCAATTAACTACTGGGGGAGAGTGGGTTCAGACTTAGCATAGTTTCTACTTAGCAATTATCTCCTCAAATTTACACCCAAATAACTTATGAGTGTTGCTGGGCAAGTTATTTCAGCTACCTCTGAGCTAGGTCTCAAAAGTTAAAGGCTGCTCTTCATCCCCTAATGGCATCATTGCTTAGTCAGCTGTAAAGCCCAGCATGAAACTGGCTCCCAAATTCTCCAGTAAGCTCGCTTTCCTGACCTTTTAAAACTCACAAAGCTATAGCCTCCTTTACATTTATGTGAAAAGAACAAAAGCTGTATTCATTAGACCACATGTTGACCCCCAATGGGTGGACCTTTCCTTTGATAGCACTGTCTTTCTTCTCTTATTAGAATGCTTCTACATGGGGAAAAACATAGCTGAAGAAAAGATGGCAAATTAAGAGAGGAAACTAAATAAATTGCTGCTTTTTTGAGTACAATTCTAGTTCTAACTCTGTAGCCAATCAAAGAGGTTCCTCTTAACCAGGTGATTAGCAGACTAGAACCAGTCACAGAATATTTATGTATCCTCCAAATTTCTCCAAGGCATTCCTATTACACAGTAACACAACTCTCTTGGAAGTGGACTCCCCTCTCTACTGTGTGGGGAATTTAATCAGCAGTCCTTTGGACATAGTCAAAAAGACTAGGTCCAATTGTCAGTCCCTCATTATTCCTCATAAAAATGCCAGTTACCATAGCTTCAACCCAGGATTTTTGACCCCAAATCCAGGAGTCAATCCCATTTACCAAATGTCTAACAGTCCCCAGAAGGGCTGTTCCTCTCAAACTCTAACCCCACTCTTCTCCAAATCTCCCTACCATATGGATTAGTCTTTGATATTATTAATAAAGTCAGTGGCTTTTGCTTTGAGCTTCTCCATCTTCCTTCCTTTTTGTCTGTAATAGTTTTGTCTCTTCACCAGGATCTTCAACATTTTTGTGCCATGGACTCCTTTGGCAATCAGTCAGGAACTTCTTCTCAGAATCATGTTTTTAAATGACTAATTAAAAAAAATTAAGATGACAAAAAGAAACCAACTATGTTGAAATAAGTATTAAAATATTTTTAAAAACTAAGTTCATAGACCTCTTCTTCATATCTCTGTCTGGTTTAGAGAAATAGATGACTCCTTTCTTTACCAAAATCAGTTCTCTTTCCACCACATTACAGAAGACCATTCTCATTTTCTCAATAATTTCTAGTTATTTCTAGTCATAGGATGACAGAACAAGAGTTGAAAAGGATGTTGAAGCCATTGTAGATGGGGAAATTGAGGCAGAGTGACTTGTCAAGGTACAGAAAGCTAGTTAAGTGTTGTGGGGTTTTTTTTTTAGGTTTTTGCAAGGCAAACGGGGTTAAATGGCTTGCCCAAGGCCACACAGCTAGGTAATTATTAAGTGTCTGAGACCGGATTTGAACTCAGGTACTCCTGACTCCAGGGCCAGTGCTTTATCCACTATGCCACCTAGCTGCCCCTAGTTAAGTGTTTGAGGCAGGATTTGAATCCAGATCTTTCTAACTTCAAGTACAATATTTTATCCATGATGCTACACCGTCTGTCATTTTAACTTCAATTTCTTTCTCAAGGATCTTTTACCTTTTTCTTCCGTATGTGCCAGTTTGATCTTGCTACCTCTAAGCTAACTTTTGATTCCTTTTCATCCTTTCACTGCCATGAATCTTGGATGAATGATTTCTTTCCATCTGCTGTTTCCAATTCCTATCCAACTATTTCATTCTTATCAGTTTATAGTCCTTACTTCTTTCCCAAAACAGTCCCCAAGCAAAGTCTTTTTCTTTAATGACTTCAGGGAGTATGAAACCACTGCTTCCAGAGGCCACCTATTCCACTTTAGGATAATTCTAATTATTAGGAAGGTTTTTTCCTTTTGTCCAATCTAAACTTGTGTCTCTGATCCTATTTATTGCTCCTTCTAGCCCTTGGGAGACAAGCAGAATGAATGTTTCCTTTTCAAAATGATAATCCTTCAAGAGTCTAAAAATATGTATCTGCTCATTCTCTTCTTTTTCTAGACTAAATGTTTTTAGTTCCTTCAATGTTTAAACAATGTCTAAATGTTATGATCATGATACCCTTTACCTTCCCAATTGCCCACTTTCTTGTATGATCTCCAGTTTATCAGTGTCATCCCTAAAATGGGGTACCCAGAACTGACTACAATACTCCATATCTTATCTGACCAGAGCAAAGTACAGGGGACCATCACCTTCAGTACTGTGGATACTAAACCTTTGAAAAATGATTTCTCCTTCTAGACACTATGACACCAGGCAACTTAAGATCAAATTTTTTTTGATGGTCATGATTCATTTCTATAAGCATGACTGTCAATGATATATTTCTCCTAATTTCTCTGCCTTAGTTCTTCATCTTTCTATGCATACTAGAGATTTCCACTTATATGTTCCACTGAAAACTCAAACTCAACATGTCTAAAATGAGATTCATCATTTTCCTCCTTCCCTACCAACTCGTTCAGTTTCCCTATTTTTGCTAATGATACTACTATTGTCTTTACTGCCCAGGCTCCAAACAAGTCATCTTTGACTCTTCTCTTTCCCTCATCACTCCTATCCAATCAGCCACCAACTTCTGTCATTCTTTATATTTTTCCATTCCCACTTCCACTACTATAGTCCTCAGCATCTCATATCTGTACAATTCCCATAGAGTCCTAAATTAACATGCTGTCTCTAATCTCATTCTATTCTGCATAACACTGACTGCTGATTCTTTTTAAAGATGATTTTCTCCAAATTACTTTCATGTTCAAAAGCCTTCAATTGCTACTTGCTGCCTAGTAGATAAAGTTCAAATTATTTTGTTTGACTTTCAAAGTTATATTCAACTTATCCAAGTTTATTTCCTACTACTTAAATTCAACTTACATTCATTCTTATTACTCCTTAATAGGCACTCTCCATTCTAATTAATTCCTCTAGACCTCCAAGTATCATTTGCTGTAACAGCAATGGCTGGTTGGAATCCTAAATGGAGAATCTCTCCAATAGACCTACCTCAATGAAACATATATGTTGAGGTGAATATTTCAAGTACCACTGACAAGGCCTCAGAATGTGGCTGCTATTATATTATATATAGTATTATATTAATAAATAAACACATACACACATATATATGTATATATGGTATCATATGCTCAAGGCTAAATTTCTCTAACTATTCTGAACACTCTTCTTGGCAAACTCACTTCTGTTTATCCAAGGACATCTCATAATTATTCTACAGTGTTTGATTGTTTGGGACTTCTCACCTTGTTAAGATTTCAGAGCATCTGACTGTAAATGGAATAAGGTGATTTGCTGGATTTACCCAATCAATCCCACCCTTCCATGTACAGGATTACAGAATATAGGGACCAGAAGTGGAGATCAGAGGTCCTGGTGAAAGTTCCTCTTGGAAAACAAGGTAGAGCAGTCATTCCCAGGATGCCTTTAGATCATTCTTGCTGAGATGTGTTGGAGCTCCTGGAAGGTAGGATATGTAAGAGAGTCAAAGACTCTTCATGTTTATCATTTTTCTTTTTCTTTTTCTTTTCTTTTCTTTTTTCTTTTTTTTCTTTTAAATTTATTTTTTATTCTCATTTTGTACAAATTTTTTTTACATTAATAAAATATTCTTGTTTGCAAGTAAACAAAATACCCCTCCTCCCCCATGAATATAGATAGACTTGCTTGGGTGAAAAAAGTAAAGGGGAGAGAAAAAAATTAAAATAAAAAAAATAATAGTAATAATTGTAGGTATGGCCAGGTGGCGCAATGGACGAAGCACCAGCCCTGGAGCCACGAGCACCCGAGTCCATATCCAGCCTCCTAAGCCCAACAATCACCCAGCCGTGTGACATGCAAGCCACCCGATCCCCACTGCCCTGCAAAAACCAAAAAAAAAAAAAAAAGTAAAGAAAGAAAAAGACCCAAAATAAAATAAAATAGTAATAAGAGTAGGGGTGGCTGGGTGGCAGACAGAGCATTGGCCCTTGAGCCAGGAGCACCTGGGTCCAAATCCGGCCCCAGACACCCAAAGATCACCCCGCTATGTGGCCCCAGGCAGGCTATCCAGCCCCACTTGCCCTGCACCCTCCCCCAGATAATAATAACAAAAAATGTGCTTGAGTCTTTGTTCCAATATCAACAACTCTGTCATGGGTGGATCTCATTCTTTATGATAAGTCCATCACAAAAGTTATTTCCATATTTTTCCACCGTTGCCATTGCTGATGGCAACTCCCTCCTTTCTTATTTCTCCACTATCATGTACTCTATTTTCTGTCTCCTTTTACTCTGATTCTGCTGTAGGGTCGCTGAGTGGTGCAGCAGACAGATCCCTGGTCCTGGGGCCAAGAATCCCTGAGCCCCCATACCACCCCTTAGGCCCAGAATCCACCTGGCCCTGTGGTCCTGGGCAGGCCTTCCAATCCCAGCCCCTTGCAAGAAGTAAGAAAGAAAATGTGTTATATCTGACCACTCTCCCCCCATGGTCCATCCTCTCCTCCTTTATTCACATCCCCACCCCTTCCTCCTGCTCCCCCCTCCTTCTTACTCCAGATGTCTATACCCCATTGAGTAAATTTGCTGTTTCCTCTCCTAGCCATCTCTGATGAGAGCAAAGGTTCCCTCATTCCGCCTTGCCTCCCCCTTTCCATATCATTGCAATAGCTCATTGTAATAAAAAAAATCTTATGTGAAATATCTTGGACTATTCCGCCCTCCCCTTTTTCTTTCTCCCATTCCATTTCCCTTTTTTCCTATTGGCTCCATTTTTACAGCATATTTTATCTTCGAATTTAGCTTTCTCCTGTGCTTCATCTATAAAAGCTCTCTCTACCTGCTCTATTCACTGAGAAGGTTCATATGAGTATCATCAGTGTCATTTTTCTATGCAGGAATGCATGCAGTTCATCCTCATTAAGTCCCTCATATTTCCCCCCTCTCCTGCAATCTCTATGCTTCACCTGAGTCCTGTATCTGAAGATCAAACCTTCTGTTCAGCTCTGGCCATTCCAAAAGGAACATTTGAAATTCCCCTGGTTCATTGAAAGTCCATCTTTTTCCCTGGAAGAGGACATTCATCCTTGCTGGGTAGTTCATTCTTGGCTGCATTCTAAGCTCTTTTGCCTTCCGGTATATTATATTCCAAGCCCTACGAGCTTCCAATGTAGTTGCTGCTAAGTCCTGTGTAATCCTGACTGCAGCTCCACGATATTTGAACTGTGTCCTTCTGGCTGCTTATAATATTTTCTCTTTGACTTGGGAGTTCTGGAACTTGGCTATAATATTCCTGGGGGTTGTTTTATTGGGGGTCTCTTTCTTGGGGAGATCAGTGTATTCTCTCCATTTCTATTTTGCCCTCTGCTTCTAGAATATCAGGGCAATTTTCCTGTAGTAATTCTTTGAAAATGATGTCAAGGCTCTTTTCCTGATCATGACTTTCAGGTATTCCAATAATTTTTAAATTATCTTTCCTAAGTCTGTTTTCCATATCACTTGTTTTTTCAATGAGATATTTCACATTTTCTTCTAATTTTTCATTTTTTTTTGGTTTTGAAGTATTGATTCCTGATTTCTGGTAAATTCATCAATCTCCCTGAATTCTATTCTTTGTCTGAAGGATTTGTTCTCCTCAGAGAGTTTTTATCTCTTTTTCCATCTGGCCAACTTTGCTTTTTAAAGCATTCTTCTCCTCAATAACATTTTGAACTGTTTTATCCATTTGACCTAAGCTGGTTTTTAGCGTGCTATTTTCTTCAGCATTTTTTTGGATTTCCTTGACTAAGCTGCTGACTTCATTTTCATGTTTTCCCTGCATCTCTCTCCTTTCTTTTCCCAGTTTTTCTTCCAACTCCCTCATTTGATTTTCAAAGTCTTTTTTGAGCTGTCATAGCCTGATTGCAATTTCTGTTTTTCTTGGAGTCTTTAGATGCAGGAGCTTGTGCTTCCTCATCTTCAAACTGAGGATTTTGGTCCTTCTTGGGCTCATTTGCAAAATATTTCTCAATAGTCTTCTTTTTGTTTCTCTGCTTGCTCATTTTCCCAGCCTGGGCCTGGTTTGGGGTGTTTCTTGAGCTTTTGGGACACTCCCACAAGGGTCTCAGTGTGTGAGGCCCTGTCCACCCTCCTGGTCTGTGAATGACCATAAGTGCCCCACCTCTACCACAGGGCTGAGGTGGGGGGGTCCCTGCTGTTCTATTGGGGGGGGGGCTAGACTGCGATCAGGATCTGAATGTGGTCAAAGCCCCAGAGTCCTGTTCCAGAGGCAGAGGACAGAGCTCTGCAGTCTCTCTTCACTCCCCTCCCTCAGGTCAATGGGCTCATGCCCTGGGGGTTCCTGCTTACTGGCTCTGCCTGCTTCTGTTTCCTGGATCAGGGCTGGGGAAAGACCATGCTGCTGGCTGTGTGCCCTGAAGGCTGGGCTCCACGTGTTCACTCTGGCAGAGGTCCCCTGCTGTTTCCCCACTTTGTGCCAGTGCTCCTTGGAGTACGGCTCAGGAGACTCCCCCGCTGCTGTGAGCTGAGACTCCCAGCGCCCTGGGGCTGCCTCCAGGAGTCTGAAGTTCTTTGGCTCTGGCAGGCCACCCCTCTGGTGGGCTGACCCTCTGACCCTGGGGAGCAGAGCCTTTCTGCTCTTTTTCAGGTTACCTTGAGTAGGAGAACTGCTTCACTGGGTCCCTTTGTGGGTTCTGTCTCTCGAAAGTTTAGTTAGAATCCTTAGCTGATGAATTTTATCAGAGAGCTCCTAAGACTTGATCCCTTCTTGTCGCCATCTTGGCATATTTTTCTTTTGGTAAATATCTTAATTTTTTCCCAATTGCATATAAAAATAGTTTTCAACATTCATTTTTGTAAGATTTTGAGTTTAAAAATTTGTCTCCTACCTAATATGAACAATACCATCCTCATCCAGAGAAAAACAAAAACACCCCACCTCCCAGAATGTGAATGGAAATTATGCTCACTTTAAAAAAAAAAAAACTTCTGTTTTGGGGCAGCTAGGTGGCACAGTGGATAGAGCGCTGGCCTTGGAGTCAAGAGGATCTGAGTTCAAATCTGATCTCAAACAGATAATAATTAACCTAGCTGTCTGATCTTGGGGAAGTCACTTAAACCCATTGCCTTGCAAAAAAAACCAAACAAACCCAGAAACAAAAACAAGCTTCTCTTTTGTTTCTCCTTCCTATCCCATGGTTTTCTTTCTTTTCCCTTAGTCCTACTTCCTTATATACAATATGACTAACATGTAAACATGTTAAACACAAATGTACATACACAACTTTTACTTAGACTGTTCACCACCAAGAGGAGAAAGTGGGAAGGGAGGGTGGTAGGAAAATGTGTAATTTATAAATATGGATGAATGCTGAAAAACTTTTATAACATGTAATTGGAAAAATAAAATTAAAAAAATTTCTCCTTCCTTTCATTCCTCCCCAAGACAGCAAAGAATCTGATATGGATTATACATGTACAATCATGAAAATGTATTTCCACACTAGTAAGATTATTTTCATAGAGGAGATGGAGGGAAAAGAGCAGGAAGAGTACACTTTGAGCTCTTTTCCAAACCAAGAAAGAAAGAAAACAAAAAATATAACTGCCCCTCCCCAGAAGAAGAAACACTATCAAAAGAGAAGAAAGAAAAAAAAAAGAAATAATTCACAGATATCATTATCAATCCTTTTGCTTTTGTTGTTTAGTTGTTTCAGTCAAGTCTGACTCTTCATGACCTTAATTGGGACTTAAGTGGCAAATATACTGGAGTGGTTTGCCATTTCCTTCTCCAGTTCATTTTACAGATAAGGAAACTGAAGTAAATAGGATGAAGTGATTTGCCCATTAAACACACATCTAGTATGTGTCTGAGGCCAGATTTAACTCTAGATCCAACACTTCAACTACTGTTTCACCTAGATGCCTTTACTTTCCACGATAAGGATGCCCTTTAATATGTTTTTTGTATTGCCCTTCCTCTTTCAACTGTCAGTCCCTACAAACTTTGTTTCTTCTTTACATATTCATGTTAGAGAAATAAGAGATAATTTTAGTGGTCTTCTTAGCGAATGGTGGAAGAGGTTCTCTAAGCAGTCTTCTTCAAAGATCAATCTAATTTATTGTGGAGGAGATTAGCTTATGGAGAAGAACACCTATGGCACTATCCATTTTTGGTCTGAAAATTAGATGATCTACAGAAGTTTTTTTCTTGTCCTTATGGTCAGATTATTGTGAATTACTGAAGTTAGGGTCCAATTAGTCCTTTGGGTCCTGTTGATATATTCTTAACTCTAAGCTCCCTGAGTCTCAGTTTTCTTATCTGCAAAATTAGAAGGTTGGAGTAAATGATGTTAAGATTCCTTTTAGTTCTCTCAGTCTTTGGCACTATGATCCAAATCAAAGCTAGAAATGAATATAGAGTCACTCATGAGCTTGTATTAAGATGACATGTTTGACCTTTACAATGTGATTCAGTCCATCAGACCAATTTGCACTATAAATAGGAAATGTAAAGATGCACAGACAAAAATGTTTCCTATGAGGTAAGCTAGAAAATAGATGATGGACGCCAAAGGAACTGGTGTAAGCTCCACAATTAGTAAACTCCAGAATTAGCAAGCTCGTCATGAGAAACACTATCAGATGATGATTAGTGAAAGGGAAACATTGAAAGGGCATCAGTTTAAGATAGTCATCATCACTTCCTTGAGGTGAAGAGGAGGGAGCTAAAAAAACTTACACCAAGCTTCATTCATTAGGCAAAAATTCTTGAAACAGGAAAAAGGCAACAGACATAGCTTCCTGAGATACTCCAATGAAATGATGAGTTCTGGCAGAAATAGTAAGTCCCTTGTCACCATATAGCTGCTCAGAGCCTGCTCACAATCTTCCCTATTGCTTTCACATCATTTACTGATATGAACTTCCCACTGCATAAACCACTACGCCCTGGGCCTGCTTCCCGTATCAGAAGTGACCTCACTATCAAGATGAGATTAACTTTGGCAGTTCTTCTGGTGGAGAACTTTTTGGCATGGAATATGGAGATTTACCAAGATGTTGTTCTTGTTTAGTTTATCACTCCTAATTTAGATTTAGTTATTGCTAGTATTTTGTTTTTGTTTTTTTTAAACTCAAAGAAAATTACCAAAAAAGTTATGAAAAAAATAAGCGAACCCCCAATAAAATGTGTGTTGCTCACTTAAGATATGTATGTCCATGTAGGTTGTTTATGTGTGGCTCAGGGGAGGCACTGAGGGGTAAGATTTGAGATCCATATCATACCCTGAGGAAAGCCAGCATGTTAGCTAAGTGTGGGGGGGGGAGGCAAGTGAGCTAAAGAGATAAACCCTAAAAAGAATAGCTACTCTACAACAAAGCAAGGCAAGGATTTATAGAAAAAATTTCCTGGTCACATGATTTACAAGAATAGATATAAAATGGAAAACTAGGGAAGAAGAATAGCAAAAGAAAATTGACACCTTAGAGCACATAGCAGGAAAACTTTACTCAAGAATTGAATGCTTGGAAAATTAGAATGGGCTAGACAAAACTGTGATTCAACAAGAGAAGAAATATTTTTAAATGGAAGAAAAATCATTTAATGGAAGAAAATCTAAGAAATACATTAAAAACTGCTAACCCAGAAAATAGATCAAGGAGAACAATCTAAGAATAATCAGGCTCTGAAAATTATGATCAGAAAAAAGTCTGGACACCATATTTGAGGAAATGAAAAGTGAAAATTACCTAGAACTTAGAATGAGAGGATAAACTGAACATAAAACAACTCTACTAGTCAGCTCCTCAAAGAAGAAAAAATTGCCATAAGCAGCCAAAAAGATGTTTGAATGCCAAGGAACTATAGTAAAGGTTACATAAGATTTAGCTGCTACTAATTTAAAGAAAAGGGGAGCCTGGAATATGATAATTCAAAAGGCAAGGGATAAAAACCATCAAGTTTATAATAAAGAATGAAAAGACATAGAAAAAAGTACAAAAAAGATTCTAATAAAACTGAATTCTTCAGCGGTAACATAAGCCTTGGATATAATAGATGATTTCCCAGCATCTTTATCAAAAGATAGTTGGGAAAATAAATGTAGACATGAATATAAAAATAGAAAGGTTCACAAAATTTTAACAATTGAAAGTGAATTTTTAGGAATAAATTGCTTTAGTGCTATTAGGGGAATAAGAAACAAATACATTTTCAAAACCCTAATATCTTTAAGGTTTATAGAGACAAGTTAAAATAACAAAGACCAGTAAATAGTTTTGTTCTGTTTTTGTAATTTTAGAAAAGAAGAAAGGAGAAAGAAGTGGATGGAAATCAGTAGTATACAAGATGAAGAATATATGACCAGGGATGATGAAGGAAGGGAAATGGGTATCTCATGAACCTCACTTCCATCTGAATTAAATAAAAGAAGGCCACTCCTCACCCACTCACTCCCATCAAAACACACAGACAACTCGGTATAGAAATATGTTCAAATCAAAAAGAAAATATAAGGGAACAGGAACAATGGAGAGGTAGAGAAAAGTGTAAAAGGAAAGCAGGATAGGTAAGGGAATAATCATAAGCAAAATAATCTTAAATATTGGAGGGAGGAATTTGAAGGAAGATTAAAAAGTAAGGAAGAAAGAGTAAAAAAAATGGGCATAGGAAGAAAAGAAGAGCTGAACAGAGAGGAAAGAGACTGTTTCATAAGATCACAAATGCCAGGCAAATTTCTTCTAACACCTAGTTATTTCCTTTTTTATTTTTTAAAAAGATTTTATTTATTTTGAGTTTTACAATTTTCCCCCTAATCTTACTCCCCCTCCCACAGAAGGTAATTTGTCAGTATTTACATTGTTTCCGTGGTATGCATTGATCCAAAATGAGTGTGATGAGAGAAAAATCATATCCTTAAGGAAGAAACATAAAGTATAAGAGATAGCAAGATCAGACAATAAGATATCAGGGTTTTTTCCCCTAAATTTAAGGTAATAGTCCTTGGTCTTTGTTCAGACTCCACAGTTGTTTCTCTGGATACAGATGGTATTTTCCATTGCAGACAGCCTCAAATTGTCCCTGGTTGTTGCAATGAAGGAATGAGCGAGTCCATAAAGGTTGATCATCACCCCCATGTTGCTGTTAGGGTGTACAGTGCTTTTTTGGTTCTGCTCATCTTGCTCAGCATCAGTTCATGCAAATCCCTCCAGGCTTCCCTGAATTCCCATCCCTTCTGGTTTCTAATAGAACAATAATAGTACCTAGTTATTTCTAAAGAGGGTGATGGTAAAGAGAGTAAAGAGAAGTAAAAACACAATCATAACCATGAATGTAAATGGGATGAACTTGAAGAGGATAACAGAATGAATTAGAAAATACTCTGATAATATACAGTTTGCAAGAAACACACACTTGAAATTCAAAGATTCACAGAGTTAAAATGGAGTGCTGAAACAAAATCTATTAGGCTTCAACTGAATTCAAAAAAAAGCAAAGTTTACAGTCCTGAATTCAGATAGAGCTACAGTAAATAGAAGAATGATAAGAGATAAATAGGGAAATCATGCTAGATCAAAAGTATCATTATTCAGTAATCAAGATCAGTACTTTATATATGCATATAATAACATAGTTTCAAACTACTTAGGTAAGGAAAAGTTAATCAAATTAGGAGAAATAGAAAGTAACATTATAATAATAGAGGATTTTAATGTACTTCTTTCAGACCTAGACAAATTAAAAAATACAGATAAGAAAGAAATTATGAACTTGAATGGACTTTTAGAAAAATCAGTGTTGATAGATCCTTGAAGATTACTCAATAGGAATAGGAAAGAATTTACATACTTATGAAATTGACCATGTTTTAGGTTATAAATATCACATCAAAAAGAATAAAAAAGCATAAATGCAAAATACAACATTTCCTATTGACAGGGCAAGAAAATCATATTAAATAAAGGTCCCTTAAGGAAAAAATTTAACCAGATATGGTTGTACATGCTTATAATCTCTGTTACTGAAGAGACTGAGGCTAATTGACAGTTTTAACTCCAAAGTTCTGAGAAGATTTTAAAAGTATATACACTAGCTCTAGCACAATTATGGTAAACCTCTGAGAGTAGAAGGCTACCAGATAGCCTAACACTGAGCAGGATTGCAATTGATTACATTAGTTATTCCTGTACTTCCAGTCTGGGGGAAATAGGAAGGTCTAGTTGCAAGAAAAAAAGGAAAGGAGGGAAGAAAGAAAGGAAGGAAGAAAAAGCTTTACATTATAATTCTAAATAATTATAATTCTACAGAACCAGCAGGTCAAATTACAGAAAAAATAGAACATATAGAAAATTATAATTATGAGATTCTACCAAAATATCTGCGATGCAGCTAAAATGATTCTTGAAGGAAAATGTTATAGTTCTAAATGCTTTCATTAACAAAAGAGAGAACTAATCAATGAATTGGATAAGAAATTTAAAAATATTTAACTACAGCAAATCAAATGCCCCTGACTAAATTGCAAAATAGAATTCTGAAAATTAAAAAGATTAATAAAGTTTCTAGAAAAACTGTTAACTTAGAAGAAATAGTTAAATACTTATGCAAACAACATACTCAGACTAACAAAAGATTGAATAAGCTATGTGAATAATCCAATCTCATAAAAATAAATTAAAAAAAATCTACAAATGAATTCCCAAAGTAAAGAAACTTTTTAGGATGAGATAGATTCAAGATTCTATCAAACATTCAAAAAACAATTCCAATATGATGCAAATTGTTTACAATAAGAAAAAAAGAAGATAACCTTCCAATCTCTTTTTATGATGCATATATATTATCTTTATACCTAAACAAGGAAAAGAAGCAGTATAGAAAGAAAATTATAAATCAATATTTCTATTAATATGAATTCAAGGTTGGTTCAATATATGAAGATTATACATGTAATAAATTATATTAATAATACATATAATGAAATCTATGTGATAATATAGTTGTGAAAAAGGTTTGACAAAATCTAACACTCATTTTTACTTAAGACTCTAGAAATTATAAGAATGATTATACCTTCCCTTAATTTGTTAAATGTAATAGTTTTTAAATCTAAATCTAAGAACAAACATTTTATGTGATAGAAAAAAGTTATAAGTCTTTCCAATAAAATGAGGATGCCATATCACCACTACTAGACCACATAATGGAATATAATAGATAGAGCACCAGCCCTGAAGTCAGGAGGACCTGAGTTCAAATCTGACCTTAGATAGTTGACACTTATTAGTTGTGAGTCCCTGGGCAAATCACTAATTCTCATAGCACCTAGGGTCTGCTCCAGTCATCCAGAGTCATATCTGGCCACTGGACCTAGCTGGCTCTGAAGGAGCAAGTGAGACTGGTGACTTAGTACAGCACCATCTAACTCAAATTCAATTCACTTACTCATCATGGAATCATCTCCCTGATGTTATGGTCTTCTTCAAGAATGAAGGATGAACATCAGTAACAGCAGCTATAGCAATAAGACAAGAAAAAAGGCATTCATTGATTAAACATAGGTAAAGAGAAAAAAAAATCAGATTTTTTTTGCTGAAGTCAATGATATTATTCTTAGAGAAGTAGAGTCAACAGAAAATTAATTGAAATAACTTCAGAAAAGTTGAAGGACATAAGATAAATTTGATATAATATGTGGTGAATGCACAAAAAATAACAAAAGGGGGGAAGAAGGAATTTCCATATGGTAAAATTAGGAAAGTATCCATAGATGAATAAGTATTTGATCAGGGATTCCAAGTACAGGTATTTCAATAGGATTTCAATTGGCAGAGGTAAAGGAAGGATTTTCCAGGACCAAGGAAAGCATGAACAAATACACAAGGCATGAACAACATGATGCATGTACAGAAGAGGGTGAGCAACATCAGAGACCATGGTGTGCTAGATCCTATTTGTCCTGGTTTTTGAGAACTGATTATTAAATTTCCAATGTGAGATTTATACCTCAGAAATCAGTGAACCCTACAAATAAGGGCTTGATTTATTTATTTAATAGACTTAAGAAAAGGAGAAAGAAATTGTTAATAATAAGGATTAAGCTTAAAAGCTTAAAAGCAGCTATGTGATGTAGTGGATAGAGTACTGGCATTGGAGTCAGGAGGACATGAGTTCAAATTCAACCCCAGACTTGCAAACTATATGACCCTAGGCAAGTCAGTTACCCTGATTCCCACCTCCACCTTAAAACATGTGCTATGCATATTTTTTTTTCAGAGCCATTTATCAAACACTTATAGGCACAACCCTGAATAGTGTACTTAAATGGAAAGGGAGAGATGATGGCAACTGTGATAGTCCCTAAAGGGAATAAGGGGCTTGAACTTTATTTGGTAGACAAAAGTAATATCTGATCTTTATAAAGAGCTTGAAGATTTGCAAAGTACTTCATACACAATATCCCACAATTCTTATGAGGTGGATGTCAGAAGTATAATTATACCTTTTTATCAGATGAAGACACAGAGGTAAAAAAGCTTAAATAATTTGATAATGGACTTGAAACTAGTAAATGTAAGAGGTAAGATTCAAATTCAGGTTTCTCAACTCCAAGTCTAATGTACTTTCTATAACACCATGTTCAAAGAATGCTTTTAATCACAGGAGTAACCTGATCAGAAAAGTATCATCCTGGCAAAGATAAGATGACTGGAATGGAAAAAGCAGAGGTGGAAAGATAGAAGGCAATATTATTTTACATAGTAGGCAGTAAACTTTCCAGGGTAAATTTGATTTGATACCTTGAAGTAGGGGTGAAAACTGAAAATATAAATAAGTTCAAGAAATGTTTAGACAAATTAACAGAAAATAGATTGAAGATCACTGAAAAAAATTGTAGAGGAAATATCCCAAACTGCTGAAGTGATATTTCTATGATCTTCCTGAATTTACATTCCTTATAGAAGCCCCAGTTCTGTGACTTTACTTATAGTCTTCCCTCTATTTTCTCTTTTTCTGTAAGGAAAAAAAATAATGGATTGCATGGACCATATGCATCTTGTTCAAAACACTATTTTTAACTTTCATCTTACTATTTGTATTGGTTGGCAAGTTCAGAGAGAGCTAGCATCTCTTATATAAAGTTTACTGAACCCTTTTTAAGGGCTGTTCACAGCCTTTGGTGTTCAGTTGATCATCAGCCTCATGTGTAACTCCCAGAAGGTATTGGATTTACAGTGGTCATACATAGCAAAACTGTCAGATGGGCTAAAACAAATTGAGTGTAATCAATAGATCTCAAATTCACTGGTAAATTAAGGGTCATCTAACCAAGCAGGTCATCTAACCAACCCCTACAGAATGGACAGATGAAAATGGTTCCAGCTGCCACAAAGGCAGCAGATATAGGTAATGTGGAACCCTTAGATCTTAGAGATCAGACATTGAGGACATTAAGGTCATTCATTACATCTGGGGCTATCATAAGTCATTCTTGTTTTTGTCTCACCATGGGACTTTGATGACTCTAGAAGAGTGGGGTTGATGACTTTGTGCAACTTTGCCTCACTTAAATCCAGTTCACATGCAAGACATCATTCTGTGATGTCATTGGTCCTCTACAAACAAAGGATGAACCTATTACTCATTCCATTCCAGGCTTCACACTCCAGAATTGTACCATGCCCCAGATTTTCATCCTAAAGTTTACCCCAGCCCTGGAATTCACACATTGGAAGTACCCACTAGTACATTCAAATAGAATGTAATCTCCTTGAAGGTAAGGATTGTCTTTCTTTCTATCTGTTTTTGTATTCCTAGTTCTCATATTGTTCATGAGAACAAACCCTAAAATCTGAAATCATGTTAGAAATTTGTTAGGTCATTTGATAGAGTAGAGTGAGTTAGAAAGGAGTTGTGGCTCCTTCTCATCCATGTTCTGGAAAATTTATATCATATAGAAATTAGACAAGGGTGCCTGCACACAATCCATACATAAGTCTTTTGACAAAGGAACCCAAAATGGGTAGACCCATCAAAAGTCCTGGATGAGGAAACCCAAAACAAGAATGATTTGGATGAAAACAGGATCAGGGGTAACCTCAAATACCTTGTAACTGTCTCCATTATTCCTAGAGAATTACAAGAGTTAGGTGGTATTCTGTGTGTGAATAATCTTTAATCACATAAAATTGGATTTAAAGTAGCAAAATAATTTTTCCCAAGGAGCATAATAAATCATTTCCCCCACAAGAACATAACGAATGCTTAATAAATTCTTGTTAACTGAATGATAATTTCAAATTTTCTCAATGCTGTGCAATCCTTACAGGTAGGGCTGGTCACTCATGTAGTTACTAAGTGTGGATCAGAAAACTGCAGAATTGGAAGAACTTCAGAGACCATTTAGGGCAGCTAGGGGCTCCTAGGTACAGTTCTAGTTTCCTGAGCTTTCCCCATCTATTATATGAAACAAACCTCTTAACAGAAATCTGACCCACAAAACCGAGAAAGAAAAGCCAGGAGAAAGAACATATATCTCAGGATTTGTCTCCTGCAGCAGCATTGGGTGAATTCAGGCAGGTGAGTTTGGGCACAGAGGGTGGATCAGCCCCGTATCAGCCAGATTAGCAGCTAAATTGGAGCCAGGGATTCTGAGAGCTGGACCTGCTGGATCAGTGGTGGGGTTAGATGGCAGGGGCTTGAGTCAACTAGGGAGCAGAGGCACTGGTGTTGATGCTGATCCTCTGGAGCTTCCTGACAGGGCTGGGGGGGGGGGGAGTTCTGGTGCAGGAGGGCTGTGGACATCATCCCTGGGCTCCTCTGGTCTGAGGAACTCTGAGTCCATGCTGCCATTGTGGCTGAGGCCTCTTCTGGAACAAACAATTGCAAACTACTTCTGCCTCGGGCACAGGAGTGAGAGCAGAAGAACCAGCCCAGCTGACAATAGGGAGAGGAATGACCTCACCCCAGGCTAAAGCCCACCATGGATTGAAGGCAAAAGAATTCAATAGCTCCAAACCCTCCCTTCAAGCTAAGGGAGAAGGCTTCAATCAAGGTCACAGACACACCAGAGAAAGCAACCAGCACCTCCTACTGGCCATCCAAAGAAATTGAATTGCACCCAGTGAGTAAAGCCTCTAGTGATCCCAAGCCCCTGTGAACCAGCTCCTCCCTTACTCAAGGTCTTAGAAAAATGAAGAAGGGTCAGCAGAAAGGTTGGATCCATAGAAAAATTCTTGGAAGGAAAGGACCCTAACTCAGAGAGACCTAGAACCTCTGAGGAGAATATGATCTGGTCTTCAGCACAGAAAGACTTCCTTGAAGAAATAAGGAAGGAATGCAAAAATCAACTGGGAAATTTGGGAGACAATTAATACCTTGCAACAAGAAAACAAATCCTTAGAAAATACAATTGGATAAATGCAAAATGAGAATAATTCTCTCAGATCCTTAATTGGGCAAATGCAGAAAGAAAATAATTCTCTCAAAACCTCAATTGGTCAAAAGGAAAGCTCTTTCAAAAGTAGAATTGACCAATTGGAAAAGGAGTTGCAAAAGTTTAATGAGGAAAACTCCTCCCTAAAAAAAAGAATGTAGTCTGCAGAAACTAATGACTCCATGAGACAGCAAGAGCCAATTAAACAAAATCAAAAAATAGAAAAAAATAGAAGAAAATGTAAAATACCTCATCAGCAAAACCACTGACCTTGAGAATAGGTCGAGGAGGGGCAACCTGAGAATTATTGGACTTCCTGATGTTGAAGAGAAAAAAAAAGCCTGGACTTAATATTACAGGATCTAGTGATGGAAAACTGCCTTGATATCATGGAACTAGAGGGCAAAGTAGTTATTGAAAGAATATGTTCATCCCCTCCAGAAAAAGATCCTAAAATGAAAACAGCAAGGAATGTTGTGGCCAAATTCCAGAACTATCAGATAAAAGAGAAAATCCTGCAAGCAGCTAGAAAGAAACAATTTAAATATCAAGGAGCCACAGTAACGATTACACCGGACCTGGCTGCATCAACATTAAGGGACTGAAGGGCCTGGAATGAGATATTTTGAAGAACAAGGGAGCTTGGAATGCAGCCAAGAATCTACTATCCCGCAAAGCTGAGCCTTCTCTTCCAGGGAAAAAGATGGACATTTAACAAAATGGAAGAATTCCAAAAATTCCTGATGAAAAGACCAGAGCTAAATAGAAAATTTGGACATCAAACAGGAGGTTCAAGAGACACATGAAAAAGTAAAAAGAGGGGGGGTGGTAAAAGAAAAAAAACTGCTATCTAATAAGTTTAAACTGGCTATATCCCAGCATGGGGGGGAAGATTCTCATAAATCGTGAGAATTGTAACTCTAACAGAGAGAATATACCTAGCCAGAAGTGATGGACATTCATGACCTATCCATGAGACTGCTATCCAATGGGATGTAACTGGCTTTAACCCCACTTGGGAGAAAGACTAATAACTCTCAAGAATTTTAACTCTATTAGATAGAATGTACTTAGCTAGAAGTGACAGATACTCAGAATTTCCTATGATTCAGATAGAATGATCTAAAAAAAAAGTTGCTCCTTAAAAAGGGGGACAGGAAGGAGATGGGAGGAGGGAGGGGATTACACTAAGAGGCACCTATGGTAATAGAGGGGAAGAAGGGAGGAGATGAGAAACACCTGAATCTTCTTCTCATCAGACCTGGCTTAAAGTCAACCTACACATACTTAGTTAACTTATAAAACATCTAACCTTTCAAGTATTAAAAGGGGTAAAGGGGAGGGGGGATGGAGAAAGGGAAGGGGAGTGGGGAAAAAAGGGGAACTAACAAAAGGAAGGGAAGGGGAGGGAAAAGGGAAAAAGGGAAAGGGGAAAGAAAGGGGGAGGGGGTGATATAGAAGGGCAAACTCACTGAAGGGGGTGGTATTCAGAAACAAAATACTGGAGAATATGGATAAGGGGGAAAGGGGGAAAATACAAACAGAGGGAAGATAGCATGGAGGGCAATAAAGAATTAGTAATCATAACTTTGAATGTGAATGGGATGAACTCTCCCTTAAAATGTAAGCAAATAGCAGAGTGGATTAAAAACCAGAATCCTACAAAATGCTGCTTACAAGAAACTCATTTGAAGCAGATATATATATATATATATATATATATGTATGGAGAGAGAGAGAGAGAGAGAGAGAGAGAGAGAGAGAGTAAAGGAAAAAGGTGGAGCAAAATATATTTTGCTTCAGCTGAAGTAAAAAAAGCAGGGGTAGCAATCCTTATCTCAGACAAAGCAGCACCAAAAATAGATAGTGGTAAAAGAGATAAGGAAGGAAACTTTAAACTCCTAAAAGGTACCATAGACAATTAAGTTATTTCAATATTGAATATATATGCAACTAATGGGATAACATCCAAATTCTTAGAGGAAAAGCTGAAAGAACTACAGAAAGACAGACAGCAAAACTCTATTAGTGGGAGACCTCAACCTCCCACTCTCAGATCTAGAGAAATTGAATCATAAAAAAAACAAGAAAGAAGTTAAGGAGGTAAATAGATGATTAGAAAAACTAGATATGGTAGACTTATGGAGGAAACTGAGTGGGGATAGAAAGAAATATACCTTTTTCTCTGCAGCACATGGAACTTATACAAAAATTGTCCATGTACTAGGACATAAAAACCTAATGATCAACTGCATAAAGGCAGAAATAATGAATACATCTTTCCTCAGATCACAATGCAATAAAAGTCATATGCAATATTGGGCCAAGGAGATATAGACCCAGAACCAATTGTAAACTGAATAACCTCATTTTGAAAAATGAGTGGACCAAAAAAAATATATAAAGAATTAACCATTTTATCCTAGATAATGACAATAATGAAACAACATACCAAAACCTATGGGATTCATTCAAAGCAACTCTCAGGGAATATATTATAGCTTTGAATGCTTACATGAATAAATTGGAGAAAGAGGAAATCAATGAATTAAACATGCAACTAAAAAAATTAGAGAAAGAACAAATCAAAAATCCCCAATTAAATAGCAAATTAGAAATTCTGAAAAAAAGGAGAAATTCATAAAATCGAAAGCAAAATAACTATTGAATTAATAAATAAAACCAAAAGTTGGTGTTATGAAAAAGCCAATAAAATTGATAAACCTCTGGTCAATTTGATTAAAAAAAGAAAAAAGAAAACCAAATTGCTAGTATCATAAAGGAAAAAGGTGAACTCACCACCAATGAGGAGGAAATTAAAGTAATAATTCAGGATTATTTTGCACAACTCTACCCCAATAAATTTGATAATCTAAGTGAAATGGATGAATATTTACAAAAATATGTTGCCCAGGTTAAATGAAGAAGAGGTTAAATACCTAAACAACCCTATCTCAGAAAAAGAAATTCAACAAGCCATCATTGAACTTCCTAAGAAAAAATCTCCAAGGCCTGATGGATTCACAGGTGAATTCTACCAAACATTTAAGGAACAATTGGTTCCAATTCTATATAAACTCTTTGGAAAAATAGGAAAAGATGGAACTCTACCTCACTCTTTCTATGAAACCAATATGGTGCTGTTACCTAAACCAGGAAGAGTTAAAACAGAGAAAGAAAATTATAGACCTATCTCCCTGATGAATATAGATGCAAAAATATTAAATAAAATCTTAGCAAAATGATTACAACAAGTTATCACTAGGATAATACATTATGATCAAGTAAGATTTATCCCAGGATTGCAGGGTTGGTTCAATATACTCAATTATATCAACAACAAACCTATCAGAAATTATATGATCACGTCAATAGATGCTGAAAAAGCTTTTGACAAAATATAGCATCCATTCCTACTAAAAACACTAGAGAGTGTAGGAATAAATGGATTGTTCCATAGAATAATTAGCAGTATATTTCTGAAAATATCAACAAGCATTATATTCAATGGGGAGAGGCTAGAGGCATTCCCAATAACATCAGGGGTGAAACAAGGGTGCCCATTATCACCACTACTGTTCAATATCATATTAGAAATGTTAGCTTCAGCAATTAGAGAAGAAAAAAACTGAAGGAATTAGAATTGGGAAGGAAGAGACAAAACTCTCACTCTTTGCAGATGACATGATGGTATAACTAGAAAATCCCAAGAAATCATCCAAAAAACTACTGGAAACAATTAGCAATTTTAGCAAAATTTCAGGTTATAAAATAAACCCTCATAAATCCTCAACTTTTCTATATATGTTTAGCAAGATACAGTAGGAAGAGCTAGAAAGAGAAATCCCATTCAAAGTAACCTCAGATAATATAAAATACCTGGGAGTCTATTTGCCAAGACAGACTCAGAAGCTTTTTGAAAACAATTATAAAACACTTCTCACACAAAATAAATCAGATTTGAATAACTGGGCAAATATCAACTGCTCATGGATAGGTAGAGATAATATAATAAAAATGACAATTCTGCCAAAACTAAATTATCTGTTTAGTGCCCTACCAATCAAAATTCCAAAAAATTACTTTAATGAGTTAAAAAAAATTGTAAGTAAATTCATATGGAGAAATAAAAAGTCAAGAATTTCCAGGAACTTAATGAAAAAAAGTGCAAAAGAAGGGGGCTTAGCCCTACCTGATCTAAAATTATATTATAAAGCATCAGTCATCAAAACTGTTTGGTACTGGTTAAGAAATAGAGTGGTGGACCAGTGGAATAGACTGGGTGCAAAAGCAGGAGACAATTATAGCAATCTGCTATTTGATAAACCCAGAGTCCAGCTATTGGGATAAAAAATTCTCTTTGATAAAAACTGCTGGGAAAATTGGAAGTTAGTATGGAAGAAACTTAGATTAGACCAACACCTAACACCCTTTACCAAGATAAGATACAAATGGTTACAGGACTTAGACATAAAAAACAATACTATAAGCAAATTAGAAGATCAAGGACTAGTTTACCTGTCAGATCTGTGGAAAGGGGAGCAGTTTATGACTAAGGAAGAGTTGGAGAACATCACCAAAAACCAACTAGATGATTTTGATTACATTAAATTAAAAAGCTTTTGCACAGATAAAACCACTGTAACCAAGATCAAAAGAAAGATAGTAAATTGGGAAACAATCTTTACAACTAATGATTCTGAAAAAGGACTCCTTTCTTTTAGGCTTTTGCAAGGCAAACGTGGTTAAGTGGCTTGCCCAAGGCTACACAGCTAGGTAATTATTAAGTGTCTGAGACCAGATTTGAACCCAGGTACTCCTGATTCCAGGGCTGGTGCTTTATCCACTACACCACCTAGCCATCCTAAAGGACTCATTTATAAAATATACAGAGAACTGAGTCATATTTTTAAAACAAAAAGCCATTCCCCAATTGACAAATGGTCAAAGGATATGCAAAGGCAATTTACAGATGAGGAAATCAAAGCTATCCATAAGCCATATGAAAAATTGTTCTAAATCATTAATTATTAGAGAAATGCAAATTAAAGCTTCTCTGAGGTACCACCTCACACCTCACAGACTGGCCAATATGACCAGAAAGGTTAATGATCATTGTTGGAAGGGTTGTGGGAAATCTGGGACACTATTACACTGTTGGTGGAGCTATGAACTCATCCAACCTTTCTGGGGAGATATTTGGAACTAAGCCCAAAAGGCAACAAAAATGAGCATACCCTTTGACCCAGCAATGCCACTGCTGGGTCTATACCCTGAAGAGATAATGAAAAAGGGTAAAAACATCACTTGTACAAAAATATTTATAGCAGCCCTGTTTGTGGTGGCAAAGGATTGGAAATCAAGTAAATTTCCCTCAATTGGGGAATGGCTTAGCAAACTGTGGTATATGTATGTCATAGAACACTATTGTTCTATTAGAAACCAGGAGGGATGGGATTTCAGGGAAACCTGGAGGGATTTGCATGAACTGATGCTGAGTGAGATAAGCAGAACCAGAAAAACACTGTATACCCTAACATCAACATGGGGGTGATGTCCTACCTTGAAGGACTCCTCATTCCATTAGTGTAAGAATCGGGAACAATTTTGGGCTGTCTGCAAAGGAGAGTGCCATCTGTATCCAGATAAATAGCCATGGAGTTTGAACAAAGTTCAAGGACTATTCCCTTTAATTTAGGAAAAAAAAACAGATATCTTATTGTCTGATCTTATCTCTTATACTTTTTGTTTCTTTCTTAAGGATATGATTTCTCTCTCATCACACTCAATTTGGATCAATGTACAACATTTAAACAATGTAAAGACTGACAAATTACTTTCTGTGGGGGATACCTGGGTCCCTGTGGGTGCCTGACCTACCAATCCAGGGATCAATCACAAAGGACAACTTGGATGGTCAGTGGGAAAAGTCTGCTAGAGTGATTGCAAAGCCCAGGATAGACCTGGCCCTGGGAAATGGAAGCAAACCTGCAGAGCCACAAAGCAGAGAGCCACCTAGTAGTTGCTTCCAGAGTGCTCAGTTCATAGACAGTAAGGGGGCTGGGGGAGACTGTCGAGGTCTCTCTGCTATCCCTGGGATAGAACTCTATTGCTTTGTTTATATTCACACCCTGGTCACAGTCTGGGGTCCCTTTTTGCCATAGTGGAGCAGGGACCCTTCTCACAGTTTCAGGGCAGAAGGGGAACGATTGTGGTCATCCCCAGACCAGAGCACAGACCAGGAGAGCTGTCAGAGTCTCTCATAAGACATTGAAGGAATTCAAGACCTTGGAGGTTGTGTCCCCAAAACACTCAAAAGCTTGGGAAGCATGGTAAAACCAGGTCATGGGCTGGGGAAATGAGTAAATAGAAAAAAAAATAATCTGGTCATAGATAATTACTTTGGTCCCATGGAAGATCAAGACATACACTCAGAAGATGACAAAGTCAAAGCTTCTGTATCCAAAGCCTCCAAGAAAAATAAGAGTTGGGTTCAGGCTTTGGTAGAGTTCAAAAGAGATTTTGAAAATCAAATAAGGAAGATGGCGACAAGAAAGGATCAAGTCTCAGGCACTATCTCATAAAACTCATAAGCTAAGGACTCTAACTAAACTTTCGAGAGGCAGAACCCACAGAGGGATCCAGGGAAGCAGTTCTCCTACTCAAGGTAACCTGGAAAAGAGCAGAAAGGCTCTGCTCCCCGGGGTCAGAGGGGCAGCCCACCAGAGGGGTGGCCTGCCAGAGCAAAAGAACTTCATCCTCCCAGAGGCAGCCCCAGGGCACTGGGAGCCTCAGCTCACAGCAGCAGGGGAGTCTCCTGAGCTACACCCAAGGGAGCACTGGGAACAAAGTGGAAGAACAGCAGGGGGACCTCTGCCTGAGCGAGCACGTGAAGCACAGCCCTCAGGGCACACAGCAGTCAACATGGTCTTTCAGCAGCCCAGATGAGGAAACAGAAGTAGGCAGAGCCGGTAAGCAGGAGCCCCCAGGGCATGAGCCCATTGAACCTAGGGAGGGGAGTGAAAAGAGAGAGACTGCTGAGCTCTGTCTTCTGACCCTGGAACAGGACTCTGGGGCTCTGACCACATTCAGATCCTGATCGCAGCCTAGGCTCCCCCATAGAACAGCAGGCTCCCCCCCCCCACTCAGCCCCATGGCAGAGGGGAGCGCTTATGGTCATTCACAGACCAGGAGGGAGGACACAGCCTCACATACTGAGACCCTTGTAGGAGTGTCCCAAAAGCTCAGGAAGCACCCCAAAACCAGGCTAAGGCTGGGAAAATGAGCACGCAGAGAAAAAAGAGGAACAGCATTGAGAAATATTTTGCAAATGAGCCCAAGAAGGATCAAAATGATCAGTCTGAACATGAGGAAGCACAAGTTCCTGCATCTAAAGACTCCAAGAAAAACAGAAATTGGGATCAGGCTATGACAGAGCTCAAAAAAGACTTTGAAAATCAAATGAGGGTGTTAGAAGGAAAAACTGGGAAAAGAAATGAGAGAGATGCAGGAAAAACATGAAAATGAAGTCAGCAGCCTAGTCAAGGAAATCCAAAAAAATGCTGAAGAAAATAGCATGCTAAAAACCAGCTTAGGTCAAATGGATAAAACAGTTCAAAAATTTATTGAAGAGAAGAATGCTTTAAAAAGCAGAATTGGACAGATGGAAAAAGAAATAAGAAAACTCTGAGGAGAACAAATCCTTCAGACAAAGAATAGAATTCAGGGAGATTGATGAATTTACCAGAAATCAGGAATCAATACTTCAAAACCAAAAAAATGAAAAATTAGAAGAAAATGTGAAATATCTCATTGAAAAAACAAGTGATATGGAAAACAGACTTAGGAAAGATAATTTAAAAATTATTGGAATACCTGAAAATCATGATCAGGAAAAGAGCCTTGACATCATTTTCAAAGAATTACTACAGGAAAATTGCCCTGATATTCTAGAAGCAGAGGGCAAAATAGAAATGGAGAGAATCCACTGATCTCCCCAAGAAAGAGATCCCAAAAAACCAACCCCTAGGAATATTATAGCCAAGTTCCAGAACTCCCAAGTCAAAGAGAAAATATTACAAGCAGCCAGAAGGACACAGTTCAAATATTGTGGAGCTGCAGTCAGGATCACACAGGACTTAGCAGCAACTACATTGGAAGCTTGTAGGGCTTGGAATATAATATACCAGAAGGCAAAAGAGCTTAGAATGCAACCAAGAATCAACTACCCAGCAAGGCTGAATGTCCTCTTCCAGGGAAAAAGATGGACTTTCAATGAACCAGGGGAATTTCAAATGTTCCTGTTGGAATGGCCAGAGCTAAACAGAAGGTTTGATCTTTAGATACAGGACTCAGGTGAAGCATAGAGATTGCAGGAGAGGGGGAAAATATGAGGGACTTAATGATTATGAACTGCATGTATTCCTGTATAGAAAAATGACACTGATAATACTCATATGAACCTTCTCAGCTAATAGAGCAGGTAGAGGGAGCTTTTATAGTTGAAGCACAGGAGAAAGCTGAATTTGAAGATAAAATACGGTGTAAAAATGGAGTCAATAGAGAAAAGAGAGGGGGAATAGGCCAAGATATTTCATATAATAAGATTTTTATTTATTACAATGAGCTATTGCAATGATATGGAAGGAGGGAAGGCAAGGGGGAATGAGGGAAACTTCACTTTCATCAGAGGTGGTTAGGAGAGGAAACAGCATATATACTCAATGGGGTATAGACATCTGGAGTAAGAAGGGGGACAGGGGAAAGGAGGGGTACATGAGTGATGGAGGAGAGGATGGGCCATGGTGGGAGAGTGTTCAGATATAACACATTTTCTTTTTTACTTCTTGCAAGGGGCTGGGATTGGATGGCCTGTCTGGGACCATAGGGTCAGGTGGATTCTGGGCCTAAGGGGTGGTAGGGGGGCTCAGGGCCTCTTGGCCCTAGAGCCTGGGATCTGTCTGCTGCACCACTCAGCTACCCTACAGCAGAGTCAGAGTTAAAGGAGAGAGAAAGTACATGGTAGTGGAGAAATACGAAAGAAGAGAGTTGTAATCAGCAACGGCAATGGTGGAAAAATATGGAAGCAACTTTTGCCATGGCCTTATCATAAAGAATGTGATCCACCTGTGACAGAGTTGTTGGTGTTGGAATAAAGACTCAAGCACATTTATTATTATTATTATTATTATTATATTATTATTATTATTATTATTATTATTATTATTATTTCGGGGGGTGCAGGGCAAATGGGGCTGGGTGGCCTGCCTGGGGCTGCATAGCAGGGTGATCGTTGGGTGTCTGAAGCCAGATTTGGACCCAGGTGCTCCTGGATCAAGGGCCAATACTCTGTCCACCACCCAGACACCCCTACTATTATTATTATTGTATTTTATTTTGGGTCTTTTTTTTTCTTTTTTCTTTTTTGTTTTTGCAGGGCATTAGGGTTCGGGTGGCTTGCATGTCACACAGCTGGGTGATTGTTGGGTGTATGGGGCTGGATGTGGGTTTGGGTGCTCGTGGCTCCAGGGCTCATGCTCCATCCATTGCACCACCTGGCCATACCTACAATTATTACTATTATTTTTTTTAATTTTAATTTTTTTCTCTCTCCCCTTTACCTTATCGCTCAAGCAAGTTTATATTTATGGGGGAGGGGGTATTTCATTTATTCTTAAACAAGAATATTTTATTAATGTAAAAAACATTATTTGTACAAAATGAGAATAAATATTAAATTAATAAAAAAAAGTTTAAAAAATTTAAAAAAAAGAAAATCAAATAAGGGAGGTAGAGGAAAAATTGGCAAGAGAAGTTAGAGTGGTGCAGGAATATCTTGAAAACTAAGTCATCACTTTGGTGAAAGAGAAGATACCCTTAAAATGCCTAAGAAAACATGTTAAAACAATTTTAGTTCAAATGGAAAAATCAGTTCACAAGGTCAGTGAGGAGAATGCCCTAACAAGCAAAGTTGGCCAGATGGAAAAGGAAATTAAAAAAAAAACTCTCTGAAGAACAGAATTTTTTCAAATGCAGAATGGAGCCAAGAGAAGCTGATGATTTTGTGAAAAATCAAGAAACAATAAAACAAATCCAAAAAGAATGAAAAAAATAGAAGAAAATGTGAAATATTTCATTGGAAAAAACACTGACCTGGAAAATAGATCCAGAAGAGAGAATTTAAAAATTATTAGGCTACCTG
Organism: Macrotis lagotis; assembly: GCF_037893015.1. Lineage (NCBI taxonomy): Eukaryota > Metazoa > Chordata > Mammalia > Peramelemorphia > Peramelidae > Macrotis > Macrotis lagotis. Next base: position 144,838,148 of record NC_133658.1, on the reverse strand, counting down.
AAATTCATGACCAGGAAAAGAGCCTTGACTTCATTTTAAAAGAATTTCTCCAGGAAAATTGCCCTCATATCTTAGAAGCAGAGGGTAAAATAGAAATTGTGGAATCTACTGATTACCTTCTGAAAGAGATTCACCCCCCAAAAAAATACTCCCAGCTATATTATAGCCAAATTCCCAGACTCCCAAATCAAAGAGAAAATATCATGATGCCACAGGACTTAGCAGTGTCTACCTACATTAAGGGCTTGTAGGGCTTGGAATATGATATTCTGGAAGGCAAAAGAGCTTGGATTATAAGCAAGAATCAACTACTCAGCAAAACCGAACATCCCCTTTCAAGGGAAAAGATGAACATTCAGTGAAATAGGGGAATTTCTGACTTCCCTGTTGAAACAACCAGAGTTGAACAGAAAAGTTGATCTCCAAGTACAGGACTCAGGTGAAACATAGTGAGAATGGATTGGAAGGGAAAATTGTGAGGGATTTAATGATGTTGAATTGCTTGTATTCCTACATAGGAAGATGATACTGCTAACTCATATGAAACCTCGTTTATTAGAGCAGTCAGGAGGAGCATATATAGACAAGGCACAGGAAAGAGTTGAATATGAAAGTATAATAATACTATAAAGATGGAGTCAATGGGTGAAAAAGGAATGTACTGGGGGAAAGAGAAAGGAGAGGTAGAATAGCCTAGGATATTTCACATAAAAGAGACAAGAAAAAGCTTTTACAATGAAAGGTGGGGAGGTGAGGGGGAATGAGTGAGCCTTCATTCTCATTGGAAAAAGGCTCAGATAGGAAACAACATACAGACTCAATTAGGTTCTAGAAATCTATCTTACTCTAGGGAAAAAGGAGTGGACAGGGGAAGGGGAGAAGAATGTAGGTGACAGAGCAGAGGGAAGTTCATGGGCAAAGGTAGTCAGATACAAGACACTTTTTTTTGGAAAAGTGTTGGGATTGGGTAGCCTGCCTGGGGTCACACGTCTAGGTGATTGTTGGGTGTCTGAGGCTGGATATGGGCTCAAGCCCTCCTGGTTCTAGGGCCAGTCCTCTGAACCTTGCACCTCTTGGCTGCCCCACAACACACTTTTGAGGAAGGACAAAGCAAAAGGAGAGAGAGAATAGAATAAAGGGAAGTGGGGAGTAATAAATGGAGGGAAATAGAGTTAGTGATAGCAACTGTAGAAAAAAATATTGAAGCAACTTCTCTGATGGACTTATGATAAAGAATGGAATCCATCCCAGAGACAGAGCTGATGATATCTGACCACAGACTGAAATACATTTTTTTCTTTCTCTCATTTTATTTTTCTTGAGGTTTTTCTATCTTTGGGGGGGAGGGGAGATTACTTTTGCAAGACTATTTTAGCAATGTAAAAATAAATAAAATTATTTTAAAAAGAAAATTAGAATGCAAATAGATAAACTGGAAACAAAAACAGCTAATTCTTTGAAAAAATTAATTTAGCCAATCTTGATTGGGTTGGGAAAGAAAAAGACAAAAAATCAAATTATCAAAATATAATGAAGAGTGTGAAATCTTAGGAAATTTTTTTTTTTAAAACTACCATATAGGGGCAGCTAGGTGGTGCAGTGGATAAAGCACTGTCTCTGAAGTCAAGAGTACCTGAGTTCAAATCTGGCCTCAGACACTTAATAATTACCTAGCTGCGTGGCCTTGGACAAGCCACTTAACCCCATTTGCCTTGCAAAAACCTAAAAAAAAACTCCCCAAACTACCAGATATACTAATATACTAACAAAACTGAATACATGAGGCAGCTAGATGGCCCAGTGGATAGAGCACTGGACCTAGAGTCAGGAGTACCTGAGTTCAAATCTGACCTCAGACACTTAATAATTACCTTTGTGATCCCTGGGTAAGTCATTTAACCCCAATGCCTTGCAAAAAAAAAAAAAAAAACCCAAAACCAAAAATTAATGCAAAAAAGAAATAGAGGAAAAACTTCAAAAACATAAAATATCCAAACTAATAGGAAAAGAAATACAGATTCCATCCTGACCCCTCAGTGAAACTATATCAGCTTAGGTCACTCAGGCAGAAAATACATGGACCAACTAGTTGATGCAGTAGGTAACGTACTGGTCATGGAGTCAGGAGAACTGAAATTTGAATCGAGCTTTAGACCTAATTTCCATGCAGGGCCAACTCCAGTCATCCTGATTCATATCTGATCACTGGACTCAGATGGCTCTGGAGGAGAAAGTGAGACTGATGACTTAGCACAGCACCTCCTCACACAAATCCAATTTATATGCTTACCATGGCATCACCTCCCTGATGTCATGGCCTTCTTTGAGAAAGAAGGCCAAACATCATCGTCATCACAGGGATTAGTGTTGGCCAACCCTTCCATTAATGGTCCAGCATTGACCAACTTCCCCATTAAGGGGAAGAAGAGCATTGAATTCCTTTCTTTCTAGTCTGGGATGGTTTGTCCAAGCTTAGAAAGCCTTATGCCCTACCCCCACCTTGGTAAAGACTTATTATTTTGAAGAGACATCCAATTTCTTTAGCTTGTTACTGTTCAAAGCAATCTACTAAGCTCAAGCAATTAACTTGCCTTAGACTTCCCAGTAGCAATAATTAAAGGAATTAAAACTATGTATCACCATACTGGATAAATCCAGATCTTAAATAACCCAGTCTTAGAAAAAAAAGAATCAAATTACCTGTACAGAAACTATAAGTGATAGGGGTTGGGGAATAACTCCTGTTTCCGATGGATTAATAGGAGAATTCTATAACTTTTTATCAATTATTTTAAATAACTTATTTTAAATAAAATGAAAATAGTTCAGAAAAAAAGAATTTGATCAACAAACCTTAGAAAGTACTTTCCAATAACAGGGTCTCTAAAAGGTTTCCTTGGTTGATCTACCCTATCTTCCCAGTGGTACTTAAAAACCATAAGTTATAGACCCTAGTATTCTATCACCATATGAATATGTCTCCTCATCTCACGATCCTTAATTCTGTTTATATTCCTTTTCTACAGGCATGTTTGCCTTTCTGAGAACATGTATGTGCATGTATGTGTGTGTGTATTTGAAGTTGTTTTTAATAAAGCTGTTTCTAGCATTAAAATAGTACTCAAATGGATCTATGATTTTATTATTTTGATTGTTTCTTTCAATGACAATTTTTTTTATTTGTTTTCCAATTATATACAATAGAAGTTTCTTTTCTTTTTTTTTTTTTGCCAGCCAGTGGGGGTTAAGTAGCTTGCCCAAGGCCACAAGGCTAGGTAATTATTATGTGTCTGAGGCCAGATTTGAACTCACGTACTCCTGACTCCAGGGCCGGTGATCTATCCACTGAGCCACCTAGCCGCCCCAATAGTAGTTTCTACATATCATTTTTTGTAAGGCTTTGAATTTTACACTCCCCCCCAAGGCTGTCTGATAATCTTTGCATTGTTTCCATGTTATACTCAATGACATAAATTGCAGCCCCTCCTTGCCTCTTGATCCTGTGCAACTGGTAACTGAGAGTTGCTCATAAATTAAGCACAGAGGGCCCACCCAGGATTCTAACACAAAGTAGTTAGTTGATTTAGCTAATTCTCATTTCCAGGAATAATGATTCACATACCTGTCTGTAAGAAAAACTATCTCTAGTTTTAATTCATATATATTCAAATTTCATATGGTTAATAAATTCATTTCTGTTAGAAAAAAGGAATTTTGGGACAGCTAGTTGGCATAGTGGATAGAGCACTGGCTCTTGGAGTCAGGAGGATCTGAGTTCAAATACAGCCTCAGACACTTAATTGCCTAACTATGTGACTTTGGGTGTCACTTAACCCTACTGCCTTAAATTAAAAAAAAAAAAAGAATTTTGTCAAAGTCAAAAGTTTTCAAGTTCACAAGACTATTGAAATATAAATAAATGAAGTGTATGACCACAAGAGGATCCTTGCTAATAAAGTGCTCATACATCTTCTATTTGAAGACCTTTGTTGATGAGGAACTCACTGCCATTAAAAAAGATTATGCCACTTTTAGACAGCTCTAATCATTAAGAAGTTTTTCCTCCTATCAAGTATGAATCTGCCTAACCATAATTTTCACTCATTGGTCTTAGTTGTATTTTTAGGAATCTAATAGAATAAGAATGATCTCTCTTTCTTTTGAGTCATTGGTGTGGATGAAGATCTAGGAAGGTCCATACAGAAAGACTGCAGATTTCAAAACCATGAAGATCTTTTTCCCCCCAATATAAATTGACTTCCAGAATATACTCTGAAAACAGAATATATACCCTGTAAACTTCAAACTAAGTCACTATTTTCTTTCTTCCTTCTCTGTCTAAAGGCACCTTGTTCCAAAACTTTCATTTACCCACTTCTCTACTTCTTCTCGTTTCTGTAGACATGATGTCATTTCTATTTCAGATGATTAGGGTCTGATTTTAGTTCTGTTTTCTAATGCCATGGTCTCGATGTCTATTTAATTGATAACTGGGGCCCATTACTGTTAGATGTTCTCCGAGATGTTGTTCTGTGTCTGTGACTCATGGGACTTGTGGGGGGGGGTTGGGGGGGAAGGACACAAAACCACAGAACTCATGCCAAACTCGGGAGCTTTGGAGGAGAGAATTTCCTTTCTAGCTGCCCTTTGTCCCAGCAGGCCTTAGGATTCTATTTAGTCTAATTCATCAAAGTATCCTTAATTTTTGGAATCTATGTTGCCTGACCCTGCAGAAATCATTCTTTCTCAATGGGGATTTTTTCTCAGGGTCACAGAGTTTAGATAGGGGTTATGTTGACATACTGCAAACTTCTTTTTACTTCCTTCCCATACATTCTGCCAATCCAACAATAAAACAAAAATTTTAAAAGATTTCCAATTCCACAATAAACAATAAAACAAAAAAGTTGTTTTTCAAAGATGAAATTGCCTTGGACTTTGCTTAAATCAAACTTAATATTCAGTTTTTTCTTCTCTCCATCTTTGTCACAATTACAAGAAGAATTCATTTCTAACAATCCAGTAACTAATAATTCAGTGTTATTTTAAAGTATTCCTGGAATTCTGCTAACAAATACTTAATGAACAATTTATGAGTTTAAGCATTATGCTAGACCCAGAGGGAAGGAGGAGGAATACAAATTTTAGATGAGACATAGTTCCTGTCTTCATTAGGTTTACAGATGAGTGGAGAAAACAAGATGCAAACACAGACAATCACAATACTCTGTATTACAGGATGGGTGCATTAGAGATGGCTAAGACAAGGTGCTATGAAGAAGTCTTAAAGAGAAGGTTGCTGCTGGTTCCATGGAGGAGGTGGCATTCAAGTTGGTTTGGGTTAGGAGAGGTGGGACTTTAGCAACTGAAGAAGGGGAGGGAAAGACATTCCTCTGCTCGGCATGAGAAGAGGCATGGAAACTTAAAGAATCTGATGTGTCTGCAGTATAGAGGTGTGGAAGGGAATTATCAGATAAAGCTAAAATAGTGGTCAAGTGTCAGACTGTGGTGGACTGTGGTGAATTCACTGTGGTGAATCTCCAAAATGCTAGAATGACCCAATAGATGTTCTTTCCTATGCAAATCGATACATTAGCTCATCATAGCTCCTCATTTTTGATGACTGCTCCAGCTTGTATATATCTTTTATTCCAAGGTGTTACATGACAGCTCTTCACAAGCAGGACTTGCCAAATGGACAAAGAGGTCTACCTTTGATAATTTTTCTTCATTCCCTTATCTCTCCTATTTCTCCTTTCAGGGGGTCTTCTCTCTTTTGGACCCTTTGCTAATACTGATACAGGATAACCCAGCCCCAGAGGTATTCACATTTTTAATGTGAGATTCTGCAAAATCAAAAAACCTCCAAGAACAAATGAAATAAATCATAGGGTGGGATTTGAGGCACCATGACAGATGGTGAGAGATACTTTGGGGTGGGTGACCTCACTTTAGCCATAGGTGACTAGCAGGGTAGTGTAATGGAAAGAGCGCTAGACCTGGGTGGTTCTGCCCCAAGTGACCCTCAGCAAATCATTTCCTCCCTCTGGACATCAGCTTCCTCCTCTGCAAAAAGAGATGATTGAACTAGATGACTCTAAGGTCCCTTCCAATTCCTTTGACTCTATGGCAGGCCAGTGTTTCCCAGTTGTCTGACCATTGACTGTCTCTTCTCTTGGTGGTCTCATTCCTTGACTCCACTGAGTTTTGCTTGCTATGCTATCCTTGAATTGGTGGGTCTGCACCTGTCCAACCCTTCCTATCACATGTTAATGGAGGTCAAGTAACTGAAGTAGGAGTTCTTGTCTGAACAACAAAACTTCCCAGCACTTGTTTATTTATTTATCTACTTAGAAATTCAAGTGTTTCTTTTAAAAATCAAATCCAGTGAATAATACAGACTGGCTCAGGGCCAGCCAAGGCTGGCTCTGTGGACTATCTCTCATACTTCCTCCCCTCCCTAGAAAAGACAGGCCCGCCCCAGCTTGACTCCATCACTACAGCCTCTCCATTGGGCACTCTCCTGGAGGAGGGAACTCCGCCCATTCCATGCCACAGTCTCCACCTCTATCCTTGGAATTTAAAGGAGCCGGGAGCTGTTCAGGCAACTCAGAGCTGAGATTCAACCAGGAACCTGCAACTTCGGAGAAAGCTATTGGAGAGCTACAGAAAAGAAGGAGAGGTAGGTCGAATATTGGCCCTTCCTTTCAGCTGAACTACTCTTTTCCCTTTGTTAGGAGTCGGGAGGAAACCCCAGCAATGAAGGGATTTCTGAAAGTTAGGATTAGTTTTGCACTTTGAGAAAAAAGAGCGATTGAAGTGGGGATCCCCTTTTTTTGCAACTCTCACCATTTGCCCTGGGACTTAATAAAGTGTTGGGGCCAGGCTATGGGTTAATAGAGGGTGCTGTTTCTATTTTGAGGAAAAGAAGAAAGATAAAGGGAGAGGGGAAAGAAAAAAAAAGGAAGGAAAAAAATTGCCTGTCTAGCGTCTTCTTGTTCTGGGTCATGGGTAGGGAAGTTTAATAGGTATAGCCCTTGGAGAAGAAACCTCTGATATGCAGAGTCAGGGAAAAGTGGAAAGCAGTTTGAAAAAATGGTTTTAGAACACCTGATGACTAATGGACCTGAAGTCATTTTCCTTTGGGACATCAGCATGAAGTCAGATTACCTATCTGTTACTGACTGGGTGGCTCCTAATTAGTGGATACAATTGGAAAGTAAAGGGGGAAGGTGAAAGTCCCTTTAGCCTGAATTTAGTTTCCTGTTGAAGTGTGTTGGGTGAGAGTAAGAGGGTTGGGGGTAGAGGGGTGGGTAGGAGAAATGATCTGTACACACAAAGACCTCTGTGATTGTTCCCTAGATTTCTTCCTTATGCTTCCTACTGTTTTGTCCCACCCTTCTCACCTGGTTGATGATGGACAGAATTCTTTAAGGATTTCTTTTACCATTTGTGGAAGCAGAATAATAAGATTAATAGCCTTTAGTCATAGAGCATTTGCCCCCTAGAAGGCTATAAGCCTCTCTATATTTTCCCTTGTGCAATATTTACTTTTCTTAATCTTCCAAGGAGAAAGAAAGAGGTAAACCTGAGTCCACAGACCACTGTTGGCAAAAGCAGGAAGGAAGGTAATGACTTACTGAAGGCCAAATAGTAATTTGGTGGCAGATCTGTACTACTAGCTGAAGTCTCCCAACTCCTTGGTGACAGTTCAAATCATTAATGTTGTCCACTTCTCCCTCATCCTCTTTTGAAAAAAACAAAACCCCACACTATTAAAAAAAAAAAAGAAACAGAAAAAGAAAATAGTCTGCTGATTCCCCCCCCCCCACCATATTTTCAGCCCAGTGAAGAATATTCTCCTCTCCCCATGAAAATGTGCAGCAGAATCTGAGGATCTAGACACTGAGAAAGACTTGGATCAATAGGTGAACATTTAATTAAAAAAAAAAGAAAAATGCTTCCTGTTGGTGCATTAGCAAGGTTACCTTGGCTATTAAATTATAAATAGCACCATTCCTCCCTTTTGTGTGGGCTAGCCTCTGTTTTCAGAGATGCCAATCTAAGAGTCTCTGAAATTTAACCCAAGCAAATAATATCTTTCTTCAAATCACCTAAGTTTCTTCTTGTCCTATCTCCCCCAGGCCATTTCAGTTTATCTCCAAATGCCTGGAGACAGTTTTTTCTTGATATTTATGATAATTTTGCATTTGTAAGTATGACTTTGTGGAAGTATTCTATGCTCCCCTGGGACATAGTGGAGTATCATCTGAGATAGAGAGATGCTGCTTTGAGACACAAGAACTTTAAGAAGAGGCTGACTCATTAGCCTGTAAATTCCTGTGGGCCTGAGAAGCCTTACTCAGTAAATGAATGTTAATTAATTGAGTAGATTATAATAGTGTTATCAGCTCTCTCATCTGGTGGTTAAAGCACGGTCAGCTAAAGTCAAATCTACATGACGCCAAACATCTGGGGGGAAACTGAAGAAAGGGATTAATTCTATAACTAGATTCAATTATTTATTAAATATTCGATTGAAGTGTATAGCAGACAGTTGGGGATGAGGTATTAGAGCTCAGGAGAGAGGGATGAAGGCTAGATATGCAAATTTGGAAGCATTTGCACAGAGATGTTCTTTGTATCCATATGTATGGATGTTATCATCAAGCCCGAGAGTGAAGATTGAGAAGAAGGCACAGGACAAAGTCCTGGGGCAAACTCCTTGATAGGGTGTAGACCACCAATAGGTAGGTGTATGCTGCCAAATGTCAATCTTTTCCTCAACCACCAAAAATTATACTTGGCTCTTGAAGACTTTCAGTTTCTAGGTTGCTCACAGTGGACATGATCAAGTTGTTAAATGTTGTAAATGCCCTAGTCAGGATTTGAAACCAGGTTGCTTGACTCTACAGCCTGTGTTCATTCCATTATTATGTCTCAAGATCAGTACTTGGTCCTGTGCTGCTCCACATTTTTATCAGTGACTTGAATGAAGCATATGAAATTTTCAAATGGCACAAGACTGGAAGTCATCAACTAATTTGGGGGGAACAGGATCAGGATTCAAAAAACTAGAGAAGCTAGTCATCCAGTCAATCAATAGACATTTATTAAGTGCCTACTATGAACCAGGCACTGTGCCTTTAAGCCCTGGAAGACTGGGCCAAATATAATAAAACTATATTTAATTGGGATAAGTGTTGATTTCAAAGTATATGAGGACAAGATGTGAGCGTCATGATTACACAGTAATTTGTTAGAATAAAGTTGGGATTTTTTAAAAGTTTTTTTGCAAGGCAAATGGGGTTAAGTGGCTTGCCCAAGGCCACACAGTTAGGTAATTATTATTAAGTGTCTGAGGCAGGATTTGAACTCAGGGATTCCTGACTCCAGGGCTGGTGCTTTATCCACTGTGCCACCTAGCGGCCCTAAAGTTGGGATTTTAATGGATTATAAAACTTAATATAAATCAATAAGATTATACAGCCAAAACAAAAGTAAATAAATAGCAATGATCATGCCTTTTTAGTATACTTTTTTAGAAAACGTGTACAATCTTGGGTTAAACTAAGAGATGCACAGGGCCCAGAACTAGAAATGTGATGAGTCCTGCCAAGCTCTACCTTAGTCAGCTAGGTTTAGGCATCCCATCTTAGGGATAAAACTGATGAGAAATTAGAGGTGGGCATCCAGAATGGCAAGGAACCTTGAGGTAGTTCCATGAAAGGCTGGCTGAAGAAAGTGGAGGTGTTTTACCAGAAGGAGAGAAGAATGAAGGTGCTATATGAAAGCTCTCTTTTAAGATGTGAAAACTATTCTGTGGAACAGTAATTTATAATATTGGTTGTGTTTGCTTCCAGAGGGAAGACAGAGGATCAGTGGGCAAAAGTTAAAGTCAGGAAGTTTAACTTGATATATGTCTATAACTCTCTCTCTCTCTCTCCCTCCCTCCCTCCCTCCCTCCCTCCATCCATCCATCCATCCATCCATCCATCCATCCATCCATCCATCCATTTATCCACCTACCTACCTATCTACTTAATAAAGCTGTCCCAAAGTGGATGGTCTGTCTCTCATTATAGATAGTGAGATCCTCTTCATTGGAGCTTTCAAGTAACAACCTGCTGACAATTTCTCAGATATGCTATGGAGAGCATCCTTGTAGAGATGTGGGCTGGATGACCTTTGAGGTCAACTCTGAGAGTGTGTGGTTCTTTAGCTTTGTACAAATGATGTTTCTAGGCTTGACCAACTGGGAGGAAATAGGATTAGTTCAAGAACTCCTGTAGGTTCCTTTGAAGATATACAAGTTGTTTTTAGTCAGAGCTTTGTAACAGGAGCTAGTTTTCCACTATAGGGCATACTCATATTGTCAGGAATGAGTAGGATGGAGCTTTTAAATTCAGATAAATTCTTTACATGGGGGTGGCTAGGTGGCGCAGTGGATAAAGCACTGGCCCTATAGTCAGGAGTACCTGAGTTCAAATCCAGTCTCAGACACTTAATAATTACCTAGCTGTTTGGCCTTAGGCAAGCCACTTAACCCCATTTGCCTTGCAAAAACCTAAAAAAAATTCCTTATATGGCCTCAAATATTTGGATTTATGGAAAAAAATTTTTCCCCTTTTTAATCTGGTTATTTGGCCTTGTGTGGAAAAAAGTAAATATGTAGAAGGGATTTAAACTCAAAATACAAGTTTTTGGTTTTTTTTAACAAGGCAGCAGGGTTAAGTAATTTGTCTAAGGTCACACAGTAAGGAAATTATTATGTGTTTGAGACTGGATTTGAACTCAGGCTCTCCTGACTCCAGGGCCGGTGCTCTATACACTGTGCCACCTAGCTGCCCCCAAACCCAAGACTTTTAATGACAACAGAATAAAACTCTTGCTTCCTATTTGTGTTGAGTCATTTTCAATCATGTCCAATTCGTTGTGAGCTCATTTGGGGTTTTCTTGGCAAAAATATTGGTTTGCCATTTCTTTCTCCAGCTTATAGTTTAAAGATGAGAAAACTGAGGCAAACAGAAATAAGTGATTTGTCCAGGGTTAAAAAGTTAATAAAGTGACTAAAGCCAGATTTGAACACAGGAAGATGAGTCTTTCTGACTCTAGGCTTGCTCTGTCCACTGCACCATCTCTAAGGGTGTTTCAGTTCTACTCTACTCTTTTGTTCAAGTTAATAGAGCATGCTCCTAAAACCACCATTATGAAGAGAGATTGCATTTTAAAGTTAGCAAACTTTATAAATAATATCTTTTGATCTTCATAACAATCCTGGGAGGTATGTTATTACTATCTCTATCTTACAGATGAGGAAACTGAGGCAGGCTGAAATTAAATGACCTATTCAAGATCACACAGCTTTGTAAATGTCTGTGACCAGATTTGAGCTCAGGTCTTTCTGATTCCCAAGTCCAACATTTTATCCAGCAGAACTATTAGATAAATCCTACTTGGGAGGGAGAAAAAAGCTCTTTTCTCATTCTCAGAATCTGCTCTCTCTTAGCAACATAAGTATTGTCAGTCTTATGAGAGACCAGGTAAAAAAATGAAGACAGTTTATCAAGAGCTGTCACCATTATTGGAGAACAATGCACAACTATCCAGACTACTTATTCTACTGAAAGGACTATCCATTTACAAAGGACAGTAAAACTTTGTTGATTTCACTAATCTACATGTGAAATAGGCTTCTGGAGATAATCAAGTGACAAGGAACAAGAATGATTATAGTTAGTTAGAGAATTAGGTCTGAAAGGAAAGAGGGAAAGTGTTCCCCCAGTCTCAGGCCTAATTTGGCCTAGTTTGTTTAGCCCAGTATAATTTAGCCTGGCCCAACATTGCCTAACTTAATCTAATTAATTAAACCTTAACACAGTAATGACAGTAATAGTTGATATTTACTGTTTGTGTTGATATTTACTATACTTAGCTTAAGTTTACAAAGCACTTTATAACATATATTATTTCCTTTGAGCTATACAACAATAAAGATTTTTTATTATTCTTCCCATTTTACAGATGAGGAAATTGTGACTAAGCAAGGTTGTGTCTTGACTGGCTAATATGTTTCAGAGAAGGTATTTGAATCTGAGTCACCTGTCCAGACCCAAGTTGGTATGGCCTAACCTAACATTGACCTAGCTCAATTTAGCCTTTCAGGGCTGAAAATGGTTTTAGAACTCACCTATTCTATTCTAACTCTTTGAATTTACTGTGTTTTTAAAAATTTATTTAAGGCAATGTGGTTAAGTGATTTGCCCAAGGTCACACAGCTGGGCAATTATGAAATGTCTGAGTTCAAATTTGAACTCGTCCTCCTGACTCCAGGGTTGGTGCTCTATCCTACCTGCCTCTGAATTTACTGTTAAAGAAAAGGGGGTCTGTTTGCATAGCTGGTAGAAGAACTGGGACTAGAACACATTTAGATATTAATAGAGAGGTTCTTAAGTGAACAAAGAGATCCTGCTCTAAATGAACCCAGCTGTGACAATGCTATGGCTCATCTGCATGGTGGCTTTCTAATTGATACCTTCAGGAATTGTCCATAAGGCAGCTGAGAATAGAAAAAGGAATAACTTGGACAAAATATGCCAAAAATGGGTCTGTTTATAAATTTGCATAGTCAGGGGGGTTTCCAGGGTTGTGGGTAGAATGAGCTCGGCAATCCAGTTTGAATTGTGGCCCCTTGGAGGGATCCACCATTTGTTTCTATTAATACCAGAGACAGTAGAGAACTCCTCTAATGGGGACCCTGCCTTGATTCCATTTGAGCACGAAGGTTCCAAGAAGGTAGCAGGGAATCTAGTCAGAAATTTCCTAAACGTATAGGAATTCCTGAGACTTTCAGAGCCACATTGCCTCTTGGAGGACTCCCAGGTATGTCTGAGTTCTACCTGTTGCCCCTACTCCTACCCCCACCCCACTCCTGCCTTCAAATAATGTATCATCCCCAAAGGTGTCTGCCTGAACGTTGTGGCTAATTGTTACTTTGCTATTTCAGAGAAAAGCATTGAGCTCCTAAGCATTTTTTAGGAGGTTGTGGTTTTTTTGTCTCGTTTTCACTGCAAGCAGGCTAAGAAATAGAAGATTTAATAGATTAAGCGAGGAATGGTTTTAGCTGGGTATTTAAATTCTTATGGCTAGTGACAGGTTTGTTAGACCTTAGAATAGAGTGACAATATATCAAAGAAATTCTAAATCCTTTTCCTCTGGAGAGCCTCAAAAAATAATGAGGAAGGGGAGGAGGGCAGATTATAAATTGGTCACAAAGTATGGATTATTTTAAAAAAAGATCACACAGGAAATTACTTTTTACTCTTCCCTGCTTGTTAAAATAATAGGAAAAGGAAATACATTATTTTTGCTTGGTTATAGCTAAGATTATTCCAAAGCCAGGGACAGATATTCAGACCAAAGAAAGGAAAGGCAAAGGTGTTTTTTAGAAAGTTCCCATTTCCTTATTTTCCAGCTTCCCATTTTTATTCATGTAAAGACTTGTGTCCAACCTAACGACTTACATATGGTCCCTAAATGAGCATTATAAGGGATGGGATCCTAGAAAAGTCAGCTTCTTGTAATTAAAGGCAACCACTTGAGTTGTCAGTGTCCAGCCAATCTCAAGGCTGTAAATTACAGAACAGTGACAGATCTGCATTGATAGTAGAAGAATTTCCTCCTTGGAAATCTTTCTATATGGATGAAATCAGATCCAGACCACCTTCCTCCCCTCCCTCCCAAAAGATTGATCACTAGGTCACAGTTAATGTAGAGCAAATACCTCTGAATCAGAATCATGGTATCAGAAAAACAAAGAAAATGAAAATAAAATCAGGTAAGTTACCTTCCTTGAGCAGGAAACAAAATACACTTATAAAAAAATACTACGAGTGTATGCAATTGGTAGGAAAAATGAGATAAGGGTTTACTTAATCAATAGAACCAGTCACAAATTGACACAGAGTATATAAGGCATTTAAAGGTAACAGGAAATATACCCTTCAGTGTTTTGCTGTTTACTGATAAGCATTCTTTATAATTTGGAACATATTAAAACCTTATAAGTGGCTTTCTTTTGTAGTGCACCATCACAAAATTAGAGCTGCAAGGTAGTTTAGAGATTACCTAATCTAACCCTCTCATTTTTAAAGGAGGAAAATGAGAAGACATGGCTTTAGTAACACACAGTAGAGGGGCCATGTCTGTGACTCCAAATTCAGGGATCTCCTATTGAAACCCTCTTCCTCCTTATATATTAGTTATATTTCAATATGATATAATGGAAGGTGAATAAAAAAAGTTGAACTCATGTTACTGTATTATGTAAAACTTCAGTTCTCTGTTTCCGGACTGTCCAGCATAGAAATTTAGAAAGTAAAATGGAGTATTATTGTATTGTTATGTGTTTTATTTCCCATATTATGTGGATAGTATGCTTCACCATTTATCTTGGGATTGTCTTGGATCATTTTATTGCTAAGAAAAGCCATTCACAATTTTTCAACAAACAATATTGCTGTCATTATATATAACATTTTCCTGGTTCTATTCACTTCACTATGCATCAGTTCCTGTAAGTCTTTGAAGTACAATATTAATACTTGTGTAACCCTGTGTAAAGGGCATCCTTAATACTTCTGGGTCCCAAGAAGCTTCTCAGTTTGGCTAACACCCCTAAGTCTTGGGAACATCCTGACAGGTCTAAAACAGTTGACCCAGAGAGTCAAGAGATAGACCATAAATTTTATCTGGGACTCACCTAATGTTCTTGTTAACCTAATCTTTTTGCTGTTTCTGCAATATTCCTGCTCCCTCCTAAAACTGCCTCCCCCACCCCAGGTACAGCTGGAACTGTAAGATAGTAAACTCCACCCATCCTAGGTCTCCCTAGTATATGACTGTCCTGTACCAAAGGAAACATGTTAGACCCTCACCTCCCTTCTGTCTTTTATTGGCCTCTAGCTATTTTATGTCACATGTGTGTGTAATAGTCTGACAAGGAAATATATCTGACTGCTATTTCTACTTCTGTATCCTGCTTGCTCATGATACCCCTGCCCCTCAAAATACTATTAAAAACCTTGCTCATTCTGTTCTTGGGGTTGTTATATTTGGGTTTTACCCCTAGCAATCCCCGAGTAAATATACTCCATTCCAAAATTCAATGGTCTCTGTTTCTAGGTCTCTGTTTCTCGCATCTGATTTGGGGTAAAACATCTTTCCAGGACTTTCTGGAAAAATAGACTTGTCAACAATCAGATGAATCAGATTTTCCTGAAATTATCCTGTTTGTCATTTCTTATAGCACAATAATATTCCATTATAATCATATACCATAAGTTGTTTAGCCATTTCCTAATTGTCCTTTTAATTTCCAATTCTTAGTCCAGAGGGTGGAGCATCCTTGAGGAACAATAATTATTGTTCAACAAAAATCTTATGCTATGGTTTTCTCAGAATTTATTTAAATTCCAGGTTCAAAATTAACATTTCATTGAACATATTAATTAGAAGTTTCAGAAGGGAACAGAATTGTTAAATTTCTTTTGTGTTGTTGTTGGTGGAATCAGTCTACTTAATTAGCTTAGGCTAGACTGTAACTATTTAAATAATACTTCATATTTTTATAGCAATTTTATATTTGAAAAGTATTTTCCCACAACTGCATTGTATGGTAAGTAGTGCAAGTCTTATTATTCTATTTTAGAGGGGAGAAAATTGAGATTACTTGAATTGCCATTCATATATGTTTAAAGCCAGAATTCAAACGCAAATCTCTCCTGATTCCAATGCCATTTATGTCTAATTCCTTGTTACCCTAATTGGGATTGTCTTGGCAAAGATACTTGACTGGTTTACCATTTTCTTCTCCAGCTCATTTTACAGATATTTACAGGCAGAGTTAAGTAACTTGCCAAAGGTCATAATCTAGTCAGTGTCTGAGACTAGATTTGAACTCAAATCCTCCTAATTCCCGGCCAGCACTCCATCCACTGTACTATCTCATTTCCCTAAGATCTAGTCTAGTTCTTTTTCTCCCCTTAGTCTATTTCTTTTTCCACAACCAATCCCAGATGTCTTGGAGATTAGGTTGAGGATAATAGAGCACATTAAGAATTAATTTTTCCATGACAATTTGACTAATTTCCTATTTCACACCAAAACTTAAAAAAATTGGGGGGGAGGAAGAGAGAATTTTATCCCCTTTCCACTTTGGGTGAGTAGTTTAGTACTTTTTAAAAAATAATATTCTGTCTACTCCAGTCATCAATAATGAAAAATAGACTGGCATATTCTTCTATTCCTTTTCTCTTCCACTCCCCTAGTTTCCTCAGAGTTTATTTTGAAAGATTAGTTAAAAAGACAGAGAAGGAGCACTTGAAACATAGGAAGAACCTTTATGAAAAACTAAAAATAAATGAAAAAGGACTTATATATTTAAAATTTTCTTAAGAAACTGGGGTTCAGAGAAACAATGGGACTTACCCTTTTCACTTGTCTGGCAAGAGTCCAACAATTAAATGGGAATCCCTTTTTAACTCCAAGTTCAGGACACTTTTGAAATCAATTATTTATTCTTTTATCTGTTGTTTATACCAGTCATTATGAATGAGATCATCAGATTTTTTTTTTGAGGGAAGTTTTTTTAAAAGATCACATTTTTTTTGGTTACAAAGTTAACAATCACAAACACTCTCATATAAAACAACAAAAGAAGGAATTTGAAATGAAATCATTATATTCTGTCCCATAATTATTATTTTTTTTGCAAGGCAATGGGGTTAAGTGACTTGCTCAAGACCACACAGCTAGGTAATTACTAAATGTCTGAGGCTGGATTTGAACTCAGGTCCTCCTGACTCCAGAGCTGGTGCTCTCCACTGTACCACCTAGCTGCCCCCCCCAGTAATTAATTTTTAATTAGAACATATTAAGTTTAGCAAACTGGTAACAAAATTGCCATGTTTATTTCCCTTTCTGAAATTCTCTTTTGTATATCCTGTGTAATTTTTTTAAAAAGATGCTTTATTGTTTGAGAAAAGGATTTGAAAGAAGTTGATCAATGAACATGAGATCAGTGGATTCCTCAGAGGAAGAAGGAAGGAATGAAGAAGGAAGAAGAAATTAAAAATATAAAGTGTAGAATTGCACAATATTAGCCTTGGAAGGAAATGGAAGAGATTGTGTAGTCTCACATCCTCATTTCTACAGATAAAGGAAACTGAGACTCAAAGAGATGAAATGAAGGGATGTGAATTCAGGTCTTTGGACTCCAGTTGTCTCTCAAGTTCACTGTTTTGCCTCTTTGACTGGGAGGTATTTTGGAAACAGTACTAGCTATAGAGTCAAAGACTTGGGTTAGATAGAATCCTCTGTTTATTATTGATTGTATGAGCTTACAAAAATCACTTTTCTCTTTTAAAATTCCATTTCCTCATCTGGAAACTGAAAGGTCTGGATCAGATTGCAAACTTGAAGAGACATTAGAGTCCATCAAGACCTTAATTTTCCAGATGAGGAAATAGATGCAAAGAAAGACTTTAAAAAAAAAGCAACTTGCCCAGGTAGGATTTGAACTGAGGTTGTCCTGACTGCAAGCCTGATGCCCTATCTGGAAAATTAAGGTCTATCTCGTTGCCTGTTTACTTTCATATTTGAGCTGCTGGTCTCTCTCAAAACTCTGAAGTCTTTTCTCTTCTCTCTCTTCATTCTCTCCCTGAATGACCTCATTAACACCTCTGGGTTTAATTATCATCTCTATAAAGATACACCCAGATCTATATATCCAGTTCTGTGTCTCTCCTAAGCTCCAGTCATGCATCTTTATCTGTCTATAATGGAATGCTCTGGAGTCATTTTGAACTCTAAAAGTTCAAATCAAAACTCTGTCTTTTGCCTCAAAATTGGTGCTTTTGATTATTGACCAGCCTCTATTCGTGGATTCTTTCTCTGGGTTCTCCTGATGCTGCTTCTTTATCTTCCTATCTATTGGATCACCATCTATCTCCCACCCCCTAACTATGGCTATACCTCCCTGCCTCCAAGGCTCTATCCTGACCCTTCTCTTTCTATACTTTCTCACTTGGTAGCCTTTTTGACTCCCATGGATTCAATGAATCTCTGCAGATGATTCTGAGATCCATACATCCGGCACTCGCCTTTTTCCTGAGCTCTAATTTCATAGACTGGATATCCTGTCTCAACTTGGCATCGTCAAAATTGAATTCATCATTTCCTTCCCCACCCCTAAACCCTTCCTTCTTCTGAACTTTCTTATTTCTATCGAAGGCAACAATATCCTTCCAGATCACTCAGGTTTACAATCTGTGAATCATCCCCAGCTTCTCATTTTCTCTCACCTTTTATATTCATTCAGTTACTGAGTCTGGTAGATTCTATCTCCACGACATCTCTCATCTCCATCTCTTTTTCTTCTCTCCCACAGCTACCATTTTAGTACTGGCCATCATCCTCTCTCATTTGGATTATTTAAATAGCCTCTTAATTGATTGTCTTGCTTCATGCCTCTCCTCTTTCTAATTCATTCTTCACAAAGTGATATTCCCCAATTAAATTCCTGATCAGATCATTCCCTTGCTCCATAAACTCCAGTGCTCCCTATTATCCAGTTGTGTGACCTGGGACAATCTTCTTAATCATTCAAGACCTCAGTTCCTCATCCCCAAAGAGGATTGGGTCTCTTCTAACTTCAAATCTAAGCTCTGTGGATGCTTAAAGTCAAATACAAACTTCTCTGCTTGTCATTTAAATCTCCTCACAAGCTGATACTGATCTATCTTCCCAAACTGATTCCATGTGGCTTTGTCAGGCATTTGACTCAAGCTCCAGATAAATTGACTGCTTGCTGCTCTCCATCTGTGTCCTTGAATAGGCTGCCTCTCATCCCTGGAATGCCTCCCAGTCCCTCTCTTCACCTCTACCTCTTGGAATCCCTATTCTTTCAGAGTTCAGCTTAAGTGCCAGCTCCTTCTAAAAGCCTTTCCTGATTCCCTCAGTCGTTAGTGTTCTCTGCCTTACCTCAAATCACTGTATATACTTAGCATGTAGCACAGTGCTCAGTATATTTTTGTTGTTCAGTTGTTTCAGTCTTGAGTGAAAGATTAGACTATATATTTCCTAGCTCTTTGTGACCCCAAATGGAGTTTTCTTGGCAAAGATGCTGGAGTGGTTTGCTATTTCCTTCTCCAGTTTATTTTACAGATGGGAAACTGAGGCAAAGAGGTTTAAGTGACTAGCTCAGACTAGCTGGTAAGTGTTTGAGGTCAGATTTGAACTCATGAAGAGGAGTCTTCCTGATTCCAAGCAGAGAGTTCTACTCACTGCACCACCTAGCTGAATCTATGTTCAGTATATAGCAGAGTTTTAGTACATACCAGTTGAGTGATGATTATTCCTATAGACATGCCAAAACTCATAATGGCTATGTGAGCCTGGTTAAAAATTTGAAAGAGGGGGACAGGAAGGAGACAGGATTGAATGGGGTAAATCTCATTACATTGAGAGGTACAAAATACCTGTGGTAATAGAGGGGAAGAAGGGAGGAGATGAGAAACACTTAAAAGTTTGAAAGAGAGAGGTGACAGGGACTGGCCATGCAATTTTATTGATACAGAGAACTTCTCTTCCAGATGAGATAACTCCTTTTATCAAAGCAGGTATCAGCAACTTATAGCCTTAAAGAGTATTGTAAAGACTAAGAGGTCAAGTGACTAGCCAGTGTGTGGGTATCTGGGTGGAGGTGGGGAGGTAATTGTCCAATGGTCTTTTTGGCTCTGAGGTCAGCTCTCTAACCATTATGAATTCTGCCTCTTATTTGTAAGTGAGAATTAAACTGCCTTTGTAGTAGTAATTCTGCAGAATTGTTAAGAAGATCAAAAAAGATATTATATAGAAAGTGATCTATAAACTATAAATGACTAGGTAAATATGGATTCATGGAAGAATGGCATAGATAACCCATTTCTCCTGTCTCTAGTCTTTTGCTCATTCTACTACCAATCATTACCAATACCAGAATGTCAAAAGTGTGCTGTAGGTTTTCAAAAATCTTCACTGCCCATACCTGAAACAGCAATTTAGCTTTTTAGGACCATGGGCCTGGACTTCCCTCTCACTTTTGACACCTTTCCCTCGTGTCCTTAAAAGTTATGTATTTAGTGAATCTTTGCTGAAAAAATGAGGAATCCATATCACAACAGTGGATTTTTCTTGGTGCATTTCAGATCTGAAAGATCCTTTAAGTATATCCAGCTAGAAAAAAATCGCCTTATTGTTTGTAAAACAAACACCTGATGATATTATTTTTCTAAGATTGTCTTTTTAAAACATTTCAGTTTTGAATCAACTTCATTCTCCCTCCCTTCAGTCTCATCAACTTTCTCATCGATACCAGCAAGGAAGCTAAGAAATGTTTAAAATCTATCCCACAAATCTATTGTGTGACTTACTATTTTCTTTTATTTTGAGGGGGCATTACACTCTTCCCCCCATTTTTCTTTGTCCAGGCAGTTGTCCCTGACCCCTTCCTACCCCCAACTTCTCTGACAGAGGCCAGACAAGGAAACTTTTCATGTTCCATCCCCCCCTCCCCTTGTCTCTTTTCCATTCATTTCTCTATGCTGGCATGGTGACTAAGTTCTTTGTCATCTTTCCATCCCACCAGCCCTTCCAGCTGCTCTAATGGGCTCTGTTTATGCAGAATGGGTTCAGCTATAGTTCTGTTTGTGTGTGAGACTAGCTTGAATTGGATTAGTTGAGAGAGAGAGAGAGAGAGAGAGAGAGAGAGAGAGAGAGAATAATTTTCCCTTTCCCTGTTTTCTTGTGTCCTAAATGCAAAAGGGCTCTGTGGCCATAGTGCTGTTGGATATTCTTCTTTTCCAAATTTCCTTGTTGAAAGTGGACAAAGGGAATCATTTCCTCTGAGGGAACACTGATTTTTTTAGCTTCAAAAGAACTGGCAATGAAAGTGAGGGCATTCCTTCCATTCCTCTAAATAGATCAGAATCCCTCCACACTTTAGTAGGTGGTTTCCTGGGTTGCTGTGGCTAAGGAAAAAAAATTAACTCCTGTTGTCCAACCTCCTGATGAGACTTTATTCTTAGCTAGTCTAGTACTTAAATGAGGCACAGTTTGTTTTCCAGTCTGTTGTCAGGTTTTCTTTTCCAACTTGGTGGGATCTCCCAAGTCTCTTGTTCTATTGACTCAAAGACTTTGTAAACACAGAGTGGCCTCCTGTTCCAAAGGGGTGTTAGAGAAGCACTTTAGGGAAGGCAGGCTGACAGGTAAACAAAAGGTAAAAAGAGAATTCTTCCTTCATTTTTCCAGCATTTAGGATTATGTTCAGTGGGAGGTACCTGGGATGCCTAAAAAATGGAACAGTGGATGTCAACTTAGTTCAAGTACCTACCATGAGTTAGGTACTATATGTGATCAGTGTATCATGTACTATGCATGAGATCAGTGTTAGGAATGAGAAGATGAAGCTGAATATCATATCCTGGGGGGAAAAGTAGCATTTATATTGTGTTTTGAGATTTGCAAAGGGTTTTCTTATGTTATTTCATTTGATTCAGGAAAGACAAGATAATAATTATGGGGAGATGAGCAGGGAATAATCAGAACGAAAGGGCTGGTTAATTTAGGATGCATTAGTTGTACATATCTATAACCTAAATCAGATTACTCACTGTCAAGGGGACAGGGATGGGCTGGGAGAGAGGGAGGTAGGGAGAAAAATGTGTACTTCAAAAATCCTACAAGAAATGAATGTTGAAAACTAATTTTTATATGTAATTGGAAAAAATAAAAAATTTTAAAAGACACTATAAGAAATGGAAAATATCAATAAAAACTTATTTTTAAAAAATGCACGATTTGAGAATAAAGCAGTTAAATCCATATTTTCCATTCATTCATAAATGCTATTTTTATTTAGTTATCTGTACAGGGTGGCATCCTAAACACTGTACATTAAGTGTTCATGATCATGCTGAGATAATAACTTAGGGAGGCAGCAATTTTAAATATGTAAATTATATAAATACTAAGAAGAAGAGAAATTTATTTGAGAACTATTACTTGAGGAATTAGCAAAGGGTTGAAATCAGGAAGAGGAAATTAAGGGGGAAATTAGGAAAAATGGAAAAAAGGGAAAATTTAGGGAAATCAGGAGAAATTCCCTCCACTCAGAATATTCCGAAGTGTGTGCCAGTTTGGGGAATTCCTTGGAATTTTCCCTTCTTTCTTTTGGAATGACCAAGAAATGAAAATCCTGTGTATAAAGTTAAGTCATTCCAAAAAGCAGCAGGTAGAAGTATGTTTTTTTCTGAGCAGCCTAAGTTAGACAAAGATCCAAAAACTATACTTCTCTTTTCTTCAAGGCAGGGAAAGGAGCTGGGAGTGAGAATAGACACTGTAAGTAGGGAATCCCTCTGAGTTCATCCAGTATATTCTTTTTTTGGCAATTCTTCTAGATCAAATACCCCTGTCTAACCTCCCTCCTACCCTCCCAACCCTTCATCTCTATCAGTCCTTCACTATTTAGTTTTTCATTTGCCAATTGCCCAGGAAGAGTTCAGTCAGGTATAATGAGCCCCCTTGTCTTTCATTCATCCTGAAAAGATCAAGTGGGAAGGTGGGGGATGACTTAACTTTGGCAGGAGTTTTATAAAAGAACAAAGAGGAAGCCAGTAAAAGACAGGATAAAGGCTTGGAGAGCAAAGGTTCTGCTGGAGTTATCTCTGCATAGATGAGCTTGCTACAGCCTTGGGGGAAGAAAGAGGAGGTACGGAGGAGGGAAATGGGATCAAGAGATTGTTGTGACTGAAGGGAAATGAGTCAAAGGAAGAAAAGCATTGATTTAATTCTTGTGGATGAAGGAATGAAATGACTTGCCAGACCACAAAATAACACCCCAACCAACTAACCTACTTTAAACGCCAAGGACAAGACATGAGGGAAAGGCAAATGGAAAATAGAAGACTGAGATCCAGGAAGAGAGATGAATTGAATCCTGCAAAGGCTCTCATTTCTCCACATTCCCACAGTGCAGAAAATCTGACAGTTGGTTGGGCTCAGGGCAGAGAAAGGAGTCACATTTGTTATTAAGATCAGGAATGTATCTAGAATCTGTGTCAGTAGCAACAAAGGGGAAGCACTGAGGACAAATTAGGACTCGTCTCATGATGATGTGCCAGTAATAACATCTAAATAACTCAGTAATTTCTTCTGAAAAAGTGAGACAGAGAGAAAGATAGAGACAGAGTCAGACAGAGACAGAGATAAAGAAGAGAGACAAAGAAAGAGAGAGATAGAGATAGAGAACCAGGTAAAGACAGAGAGAGAGAGAGAGAGAGAGAGAGAGAGAGAGAGAGAGAGAGAGAGAGAGAGAGAGAGAGAGAGAGAGAGAGAGAACAGTAATCACTTCTCTAGGAACTCAGGCTGGGGTGCTTGATTGGTTGTAAGGAAGTGCCATTGAACACCTCTTTCAGCCTATAGATGACCACTGGTGCTGGTGTTTTCCATTCACTTTCCCTCTAAAACTGTTCTGTCTGACATCAATGCTTGTTTGGGTCACCATGTGCTACTATATATCTGGTCTCCCGTGGTTGAAACCTTGAAACTATCTTTGACTTTCTCCTCTCCCTTACCTCTCATATCCAATCAAATCCCAAATCTTTGTCAATTCTATTTTGGTACTATTTCTCAAATCTGTTTCCTCTCCTAGACTATAAGATTCTTGAGTGCAGAGACAATGTTATCTTGAACCTTTGTATCTCCTTTAAAGTGTAGAACAGTGTTCTGTATACATTAAGTGCATAACAAACATTTAATATTTAATTCAGTTTGGCCCTGGATCCAGTAATATTAGAGCTACAGCATCTTGTAGGTGCTACATAAATATTGCTTGATTGACTGGATTTCATGGTTGCTTTCCAGACCTCATATCACAATATTAATCCCTTTCTCTTCTTTAAGGATTTGAAGGAAATCAAAGAAAGGAAGAGTGAAAATGACAGGCATATTCTTTGGTTTTTTGTTGCTGTATGGAGTAGTCTTTCTCTCCAGTCAGGTAAGAAACCTGTTCACTTACATTACACAAATTGTCATATAAAGGTCAGTGTAAAGAACAAGGTGTGTTTGAGGGATTATCAGGTAGAAGAGGGAACAGGAATGTTCTTGTAGGTTCCAGAAGATAGAATCTGGAGTTGCAAAAAGGTAACTTGATGTCAGGAATAACCCAATATTCAGAAGTTTGGGGTTTCTTTATCTAAAAGGAAGCAAAAAGGTTATTCTAAAGTTATGATTGTAGATCTAGGTTTGAATGACTCATGGTGGTAATAATATAGTCCTTCTCTCTGTTTTTTCCCAAGGTGATAGAGGTAGTGAGAGGCAGGCTGGGCTTCCTTTGGAAGGATGTCACATGCTCTGACTTACTTGGGGTATTGTGCTAGGGATTTCTTTTTGGTTATGAGTTGGACCAGATGGTTGCCAGTCCCTTTATGGGAGAACATTGGAGTCAACAGACCTCCTCCAATAGGACTCATCCTACAAAGATAACTTACACTGGTTGCTTACCTTTACCTAAGCCAAACGATATCATAGGGATCTTTTTCTAAGGTTTATCAAATGAGAAACAGTTATAAAATTGTGGAAGATCAGGAGGTGAAAAGAGTTAGTTCAGATGGAATATCTAACCTGATACTCATCTCCAAGAATCGTGGTAAGCTCATTCCTATAAAAAGACACTCAGAACTTTACCTGGAACAATTCCTATGGAACAGAACAAAGTGGGCACTTTTATTATGAGTTGAAAATTTGTCCTCATAATACAGATGACTTCCTAAAATCATACTTCCTATGATTTTATAGCTTACAGGTTGAAAGGAATCTTAGAGATATCTGTTTCAATCACCTCATTTAGCAGAAAAGGAAACTTAAGACCCTGAAAAATTTGCCCAATGACAAGAAAAGTACCCATGTCTGCTGACTATAGTTCCAGTGTTCCTACCTCATGAATCAAGTGTTTGTTGAGAGTCTATAATACAAAGCCCAGATGTTTGGGGTGATACAGAAGTATAAGATTCAATTCCTTGCTTAAAGGAAATCATAGTCTAGCTGAAGAGATGGGGTATAGACTAGTTTGGAAAAGATACCCATAAATGCAAGATGTGTAAATACCAAATGAAAGAGGGAGTTAGGCAATAAGCAACACAAGAATCCATAGAAAGGTGGCACCCTTATTGAGTGAAGTGATCAGGGAAGGCTTCCTGGTGAAAGTGGACTATACTGGGACCTGGAATGATGGGCAGGATCTAAATAGGGGAAAGAAGTGGGACAGAATTCCCAATAATTAAGGAGAAATTACCTTGAAGAGAGAGAACAGGAGCCACCCACTGGAAAGGTTGTGGTGCATACTAAATAGTTATTTCCTGACATGGTCAGAATACATACAACTCTCTTCTCTCTCCTGATTTTTTTGTAGGACCCTTACAACCGTTTCAAACGAGGAGCTAGATCCCACTCAGGTGAGTGAGGTTTGAGAAAGCAGAGGGTCTGTACTTACTATATAATAAGTCAATTAAACTGGAGGGATGGGGGAGGAGAGGTAGGTAAGGATGTTCTTAATGTACCCTATTACCTGTTTGTACAAGCTTTGCAAAAGTTATGTTTTGCAAGGTGAGCAATTCCTTTGAGATAGATATGTATAGTTATATGTGTATGTAAATTTTTTTCAATTTATCTACATGCTATTAAAGATGTTAAACACTGATTGTTTAAACACTGATTGTTTAACAAGCATATATCAACTACTATATACCAGGTAGTCCGTTGCTTCATTTATTCAACAAATATTTATTGAACATCTGCTAAGGACAAGGATTTGTACTAGCCATCAAAGGTGATACAAAGAAGTCCAAGGCACAGTTCCTGTTCTCAAAGAGCAAGATAGTCATGGAATCATAAATATTAAAATAGATTAGGGATTACAGATCATCTAAATGTCTTTTACTTCCACAGTTAGCTAGTGGGTGCTCTGGAGTCAAGAGGATCTGAGTTGAAATCCCAGTTCAGATATTTGACACTTACTAGCTATGTGACCTTGGGCAAGTAACTTAATTAATCCTTATTGCCTCACATACAAGGCCATCTCCAGTCATCCTGATCCATATCTGGCCACTGGATTCAGATGACTCTGGAGGAGAATGTGAGACTGGTGACTTAACCCAGCAACCTCCTCACTCAAATCCAACTCATGTGCTTTGTCATGGCTTCACCTCCCTGATATGATGATCCTCTTGGACAAACATCATCATCATCATCATCATTATCATCACAGATAAGGAACCCAGAGAATGGAAGAGATTTGCCCAAGCCCAACCAGCTCACTGGTGCCAAAACTGTAACTTCATTTTTGATCCAGAACTTCTGACTTCTAGTCCAATATTCTTTCCTAGGCAATCATCCCAGCTCCACCAAGAATTGCTTTTTTTGGCTGAGAGGTTGTTTAAACCCTTTGTGCATCAGTTGTTTTTTTTTTTTTTTATTTGTAAAATTTATCTATTACCTTTGCCTGTCGCCTGTTTTACTCACTAAAGTTAAAAAAGTTGCCATTTGGAAGGGAACTTTATAGTTTTCTCATTTGTAAAATGGGATAATACCTATTTTAGTAACTATATCACAGAGTTGTTAATCGATATAATACATTAAAAGTGCTTTGCAAATTTTAAAGTACTATATAAAGGCAAACATTATTATTACTTGTAGGGGCATTGGGCTAAAAACTGTGAGATTTCTCTTTGTGGAATGAAGGGGACTCAGTAATGCATAAAACATAAAGAGAGTTGTCTTGCTTCTTGTTATAGTTACCTGCAAAGACGAAAAAACCCAGATGATTTATCAGCAAAAGCAAACTTGGCTTCGTCCTGGGCTCAGAAATAACCGGGTAGAATTTTGTAGGTGTGATAGTGGCTACACCCGGTGTCACAGCGTACCTGTCCAAAGTAAGCACTGTTATTGGGTATTGGGACTTGCCCTTAAAATTCCAAATACTCAGTTTCAAACACTGGAATTCTGACCTTGGAAGGTCACAGCCCTTTTGAGAGAAAGATAAAGGACAGACAGAGTCAGAAAGAAAGAGAAACAGAGACAGAGAGAAAGAGTCAGAGATAGAGAGAGGAGAGGAGGGGGAGGGGGGAGGGGGAGGGGAGAAGAGAGAAGGGGAAGGGAAGAGGAGAGGGGAGGGGAGAGGGCAGAGGGGAGGGAGAAAGTGAGAGAGAGAGAGAGAGAGAGAGAGAGAGAGAGAGAGAGAGAGAGAGAGAGAGTGTGTGTGTGTGTGTGAGAGAGAGAGAGAGAGAGAGAGAGAGAGAGAGAGAGAGAGAGAGAGAGAGACAGGTGTTGGGAAAACTGAGTCTTCTTCCCAGTGCCTCTCTTCATCTCAGCCTATCGAAACATTTTCTATCCTTTAAGGGCCAGGCAAAATGCTATTTCCTCCAAGTAGCTGATCCTGATATCCCAGCTCATATGGTGCACAAGTGCAAGGGTCTATATATATATATATATATTTTTTTTTTTTCGCAAGGCAATGGGGTTAAGTGACTTGCCAAGGTCACACAGTCAGGCAATTATTCAGTGTCTTGAGGACAGATATGAACTCAGGTTCTCCTGACTCTAGGGACGGTGCTCTATCTACTGCGCCACCTAGCTGCCCTAAGGATCTATATCTTAAGCTAAACTTTGCATCAAATCCAGTACCAACTACAGGGCTCTACATACAATACGTGCTTAATAAATGCTCGTTGAAGTATTAGTAACAAAAGGAATAACTGAACCCTGATAGAAGATCTATTGCTAACACAACCAAGAATGATTGGACCTGAAGTGATTGTAAAAATGTAGAGGGCCAAGAAAGAGGAAAAAGGATGATGGTCAGAAAATGAAATTTAGAAGGAAAGAAGTTGTCTTTGGTTAGACACTATTCCTCTTTTTTACCAATCAGGTTTGCTTTGAAAATTAACTTCATTTTTCTTTGCATTTAATAGGTTGCAGTGAACCAAGGTGCTTCAATGGTGGTACTTGCAAGCAGGCCTTGTATTCCTCAGATTTTATCTGCCAGTGTCCCAGAGGTTTTACTGGAAAACAATGTGAAATAGGTAAGAGGTGGAGGGAGTGGACTCAAAACCTAGCTCCACAGAAGGCAATGTGGGAACAAGAAAAGGGCCAGACAGGGAATCAAAGAGGGTAATTATTAAGGCTTTTAGGAGTAACAAGCTGTGGAACCTAGGAGAAGGAATTCTGTTTCTAGGACCAACATATAATGCAAATAGAAGAGAGAAAGGAGGGGAGGATATAGCTGGCTATCAATAGTGTTCAGTAGTTTTTTTGGTCGTTTGACTTCATGATCCCATTTGGGGTTTTCTTGGCAGATACTAGAGTGGTTTTCCATTTTGTTCTTAAGTTCATTTTATAGGTGAGGAAACTGAGGTGACAGGGTTAAGTGACTTGCCCAAGGACACATAACTAGTAAGTGTTGAGGTCAAATTTGAACTCAGGTCTTTCTGATCCCCAGCTCTACTACATTTGACTGCCCTTGGGGATAATAACTATGACTAGTTTACTTTCCCTTGGGGGTCACAGCTTGGGATTTGTCCCTTATTCCTTTTAAGGACTTTTTCTTTAGGGCCAGATCTGTCAGTTCCTTTCTCCCCCAGACAGAAGTTTGGTCTATGGTGCCTGGAAGTTCACTCACATCTCTGCCATTAACCATTTAAACTCTCTAGGTTTCTGTTTTCTTTGACCATTATTCTTATGTATTCAAGTAGTTGGGTTGGGAGATAGAAAAGCATTGATTTGAAACTGGAAGACCTGGGTTCAACTGCTGATTTATGTGCTTAATATTTTAATGAACTTGGACATGCCATTTAAATTCCCTCAGGTATTTCATTTCCTAATCTGTAGAATGAGGCTGCTAAACTCAATGATCTCCAAGGTTCTTTCCAGTTGAAAATGTAATCAAATATGTACTGTTCTGGGGAGTGAAGAGGGAATGGAAGGAGGGAAAAAAATAGAAATATAATCAAGGATTTTTTCCCACTTAAAAAGATATGCAGCAAAATGCTTTTAAAATGATTACAAAAGGGGGCGGCTAGTTGGTGTAGTAGATAAAGCACTGGCCTTGGAGTCTGTAGTACCTGGGTTCAAATCCGGTCTCAGACACTTAATAATTACCTAGCTGTGTGGCCTTGGGCAAGCTACTTAACCCCATTTGCCTTGCAAAAACCTAAAAAAAATGATTACAAAAATCAGATTATTTTATGCATTATTTTATTCTATTACTCTTTATAATCAGATACTGATGAATATGCTATGAAGACTTGGGCCTCACCTACAGGGGGACATGGAGTACCAGTGAAAGTGGGGCTGAGTGTGTAAACTGGAACAAGAGTGAATTGCGTTCCAAACAGTACAATGGACACAGGTCGGATGCCCTCAAGCTAGGACTTGGGAACCATAACTACTGTAGGTAAGGGAGATTTATTTTGACTCTGGGGAGTTTTCTCAGGGAAGGATCCTCACAGAAGGCAAAACCTTTGTAATGTTGGAGATAATTTCTAATCCTCCCTCTACCCTCTGCCATTTAGGAACCCAGACAAAGATACCAAGCCCTGGTGTTACATCTTCAAGAATGGATATTATATCTGGGAGTACTGTAGTATATCATCCTGCTCAAAGAGTAAGTGACTGAATATTCCCATTGGTCTTTATGTAGATAAGAGAAAGCATCAGGTTGTGCAGTAAAGCATTTGGGAGGACAGGCTGACAACCATTGCTTCCGAGAAGAATAAAAAGGGGAACAGGATGCTTTCTGATTTGTTTCAGTGGAAAGGGAAGAACAGGCTTTCTACATAATTTGTACCTATTCAGCAAACATTTTTTAGCATTAGCACAAACATCTGATCTCATCTTCTACTAAGGCCTTCTCTGTAACAGGGAACCCTGGGTTCTCAAAGTCTAGGTTAACAGAGGATGAATTCTGGCAGGTCCAGTTGAACCATGAGTATGAGCCAGTAATAGACTATATCTGTTGTTCAAGGATCAACCTAATTAAGTTCAGAGATGCTTTTTTACCATAAGGTATTTTATAAGTGCTGATTTAGAAAAACATTTTTTAACCATAGAGAATTAAGGAGATCTTTTATTAAGGTAGGTGGAAAAGATTGCCATCTGCATTGAATAATAAGGGTGAATCATGTATTGCTGCATTGTATGGGTGAATCATGACTCTGGAAGTAGTATGGGAAATGGTGGTAAGTATGTAAAAGGGTGGGGTTTGGTTTGCTTTTTTTTAAGGAATCACTTCTAGGGAAAACTTCATATAATTGATGACTTCTATGTTGGGCCTTAGAGGAAGAGAAGAATTTCAGTAGTCAGCAATGAACTCTATATTATTCACAACATAAGGAGAGTATATGTATAAGCACAAAGAGAGGAAGAAATCAGGAGAATGGAGAGCAGTGAATGGCAGAATGATGGTTGTGTGAAGGAAAGTAGTTTGAAATAAAACTGAGTCTGGGGGTAGCTTAATGGTGCAGTGGATTCAGGCCTGGATTCAGGAGGACTTCAGTTCAAATCCAGCCTCAGATACTTAATAATTACCTAGTTGTGTGACCTTGGGCAAGCCACTTAACCCCATTTGCCTTGCAAACAAACAAACAAACAAACAAACAAAGACTGAGTCCAGTCTTTGGAGGGCCTTGAATCCCAGATTAAAGAATTTGTATTTGGTATGTATTGGGTGATGACAACCATTGAAGTTTTTTAAGCAGAAACTTATTAGGTTATTTAGGAAGCTGATACAAGCATCTAGATGGCTAAATGGTGCAGTGGTTAGAGTACAGACCTGGAGTCAAGAAGACTCATCTTCCTGAATTCAAAACCAGTTTCAGAAACTTAAAACTGGGCAAATCACTTACCCCATTTGCTTCAGTTTCCTTATGTATAAAATGAACTGGAGAAGGAAATGGCAAACCACTCCAGTATCTTGTCCACACAAATGGGGTCAGAGTCAAATATGACTGAAACAACTGAACAACAAACAATAAAATCTTCCAGGCAAAAGAGGAGTGCTTGTATTAATGTAGAAATGATGTGAGTGGAGAGAAAGGGGAAAAGTATTATAAAAGATAATGTTGAGGGAGAATTGATTGGGATGAGGGAGGGTAAAGAAGAGGAAAGAATTTTTACATAAGACTTTAGGCCTAGATGACTAAGATAATGATGAAGAAATAGCAAAGTCAGAAAGAGAAGCAAGTTTAGGTTAACAGAAGCACATTTTATCACTACAAAACTTTTCTAGAATCAAGTAGTGTATATAACAGTAGGAACTCAAAAGAAGAAGAAGAAGAAGAAGAAGAAGAAGAAGAAGAAGAAAGGGAGGAAGGAGGAAGAGGAGGAGGAGGAGGAGGAGGAGGAGGAGGAGGAAACTCAAGGAGAAACAAATCATTACATTTTATCTTAACACTCCTCACTTTTAAGTATCACTAATACCTCATAAACTGAGTCTTGGCTTTGCCTGCCCTCTAAATCAGTCTCCCAAGTTACAAAATGGAGAGGTTTGAAAATGTGATTGATAAGGTTCCTTCTAGCACCAAAATGATAATGCCATTTATTTCAATTAGAGAGAAAAGGAAGTAGTTTCTCCTGGGACTTGAGAGAACAAAAATGAAAGGATAAAGTTTCATATCCTCCTGAAAAGGAAAATTTGGGCCTCTTATCTCGCCTTACCAAGTTCCAAACCTTACCAAAAGGACTTACTATTAATTTGATTTTTAATTATTTTTTTGCTTCACCTTCTTCCCCCTCCTCCTTCCTTCTTTTCTTTCTTCCTTTTCTCCTCCTCCTCCTTTCTTCTTCTTCCTTTTCCTCCTTCCTTCCTCCTCCTCCTTCTTTCTTCTTCCTCCCTTTCTTCTTTCTTTCTCTTTCTTTCTTTCTTTCTTTCTTTCTTTTTCTTCTTCTACTTCTTCTTCTTCTTCTTCTTCTTCTTCCTTCTCTTCTCCTCCTCCTTCCTCCTTTTTCTTCTTCTTTCTAGATACCTTTGAAGACTGCTATTCTGGAAAGGGCTTCTACTACCGGGGTACTTGGAGCAAAACTGAATTGGGCACATCCTGCCTCAGGTGGAGTTCCTTACATGTGAAAGACAAAAGAATTTTCACAGCATGGAGGAAGAATGCACATAACTTGGGTCTGGGCAATCATAATTTTTGCCGGTAGGTTTGTATTTGTATGACTTTTATGGCAGGAGAGAGAATAGGGGCAATAGTTGATGTTTCAAGTTAAATATTAATAGATTTTTTTGTGGTCTTGTCTGTCAGACTTTCAAGAATTTTCATATAGCTTATATATCCTCACAAATTTCCTGTGGAAATAGATTTCTTTTGGGGGTGGGGTGGTGGTGATTCCGAGTCAATGGGGTTAAGTGACTTGCTTCAAGTCACACAAGTAGTAAGTATCAAGTGTCTGAGGTCATATTTGAACTCAGTTCCTCCTGAGTCTAGGGCTAGTGTTCTATACATTATATCATATAACAGCCCCACTAATAGATTTCTACTCTCATTTAACTGACCAGGGAAAAACCTCAGGCACAGAAAGGTCAAGGACTTATCTTGAATTCACATAGATATTGAAAGAATTGATGTAGAGCCTGGGGTCTTGATACCCAGCTACTGAATTGGCCTATGATGTATTTTACCCAGATTCCTTTTCCCCCCTAAATCCTTTCCAAGAATAATAGCTATTTAAATCTTGCAAAGAACTTATACAAATATTTACTCATTTTATCCTCCCAATAGCCCTGGGAGGTAGGTGCTGCTATTATCCTCATTTTACAGATGGGGATACTGAGGCAGAGCAAAGTTAAGAGCCTATCTTAGGATCTCTGAGTTAGTAAGCATCTGAGGTAGGACATGAACTCAGATCTTCCTGAATCCATCTCCAGTGCTCTATCCACTGGATTCACAGGGATCCATTTCTATTTGAGTTTGACAGCATATAAAAGTCACAAGGTCCTTTTTAAAACTGAAATTTTATAAATCCTGTGATTTACTAATTGAGAAAATCTGGGTAGGTAAAATAATCTAACTTCTTTGCTTACAGGAATCCTGACAATGACGCCAAACCCTGGTGCCATGTTCTGGAGGGTGGCCAACTGACATGGAAATACTGCGATGTGCCCAAATGCTGTAAGAGGCATCTTTTTGGCATTTTCTTTTGTTACTTCCTCTAGCTCTCTCTTTCTCTTCCTTTCTAGTTGGTTTGTGATTGTAGCAGCCACTCCTCTGGTGGGTCAGGAACTTGGAGAAGCTCAAAATCATTCTGTCATATTTGTTTCTTTTTTTTCCTATTTCTTTTTTTTTAATTTAGTATTTTATTTTTCCCTAGTTACTTGTAAAAACAATTTTTAAGATGAATTTTTAGTAGTTTAAATTCTAAATTCTCTCTCTTCCTCCCTCCACCATTTCCTCATCGAGAAGGCAAGGAATTTGATATAGGTAAATCATGTAATCAGGCAAATTTCCATAATAGTCATGTTGTGGAAGAAAATACCTTCCCCCCCCAAAAAAAAACCCTCAAGAAAAAATAAAGAAAAATTTTAAAAAATATGTTTCAATCTGTATTCAGTCTCCATCAGATCTTTCTCTGGGAATGGATAGCATTTTTCATCATAAATCCTTTTGAGTTGCCCTAGATCATTGTATTGTTGAGAATAGCTATTATTCACAACAGAGCTTACACTATTGCTGTTACTTTGTAAACAGTATGTTTCACTTTGTATCATTATGTGTAAGTCCTTCCAAGTTTTTCTGAGAGCATCTTGTACATTATTTCTTATAGCAGAATAATATTCTATCATAATCACATATCATAATTTGTTCAACCATTCCCCAATTGATGGGCAACTCCTCAATTTTTAATTCTTTGCCACCAGAAAAAAAATCTGTTATAAATATTTTGGACAATGGAGTCCTTTCCCTTTTTGTTTTTTATCTCTTTTGAGATATAGACCTAGTAGTGTCATTGTTAGGTCAAAGGTTATGCATGGTTGTTTAACCCCTAGGGAATAATTCCAAATTGCTCTAAAGAATGGTTGAATCAGTTCACAACTTCATCAACAGTACATTAATGGGATGGCTAGGGGGCAATGCCGAGCACCAGCCCCAGAGTCAGGAGTACCTGAGTTCAAATCTTGTCTCAGACACTTAATAATTACCTAGCTGTATGGCCTTGGGTAAGCCACTTAACCCCATTTGCCTTGCAAAAACCTAAAAAAAAAACCCTAAAAAAACCAACAGTATATTAATGGCTCATTTCCCCTATATCCCCTCCAACATTTGTCATTTTCCTTTTCTGTCTTGTTAGCCAACCTAATAGGTATGAGGTAGTACCTTAGAATTGTTCTAATTTGCATTTCTCCAATCAGTAGTGAATTGGAGCATTTTTTCATATAACTATGGATTGATTTGATTAGCAGAAAACTTCTTATCTTTTGGTTATTTTATCAATTAGGTAATGACTCTTATTTATACAAATTTGAGAAATTTTGAGAAATGAGACTTTTATGGGATCTTTATTTCTTAACCTGACAATGGGAATAAACAAAGGTTTCCACTGTACATTGAGTAGGGTGGGTAGGAGGTGTCAGTAATCTCCTTATGACAGTCTCAGGAAAGGTTTCAAGTGGCTTTAACTCCCCCCCCCCATAAATACTCTATCTCTGAACCCTTCGTTCCCATTCTTCTCAAAAATCTCTCAGTTTTTATCATCTTCTTCAGCTTGTACAGATCTAATTCAGCAAGAGTAGGTGGGTAAAAGCAGAACAAAGAAGAAAAATACCGTAACCTTTCCAGATTGTTCTTTGTTGTTCTGTGGTCCAGTCAGATTGACTTATTTGTGAGTTTCCCAACAGAAAATTCCATCTTCTGCCTCTACAAATCTTAAAAGCTGTCTCTCATGTCCAGAATGGTCTTTACTCATTCTTTCAAGAACCTAAGACCTAACATAAGACCTAACTATATGATAGGACCAATCATATGTACTGGGGACACAAAAACAGAAATGAAATGGTCCCTGCCCTCAAGGAACTTGTGCTCTATTGGGAGAAACAATGTACATAGAAAATTAAATACATACATACATATATATATGTGTGTGTGTGTGTGTGTGTGTGTGTGTGTGTGTGTGTGTGTGTATATATATATATATATATATAGAGAGAGAGAGAGAGAGAGAGAGAGAGAGAGAGAGAGAAACAGAAACAGAGAGACAGAGATGGACAATCAAGCAGTCTGAGACAGAGAGAGAAATAAAAACAAAAACAGAATGCAATGCAAGTCATTTCTGGTGAAAATACACTACTGATAACTGAGGAGATTAGGTGATCTCTAATGAAAGCTAGGAATTCTATGAGATAGAGAGAGGAGAGTGGAGGTAGGAGATGAGTATTAGGGAATAGCAAGCGTACCAGTTTGTCTAGAAGGCAGTGTCCATGAAGGAGAATAGGGTACAAGAAGCATGGAAAGGTAGGCTGGAGCCATTCTCTTTCAGTTTCCTAGTTCCCCTCAAGCCTTGGCTCAAGTACCACCTCATTTGAGAGAGCTTTCCTAATTTACTCCAGTTCTTAGTGCCTCCCAATTACTTTGTATTATTTTGTATATGCCATATTTTCTTATTTGCAATCACAGTTTATCTCTTCTCTCTCCCAGTAGGATATAAGTTCCTTGAGGGCAGGGAAGAGATTGCTGTGACCTGATGCAGTTTACAGAAGTGGTGGTATTCAAATTGGGTCATGAAAGATAGGTAGAATTTGGAGAGGAGAGGAAAGGAGAAAAGAAGAGAAGAGAGAAGAAAGAGTAGAGAGGAAGGGAGAGAAGATATAGGAAATGAGAAGAGAGAGAAGAGAAAGCATTGTTTGCTAGATGAATAACATTTCCTGTAGACGTTTTCATCATTTTGTAAGCATATTGAAACTATTTTGCTAGAGTTCAGAATACAAAAATTGGGAACTTAAATGAGTTCCCAAGAACTCTTGTAGTCCTTTGCAAGGTCTGACCTTCTTTTTCTTTGTATTGTGCTTTTTTCCTAGCTAATTGTGGCAAACGGCAGTATAAAGAAAGCCAGTTCCGAATTAAAGGAGGCCTCTTCACTGACATCACCTCTCATCCTTGGCAGGCTGCCATCTTGGCCATGAACCGGCGAACCCCTGGGACAACACGTTTTCTGTGTGGAGGAATACTGATTGATTCCTGCTGGGTTCTCTCTGCAGCCCACTGCTTTCAGGAGAGGTAAGAATAAGGAAAACTCACAAGTTATTCTTCTCTGGATGATGAA
This sequence comes from Macrotis lagotis, assembly GCF_037893015.1. NCBI lineage: Eukaryota > Metazoa > Chordata > Mammalia > Peramelemorphia > Peramelidae > Macrotis > Macrotis lagotis. Next base: position 144,801,743 of record NC_133658.1, on the reverse strand, counting down.
ACCAGAGGAAACTTTTAAGGACATCTGATAGCCAGGGGAATATTCATCTAAGGGAATGGCAATTTATCTGTAGCCATTCTTAATTTTCTTTTTTTTTGGACTAGACCTATGATTTCATTAATGTGTAGGGAAATTCCGGAGGAGAGGAAACTCCTTCTTCCACTTCAGATGGAAAAATTATTCCATAAATTATAGTCTTAGGAAATTGTCTAGGCATATTGAGAAGTTAGGTGACTTCCCAGACACATCACCAGTATGTGTCATAAGTGGACATGAAACCCAGGTCTTCTCGACTTTAAGGCCACCTCTCCATCAATTGTGCCATTATGTTTTTCTACAGCTCAACTATCTTCAGTGCATGAAGATGTCTAGTTCTGGACCAGTCTTAGGAGAACAGAGCTGGATAGTTTATTCCATTTCCTAGTTTGGAACTGTTCCGTATTATTATGACTGATTTCAGGAGATTGGGAAATTTACAGTCACCTTAGTAATCAGTGTCAGCTGTATAATCTTGGGAATCATTAAACAATCTTGAATAGTAGTGGGGGGTGGGGGAAGTTGCAGAGTTGAAGAATGGAAGTCTCCAAAACTTGGGCTCAAATCTCTTGAAACTGCTTGCAATGTAAGACATTGAACAATTTCTCATTATCCCTTGGTGACAGTCCAACTGGTTTATTCACATCAACAAAATAACTTTTTTTCCCCTAGATTCTTTTCTAAAGGTAATAGGAAAAAAATAAAAGAGAGTTGAGTGATAATAGGAAATTAATTTAAATCATACAGGAACTTGGGAGTATACTTCCATTACTTCAATTTTTATTAATTATAATTTTTTATTGTTTTTGAGCCCCTTTCTCTTCACATGGTTTTCAATAATAGATTAGAATTCAGAGATGAGAGAATGGTTCATACAAAACATAGGATTGAGAGCTAGAGGGGAACTTTAGAAACTAATATAAAATCCCATTTTATAGGTGAGGAAACTGAACTGTTCAAATACACTATTTCTAAAAACAATTAAAAATACAAATAACCCTAAGCAGTCACTAAATAATGAGTTTTGCAATGACCAATCTTGGTTCTGGAGATTAGGTGGATTACACACTTTCCTCTTCTTAGAGGAGTCATATTCTTAGGTACAGAATGTTATCATGTTGGTCATTTCTGCTTAATATTTTTAAATTGTTGTTATTAAAAAGGTTTCTCTGTGTGTGTGTGTGTGTGTGTATGTGTGTGTGTGTGTGTGTGTGTGTGTGTGTGTGTGGTGTGGTGTGTACAGAGGTATAGATAGCTGCAGTGAATGATTGGTGTGTAAAACAAAAGACATCAATCAATAATTTTTTTTTCAAAATTTAAATAAAAAGTTCAAAGGATATATCTTTTGGGTTGCTGTATATTGACTCTTCTTCCCTAACTCCATCACAGAATTTAAGACCAAATGCAAAAAATAAAAATAGCATGGGGTTAGGCAGACTGAGTTATAAGTTTTTTTTTCCCCTTCCCATTGGACTATTTCCACATCATGGGACATGCTCATTGCATTACAAACTGGTGATGACATACTTAATCTTTTGAGCCAAGAAAGGATTCACACTATTGTGTTAAGGAATAAAGCAAGTAACACCAGAGGTCTAATGTTCTCTAAGGGGATCAATTCTTCAAGAAAGCTTCTGAAGGTTTTGCCAAAATTCACCTGAAGAGTTGAACATTTAAGATCTTAGGCTACCATGGGATCTTCTTGTTCCTTCTCAGTGGTATATAAAACTTAAGTTCTTTCTGAATTCTAGTCACATATATCATCAACTGCCTACTTCATCTGCCTATCAGACATCTCCTCTTAAATGTTTCACAGGCATATCAACCTCAGCATGGCCAAAGCAACTCATTTTCTTTCACAAATCCTTCTCTCCAAATTTCTCTGTTTCTGATGATGGTACCGCTATCTTTCTAGTTACCAAGGTTCACAACTTTGGAGCCTTCTGATTCTTCTCTTCATCAACCCTTATATTCAAAACATACTCTAAAACTAGTCAATCGTCCCTCCACAACTCTCACTACTGTCCCCATATTTCTACTCCCATAGACTCTATCCTACTTCAGCCCTGCGGTAACATTAATTAGTCTTCTAGTTGGTCCCTCTGCCTTCAGTCATTCCTAAATCCAGTATCCCTTCAACAAAACAAAATAAAATGGTATTCCCTATTTTAAAAAAATCTTCAATAGTTCCTAATTGCCCATTGGATAAAATACAAACAATTTCAATCTAGCATTTAAATCCCCGTGCAATCAATTTGACTCTCACCTACCTTTTCAGTCTTATTTCCTTTTGTTCCCCTTTGCATATTTTCTGTTTCAAACTGACCTTATTTGATCTTTGTATACAAGATTCCATGTCAAGTCAATAAATATTTCTTTACTTTTTAAAAATATTTTCATTTATTTTTCTAAATATTTGCCATTTATAATTTAAATAGTATTTTATTTTTTCCAATTGCATGTAAAGTCAATTTTTAGCATTTATTTATTTTTGTTTGTTTTGTTTTTGTTTTTCAAATGGGGGTTAAGTGCAATGGGGTTAAGTGACTTGCCCAAAGCCACACAGCCAGGTAATTATTAAGTGTCTGAGGCTGAATTTGAACTTAGGTCTTCCTGACTCCAGGGCCGGTGCTCTATCCACTGTACCACCTAGCTGCCCTGCATTCATTTTTTAAAATAATATTTTGTCTTCAAAATTTTCTCTCTCTCTCTCTCCCTGCCCTCCTTCCCCCCCCCCAAGATGTTAAGCAATTTGATATAGGTTATATATGTATGATCACATAAAGCTTGTTTCCATATTAGTCATGTTGTAAAAGAAGAAGTTTGCAAAAAAATAATTACAACATTTATTTCCTTTTGCCTTCTTGTCTTGGCTCAAATAATCCCTCATGTCTGAAATATAAACTCTCCTCATCTCAATCTCATAAAACCCCCCTATTTTATTTCAATGGGCAGCTTAGATAAAACCTCCTACATGAGTTTTTTTCTGTTTGCTCCAGTTATGAAATTGCTTTATCTTTCCCTCTTGATATTATTCTGTATTACCTTGTATCTTTGAATATACTTCACATCTACATATTTGCATTTAGGTTGCATCCCTCTAATAGAGTGTAAGAGGCTTGAGGGCAATGACTTTCATTTTAACTTTGTAACTCTAGCACCAAGATTACATAGTGTTGTTTTTGTTGTTCAGTCATTTAACCTCATTTTGGGGGGTTATCTTGGAAAAGATACTGAAGTAGTTTTCCATTTCCTTCTTCAGTTCATTTTACAGATGAGGAAACTGGGGCAAACTGGGTTAAGTCATTTGTCTGGATCACACAATTAGTACATTTCAGAGGCTAGATTTGAATTCAAGATGAGTCTTTCTGACTTCAGGTCCTGCACTCTATCCACCACAAAACCTAGCTGCCCCAGTATATATAGTAGGCATTTAATATTTTTTAATTGGATTTCCAATCTTTCCTGTTCATATGGTCACCTAAGAATTTTTTGTGACAATAGTCATCTAGGATTTAGTATTAAGATCTTTTTTTTTTCCCCAACAGTTTGAAAGCCCATGAACTTAGGGTAATTCTAGGCAGGACCTACCGGGAGAAGAAAGAAGAAAATGAACAAGAGTTTGAAGTACAAAAATACATTATCCATGAAAAATTTGTTCCAGAGACTTTTGACAATGATATTGGTAAGATGGACATTCCCTAAAATTTCCTCCCTCTAAAATCTAAGTCTTTTCAACATATGTGTGCCCACCCTTTCTAGGTCCTTGTTTTCTGAAAATGGAAGAGAGAGAGAGAGAGAGAGAGAGAGAGAGAGAGAGAGAGAGAGAGAGAGAGAGAGAGTGTGTGTGTGTGTGTGTGTGTGTGTGAGAGAGAGAGAGAGAGAGAGAGAGAGAGAGAGAGAGAGAGAGAGAGAGAGAGGTGGGGAGAGGGGAAGAGAGACAGAGAGAATTTATACATAGTACTTAAGCATATTCCACCTTGTTTCTCTTCTCAGCTCTCTTGCAGCTGAGATCTAAATCTGACTCACTACAGTGTGCCCAGGAAACCAACTCAGTCCGCACTGTCTGCCTTCCTGATGCAGGATTGCAAATCCCTGACTGGACAGAATGTGAGCTGTCTGGCTATGGCAAACACTCAGAGAGTAAGTATGATGCCCACTGGTCATAGGGAGTTTCTAACCATAATGATTCTGTAGACCACTGTGAGATGCAGTAGTATAGTGAACCCAGAAGACAAAGAGTCAGGAGATTGGGAGTCTAGTCACTGCCCACTCCCTCCCTCCCTGGGACTTTCAGCAAGTTATCAAATCTGTTTCTTTACTTGTACCTCTCTTTGTCCAATGACACTGTGCTTACCTACCTTAGAGCAATATTGCAGATCAGAAGAGAGAATGACTATGAAAGTGCTTTTTGAAGAGTAATTTTTAGCATACTTCTCACCTCTTGGCAGAGAAGGGATGGACTGGAGGTTTAAGATGAGACATATAATTTCAGAAATAGTGAACTTGCTGATATATTTTATTGTCTAATGTGTTAAAAGGCAGGCTTCTATTGGGCCTGGGGTCAGGGGAGAAGTCAGTGAGTCAGTGAGTAGGCTACAGATACTAAAAGAAAAAGCATGAATAAAACCCTTTTTGGAAATACACAGAAAGAGAAAACAAACAGGCCAATTTTGTTACAACTTTGATAAATTTAACATTCACTTTTAAAACTCAAACTAGACATATTGATAAGAGGTAACTAAGTGGCACAGTGGGAAAAAACACTGGACCTGAAGTGAGGAAGTTCTGAGTTCAAATCTAGCCTCAGACACTCAATAGTTATGTGACCCTGGGCAAGTCACTTAGCCTCTGTTTGTGTTAATCCCTTGGAGAAGAAAATGGCAACATTCCAGTGTCTTTGCCATGAAAGCCCCAAGGACAGTATTTTTTTTTAATTAATTATTTTTTCCCAACTATATGCAAAGATAATTTTCAACATTTATGATTTTTTGTAGGAATTTGAGTTCCATATTTTTCTCCCTCCTCTTGACAACAAGTAACCTGATATAGGTTATACATGTATAACTATCTTAAACATATTTCCATATTAGTCATGTTGTGAAAGAAGAATCAGAAAAAAGGAAAAAACATAAAACATAAAAAAATTTAAAAGGTAAAAATAGTCTACATTCAGACTCCATAGTTCTTTCTCTGGATGGTATTGTCCCATGGACAGTATTGGCATAATATGAAACACAGAGTCGTGAAGAATCAGATATGTCTGATCAACAGCAATGTACTTAGCATCTTCCTTTTTGCTTTTCCTCATATATTGAAATGTTTATATTGATAATTAAGTTCACAATAAAAAGAGTAATTATGTGAGATGTCTAGCACTCTGCAGATGGTAAGGTTTGAGAAATAATCCCATTTCTTTTTTGTAGGAAGGAACCAAGGTTATACCAGAAACTATGAAGCCATTTCTCTCTCTCTTGCAGCTTCTCCTTACTACTCTGAAAGACTCAAGGAAGCCCATGTACGTCTGTTCCCAGCCTCCCGCTGCACATCACGTCATCTGTTTAATAAAACAGTCACAGAGAACATGTTCTGTGCTGGGGACACAAGAACTGGGGGAATGGAAGTAAACCTACATGATGCCTGCCAGGTAAATAGGTTTTTCTCCCTCACTCAGATTACTATAGTATAGTGTAGTGTAGTGTAGTGTAGTGTAGTGTAGTGTAGTGTAGTGTAGTGTAGTGTAGTGTAGTGTAGTGTAGTGTAATATAGTATAGTACAGTACAGTACAGTGCAGTAGACTACAGTATAGGAAAAGATAATTTAAACCAGGAAAACGACAGTTAGAATGAAATAAATGCATTCAGTCTCAAGAAGTCAATGTAAACCTCAGGGAGATAGGTGAAAGCCCTTGAGACTAGTGGTAGAAAAATATCAAAGAGTCCTAAACTAAATAAATTATAAGAAATTTCCTTAGTTTCTGGAAAGGAAACCCCACCTTGTGCTGGATTCCCTTCAAATCCATTTAGTGAATTCAATGATGCAAAGAAAAAATGAAATACAAACAGGGGCAATGTGATCCAATGGAAAGAGGGCTGAACTTGGGAAGAGAACCTTGGCTGAAGGTCCAGTGTCCACCTGGTTTAGTTACTGGTCCTTCTATTTACTTAGTTGTGAGATCATAGTGTAAAGTGCTTAGCATAGGGCTTTGACTAGAGTAAGCACTATAAAAATGTTAGCTAAGGTTATAACTATTATTTGTCATTTCCTCTCTCTGGGCCTCAAATCTGTATCTGTAAAATGAGAGGTTTCTTCTAGCTCTAATATGCTGGAAGTTATATGAGAGATTCCTGATTTCTACAAGTTGCTGGGAAATGAGTAGCTCCTTTGAAAAGGAGCAGGAGCTTTAGGCAGTGATGTAGTGCAAAGTGGAAACAATACTAGGCCTGGAGGCAAAAAGACCTGAGTTCAAATCTGAATTCAGACACTTCCTAGCTGTATGACCCTGGCCAAGTCACTGTTTGCCTCAGTTTTTTTAATCTCTAAAATGAACTAGAAAAGGAAACAGCAAACTGCTACAGAACCTTTGCCAAGAAAACTCTAAATGGGGTCATGTAGAATCGAATATGACTAAAATGATTGAAATCAGTGAAAGGAAAGAGAATAAAAACTTTTATACATGGAAGCCTTTCCTTTGTCATCTTCTAAGCTCAGTTCAAGTGCTAGTTCTTATGGAAACCTATTTTGAACTTTCTCAACTAATGGTCCCCCACCTAAAAAATACTAAACCATATTCACCTAGGAATAGCTAGATGGTATAGTAGATTAATGTTGCACCTGGAGTCAGGAAACCTTGAGTTCAAATCCTGCCTGCAGCATTTACTGTGTGACCTGGGCATTCTTTTGGCCTTAGATTCTCCCTGGAAAATGGAATTAATAGGTATGTTGTGAGGATTAAATAAGATAACATTATAAACCGCTTTATAAACCTTCAAGTGCTTAACAATTATAGTGAATGAAGGAATACCAGGTATAACAGAAGACATCAATAAAAACTTATTAAAATAATAATAATAATACTTATATAGCACTTTAAAGCTTGCCAGCACATTATAAATATGATTTCATTTGATCTTCATCACAATAGTCAAAGCTGCTATTATCATGATCATTTCATAAATGAAAAAAATAAGGCATAAATAGTTTAAATGGTTGTCTATTAAGTGTCTGAGGCCAGATTCCAAATTGGGTCTTACGCTGTAAGTCCCACACTCTATCCTTTGCACTGTCATGTTACTGGAATCCGTATTTATTAAGGAAAAGGGAACAAGCATTTATTAAAGGCCTAGAATACTTTACAAATGTTATCTTGTTTTATCTGCACAACTGCCCTGAGAAGAAGGTGCTGTTATTAAAAGGGGAGGAATCTGAGGCAGACAGACCTGCCTAGAATCACACAGCTAATAAATATATCAAGTGACATTTGAACTCAGGGCTTCTTGGCTCCAGACTCAGCACTCTATTTACTACCGCCTTGCAGTTTCTTACATGTTATTTTACTTAATAGAATAATAAGGAATATTTCATTTTTATAAAGACTAAAAACTAAAAAATGCATGTTGAAAATTATCTCCATAAAAAATTGGAAAAATAAATTTAAAAAGAGACAAAAATTGGCACACTAGGCACTTCATAAGTGCTTATCATTGATTAGCACCAACTCGAAGCCAAGGAAGTCAAAAGAAAGGGATGAGGAAGAAGTCTTATTCCAGACATTATGGTCAGATGGAGAAAAATCATTAGATGCAGGAGATGTAGTATCTTTCATGTGCAAGGAAAATACTATCTGAATCATACAGTACATGGAAAGAAGTAAAGCATAAGAATTTTGGGAAAGTAGGAAGGAGCCACAGTGCAGGTTTGGCTCCAGAAGTTGGTAGCAGATAGTTCTCTGATCACCCCCATTACTTAAGAAATAGTTGCAAGATTTCTACTCTGAAAGTACCAACAATATTTAGAGTACTGTGCCAATTGTCAGAGATACAAAGTTTTTCAAAGAACCTCAAGGAAGTTAGGAAGCTGGGACTAAGGATATAGATTTTATGTCCTAGAGAAATAATTCATTTTGGAACAACAGCAGCAAAAGGGCACAATCAACCAACTGAAACTCCTAAAAGACAAATTGTCCAGGAGTTATGTGGGCTGGCATTCATCTGTGGCAGAGGACTTCCATTCTCTAGTAACATGGTGCTGGGCACAAACTGATGATTCAGCATTGTCAGCTGGCTCTATATGGAAAGAACACTCTGGATTTGTATTCAGAGGCCTGGGGACTGAATTCCAGTTCTGTTATTGACTGAGGGAGTTAGACCAAGTGATCTTTGAGGTCTTTCTAAGGATCATTAGAATCAGAATGGGAAAGGACATATGAGATTTCTAGTACAACAGCCTTATTTTATAGATGAGGAAATTGAGACTGGGGGAGGTAATTTTAATTGCCCCAGCAATTAGAGACAGCTAAACAGTTGGATGGATAGAACACTGAGTCTAGAGTCAGAAGACCCAAGTTCAAATTGGATGTCAATACTTACTAGCTATGTGACCCTGGGCAAGTCTCTTAACCTTTTATTGCCTTCATTTCCTCAACTGTAAAATGAAAATAATAATAGCACTAGGGTTGTTGTGAGGATCAGATGAGATAATATTTATAAACTGCTTGGTACTACCAGGCCTGGAATATAGTCACACACAGAGAATTAGTTTAAAAAAAAATTCCCTTGACTTCAGATCTAGAGTTCTTCCCATTTTACCTTGATGGCTTGCCTGAACTTGGGAGACAAAATACCTGGGTTTAAATCCCAATTACACTACTTATTAGCACATAAAGCAATTAGGCCATCTAATATAACTACTTCCTTCTATAGATGAGGAAATGAAGACTTTAATGTAGTTAGATGCTATGTCCAAGGTCACACTGGAAATAGGAATTTTTTTCTTTTTTTTGAAAGGTTTTCAGAGTAGAAATCTTGCAATTATTTCTTAATGGGGGTGATCAGAGAACTCTCTGCTCCCAACTTCTGGAGCCAAACCCACACCATGACTCCTTCCTACCTTTCCAAAGTTCTTATGCTTTACTACTTTCTATGTATGACACTATGTCTCTTGCATCTGTGATTTTTTCTCTGACTGTGCTTCATGTCTGGAAGGTCTTTCCTCTTCATCCCTTTCTTTTGGCTTCCTTCAAGACCCAATTTAGCTTCTGCCTTCTTCAGGAGGTCTCTTCTATTTTTACCCCTCCCCTTTAATCCTTACTTTAATCCAGATTACATATCTGCCATGACCACTTCCTTGATGTCAGAGTCTTTTACAAGATTGAAGGACATTATTATTATTTATTATTATTATTAAATTAAGAAGTATTCAAAATTAACAATACTTCTTGAAATCTCCAAACATGATGGCAGAACTATCTGTGTGACAAAGATGGATGATTAATTTATCTTCCCATTGCAGGGTGACTCTGGAGGTCCTCTTGTGTGTATGAAGAATGACCGCATGCATCTGATTGGGATCATCAGCTGGGGAATAGGATGTGGAGAGAAAGAAGTACCAGGGGTCTACACCAAGGTTATCAATTACCTCAAGTGGATCGAGGACAAGAGGAAACTGTGACCAATTTAAAAATGCAAATGTCCTCATCATTTAATGGTCTCCCACCTACTTCCCTCTCAGAAGAAGCACTGAAGAAATTAAAATGCAGTTATTTTTTGAAAATCAGATTTCTCCATTAGCTGTCATACAGTGAAAATTGGAGAGGAAGAAGTAGGAGTGAGCATATATTTTCTAAGGTACTTTTCCACTTTGGAAGTTATCAGGAGTTCAATTTTGGTTTTAATTTGCACTCTGTCAGAAGGAGACACAGAAAGATGAATTGCAATCACCCTGGGGAAATACCACCACCTAGGGACAGACTGACAGACAAGCTGACTGGAAGATGGGGAGAAGAAAACGCATGAGGTTAGAAAAATGGGATCACAAAGATAAAAAAGTCACCATAGTGAGAAATAAGGAAAGACAAAAAAAGGGGGGGAAGTATATTATTAAGACAGTGTTCTAGGGGATCCAGGGAATGCCCCACTGGGACTTAAGGAAACAGTGACCAACTGGTTGGCCAGTACAGGGTTTTGGTTTTCTCATGAAAAGCCCTTCAAAAAAATTCCAATGTTGCTATGGTTTCTTTTCCCCGTTTGACAACTGCTATATGACATCCCTGGCTTCTGGGGACAAGGTAAATCTTTTCATGTGTTAATACTTTTTAATCTGCTTTTTTTTAGTTGGGCTGAAGTTGTTTCATTTTAGTGACTGATCTCTTCACCATATTTATAGCTATCAATCCATATTTTTGCTTGTATTCATTATTGATATAATTCTGTACCATATTTCTTCAATATAATAAAAAGATATATTTTTCATAATGTTATAAACAGTACTGGGTATTTTGTCACCCATCATGGAGTGGTAGTATTCAGCTCCCTATCCAACTATTGGGAAGCTTTTGTAAGTTCACTTTGTCTTAGATCTAAGTTTAGCCTTGATGACATACCTATAAGCCCTAATGTTGGTCTGGGTCAGAGGAGATAATATGAAACCTTCGGGGGAAAGAATCAATTTCAGAAATATTGTACTCAAGTACAGTTATCCCTTTTATATTACAACTATTGCAGTTGTGGTTCAATATATCATGGGTCAGCATAAGAAATTAAATGGAAATCTGGGGAGGGAGTTTGCAGAAGTTGTAGATGAAAGGCAAAGGCCAGCAGATGACAAAGAAATGTTGAGACACTCAGAAATATATAATATATACAAATATTTATATTATTGTATAATATCAACATATATTATCTTTGAATACACAATTCAGATTTCTTTTCTGGTACAAAGGGAGGGCCAATAATTTATACTCAGATCTTTTAGATCATGAGGAGGGGTGCCATACCTGTAACTCCCTCTCCCCCATGTGGAAGATATAAACTTTACTTTCTGTTCCCCTTATTTCCAGTTTACCTTTGCTCACAGATGCAGCCTAGCCCTCCTCCTCCTCCTCCTCCTCCTCCTCCTCCTCCTCCTCCTCCTCCTCGCAGCCTGGTTTTATTGTCTCTGGAGTCAACAACACCCTGTATCTAAGAATAAAACTGATGATCCGGTCCTAGCGGTTGAATATATGCTGACACAGTTGCAGAGAGAGAAAGGAGAGAGGGAAGGTGACAGTTTTCTACTATCTCTTGAGATACTGTCAGAACTGTTCAGTTCAGCATTTTCTTAGTAGAAAAGCAGGTTCAGCTAAAAAAAGAGGAGAAAAAGAGAGAAAGAGAGAGGCTCTTTACTGTTTGAAGCCTAGGGCACAATTTAGGAAAAAAGAACTTGTCTGAAAATTTAGTCCCCAAAGCCATTTAAATACACGCAGACCACAGAAACTTGAGTGATAGTTTTTTTTACTTTAGGTTTTAGCTTTCCCTGAACCCGTGCCAGACATGCAACTGAGCCATTTAAGAAAAAAAAAAAACATAGATCGAGGAGAGCAGTGTGGCAAGAATCCCAGGCCACTGCATCTGGCGAGAATTCGAGCGGTCCCCACCCCCATCCCCATTCCCACCCCCACCACACCATGCTTGGGGCAGGCTTTGTTCGGACACTCTGGTTTAATGAAATGAACTGAAGAAGTATGGCCTCCTGGGATGGAAATGCAAAGTTAAAAGACTCCAACATTCCTCTGAGTGAAGTCCTGGAAACCACAGACTATGTAGAGACAATAGCTCGGAAAAGGTCACTGACTCAGTTATAGGGCAGACACGGAGCCCAGCAAGAAGGGGTCATGTGAGTTGGGCTAAAATGTCCTCAAACAGCATGATGTGATCTGTTAGCAACCCTCTTGTTTAAGTCGGCTTTGGGCAGGATGATTCAGGGTGAAATATCCAAAGCAGGGAGAGGGGAAAGGCAGAGAAGGGAATCAAACATTTCTTCTTCCTATCACTAATGAACACATGGCTTCTAAAGAAGAAAGCTGCCACGACCAGTGAATTAAGGATGATTTTCTGGCAATGGTGCTGGGAGGCTCATTGAACAAAAGGGAAAGAGACCGCCATAGATGACTGAAGCTGGTCCATAATCCTAGGCCTGCCTATCAATGCATGTCCTAGGCTTCTCATACAGCTTTGAGTCAAAGAATTGGTTTAACAAAGCTCCCTAGTGTTAGCATTTTGAGGAAGTTTCAGAGCTTGAAGTTAAACTCCCCCTTAAAATACAAAATATTTTCAATCATTTGCTTGTTGCTGGCATTGAGTCACCACCTACTGGTCAGAGAAATAAAGTGCTAGTTTTGTAACATGTCTTCCAGTTACATTTATTTCTATCGAAATATCTTGGCTCATTTAAAAGCTACTAACATGGAAAGACTGGGTGTGGACATGCCAAGAGAAATCTGTGACTGGTGCACAATAGTGGGACTACTGTTCTGTGTTGTATCTGGCCATGCCAGCTCCTTCTTGATTAACATAAGTCTACCTATTCCCTCCAGGATCAAACTGAAAGATCTTTGTTTGGCATTTGAAACTCTTCCTAACTTTCCTGTCTGCTCCTCTACTTTCCATTTACTTTCCATCTACTCCATGATCCAACCAGGATACTTCATCTCCCGACCCTGACTGTGCCTTGGGCACTCCCTGGATACTCCTCATGTTTAGAATGCCCCCCACCATCCTTTGGTTTGGAGAATCCCAGAGTTCCACAGGACTCAGCTCAAGCATCATCTCTTCCATCTAAGGAGGTCTTTCCTGGTTCACCCAGTGCTAGTGCCATCCCCAATAAGGTTCCTTTCTGTCCTCTTACACACTTTACATGTCCCATTAGAATGTAAGCTCTTTGAGGGGACCTTGTTTTGTTTGTAACTCTCAGAACATAGTCAAACTTAATACTTACTGACAGCAACCCCCTAGGTATTTACTTAAGTGAATTTTTACAGACTGGGTTAATGCAACTAACAATTCTGAGGCCCTCAGTGACAGTCTCTCTCTAGAGGATGGTAATCTGCACTGTTATTCTAATTAATGGTGTAAGCACAAGTTAACAAGAAGGTGCTGCTGTATTAGGAACTAGATCTAAATTCTTAGATCTGGACTTGTCATTAACTCAGAGACCCTTAGCAAAACATATAAATATGACCATAAAATGAGGTTAATACTACCCAGCTTGATAGGAGACCCTATCAAAAACAAAAGTACTTTGAGATTTTTTTAGACAAGAACAGTAGGCATCTAAACTTACATATATAGTAAAATATAATGACTTAGTCATTATATGTTACCATTAAGAATTTCCTTTGATGGGACATTCATAGTGTCATACATAGGTTTAGAACTAGAAGACATGTTAGAGAGCATATAGTTCAACTCCCTCATTTTATGAATGAAGAAATTCACTTGTCCATGTGATTTGTCCATGATCATAGGGTAACTGGGTTGGGATACTAAGCCCTGTCCTTTGAACATTTGTTCAATACTCTGGCTTCCATGCATTTTTAGCAGGTGTTACAGCAGGTCATTTGAAAAGAAAACACTTGGACACAGTGTTCTGGTAAAACTAACCTTTATTGAAGCTTAGGTGGGAATCTGCTTCTGTATGTGCTAAACACATGGTGTTCTGAGACAAGCCTGCATCATTTATTCCACTGGTGTACAGAGCTGGAATGAAGGGACCACCATGCATCAGAGATCCATTACACAGATGAAAGTTGATGAGACAGTTGCCCCTTTATATGTTTAGCTTTGCACTCGGGAGGATGCTCCCCCCACCCTTGGGGGTTTTGCCTGAAATTCACACAAGTTGCTCAAGAGGAAAGACAACAGTCTCTTGAATTTTTGACTTAAAAACTCACACACGTGAAGCAACAATAATAGAATATGTCATACTATGAAAAATGATGCAATGATAACACTCTCATCCCAGGAAACCTAGAAGTCATTCAGAGACCTGAGAAGAGGTGATTCTAAATACTACAGAATTCCTAAAAAAGGGGAACTCCAAAGCTCCCAGGATTCCACAGCAGGTTTTGAGCTAAAGTCAGATTCTGAAGTGAGACTTGGTTGCTCTTTAGATAGTACCTAAAACACAAAGTGGAATGCCCAGGAGAGTTGGGGAAGAAACACATTTCACTATTCACAGCATAGTTTATCCCAGAGGAACAATACAGTGCAATAAAAAGTTACATACTATTCATTAGCAAAAACAAGACTGGAAAACTAAAGAGATAGGAAACTGAAAATTTACATAAGTATCAGCAAAAATAGGATCAGGAAATAGATTTCTTTCATTTCTTTCTATCTACTCCTGCCTGGAAACAGGGAATAGCACCTTCATTTAAGCTAAAAATGAATGTTCATGGCTTTTTAAATATCTAAATCAATACCATATATACCCTTGAACAGTTAGGAAAATTGCAAGCCACTTAGTCACCCAGTGACTGAGAACAAAGACTAGGTAACTGTTAGGCAACCCTAGCATATTTTTCATGATCCAGTTCTGACCTCCTTAAGAAAGGAACTCAATTTTTTTTCCTTATGGAATCTAGTCTTATAACCTATGCCCCAAAGAGAACCTTCCTTTTCTAGTGTGGAAATATTCCTGAACAAGCAAGGCTAGGATATGTGAGCTCGAATTTCCCTAGCCCTCTTCACCTTGTGAAAGCTAGAAGAGAATCAGGTATCAGAGTTAGTGAAGGTGTAGTGAATAAAATTATTTGGGGTTAGGCAAGGAGGAATGAGAATTGTATAGCTTGCCAGCCAGTATCCTATGGGAAAGGGCTCAGACATCTTCTCCCTTTCCATCATCAGTGATGAAAGATCTTATCTCTTCTGAATACAAAGATTAAAAATAACAGCCAGGACCTCATTAGAGTTATTTGTACATGATTTCAGATCAGCAAAGGTAATTTTTTCCCTATGAGTTTATGCATTTTAGGAATGGATAATTTTGAGAATTCCCAGTTTATTAGTGAATATTAGTGAATTAGTGAATATTTGACAAGTAGAGAAATCTATGGACAAGAAATGGACCAACTCAACTCTAATTTCTTTCCACTCTTCTCTGAATGGGGTCCTTAATTTCTTCCCATGCTATTCATCCTCCTACATTATAACCACCCTTACACAAAAGTGTCTTCAAGGGATTTCTTATTCAGTTCCTCCCATAGATGTCAGGTCCTTAGTTGACCCTTCCTTGGCTAATATTCACATTATTCAAATGATTGAGCTTTCTTATCACCATCTTTTAGAAAGGACTATTTTTCTAGCTTTAGAAAGATAAGTCAGGCAAACAACACATGCTAGCCTTCTTCAGGAAACAGGTTATAAAGAGTTAAATAGAGAGTCAAACAAATCTGCCATGTCCCATCTTCTCTTTGAGAATGAAATCATCAATAATTCCACTTTAGATATTCCCTTCTCTCTGGTGACCCTCCTTCTCCCTTGGCTTGTTTAGTGAGACTAAAGGCTCAGTAGATTCAACACAGAAAAAAGAGAGAATGTTGGCCCAAGAAGAAACGATGTGCAGAAGGCAGGCTGATTCTTTACTTCTGGCTAAGACAAAGTGGAAGCAGGACTTGTGGCTCTTCCCTCAATCCAGGACTCTCTTTTCAGGTTCGGACTTGGAACTTGCCAGCTTTGGTCATGTATTTTATGCCCTTGAATGGTTTATACTTTTCTCCATACATATCTAGACGGTTCACTTTCAACCCTAAAATAAATAAAGGGATATAATACAGGTGTTATTTCAAGAAGAGAGAAAACAAAAAGAGAATGATAAATAATAAGCAATGCTACCTTTGACATGATTGATCACCTTTTCCTGGACTCTCTCCCCTCTCTGCATTTTTGGGACACCATTCTCCCTCGGTCCTCCTCCTTTTACCTGTTCTGCTCCTTCTTCTGCTCTGCTGGATCATTATCCATATTAAGCCTCTTAACTAGAAGTATTCCCTTAGTTCCTATCCTAGGTCTTCCTCATCTCTTCAATCCCTACCTCAGGGTTCTTAACCTTCTTTTGTTTCACAGACTACTTTGGCAGTTTGGTAAAGGTTATGGACCCTTCTCAGAATAATGTTTTTTAAATGCATGAAATACATAAGATAACAGAGGGAATGAATTATTTTAATGTATATATATAATATATATACATATAATTATTTAAAAAACAACCAATTTTATGTATGCCAAATTAAGAATCTTCTAGTATACTCTCTTTTAGTACCCTCATCACCCATAGGTTTAGTTATCATCTCTACACAGCCAACTGACAAATCTATATACCAAACTATAGCCTTTCTTTAGAGCTTCAGTCTCACATCAGCAGTTGCTTACTGAACATTTCAAACTGGATATCTAAGAAATATGTCAAATTCTACATATTCATAGAATTCATTATCTCTTTCCTCCATATCCTCATCTATTCCATTTTCCTCTATTTTTGTTGAAGACACCAAGGGTTTGTCAATTTTGTGTGTAAGCCTGGTATTACCCTCAATATTCCAAACTTTTCTTCATCTCATATATCCAAATGGTTGCCAAATCTTCCCATTTCTATCTTCATAACATTTCCTTAATTCAGCACTTTTTCCAACAGCTACTATCTTACTTCAAGCCCTCATCTATCTTTTGCCTAAATGAGTACAAAAGTCTTCTGTCTGGTCTCCCTTCCTCAACTCTCTCTTCAGTTATTTTTCTCAGCTGCTGTTTAGAAGTGGTTTTCCTTAAGTATGGAAATGACCATGTCAGTCTCTCTTAATCAACTTCAGTATTTCCTTTTTTGCCTCTATTGGATACAATATCAAACTTTCTGATTTATTTTTTTTTAGGTTTTTGCAAGGCAAATGGGGTTAAGTGGCTTGCCCAAGGCCACACAGCTAGGTAATTATTAAGTGTCTGAGACCAGATTTGAACCCAGGTACTCCTGACTCCAAGGCCTGTGCTTTATCCACTACGCCACCTAGACACCCCTGATTTATTTTTAAAATAAACAACTTGACCCCAGTCTTCCTTTCTGGTCTCAATGGACATGATTTACTCTTCTGCTCTTCACATCTAGTCAAACTGGTCTTCACACATAACACCATGGCTTCAGAGACTGTGATTTTTTCCTTTACTGGTTGTCTCATACCTGGAATGCTTTCCCTTCTTACCTTTTCCTCCTACTTTTAAGACAGCTTAAATCCCATCTTCTTTAAGAAATCATTTTGGTCCCCTCCAAAGTTCTCTCTCCTCCCTCTCTAATCCCCTGCCACTTCTAGGGACTTCCCTCCAAAATTTACTCCCATTTACATTATATTTATCTTGTATATACATAGTTGTAGGCTCTTTCTTTGTATCCTCAACACTTAGTCCAGTCCCTGGTATATGGCAAGTCCTTAGTAAATATTTGATCAGGAGAATGAGGATGGTGCCTGAAATATATTCTTTCCTTAGTTCTGCCTCTCTTCTTCCACAATGCACCTCAAGTATCCTGTCCTACACCAACCTTTCCTGATTCCTTAATTGCTGGTGTCTTCCCTCCCAGACAGCCTTATACTTAACTGCTTTGAATTTATTTGTATTTATTGTCATTCTGTTCAGTCTGTAGAAATTTATAGATGTTCTGTTGTTTTCCCTACCATAATAAGGTCTTCATGAGGATGGACTCTTCCCCTCTTACTTGGCCCACAGCAGGGGCTTAAAAATGCCTGTTGATCAATTGATTATTATATGTAGAAAGTGAAGAATTGATATTATGCCCTTCCTTAAAACATAGTGGTCTGTTTTGGCAAGAAAATGTGAAAAATAAAAGTTTTTGTACAGTGTTAGGAAAAATTCCACAAAAGTTTTGCTTTGTTGTCATCCTTGTATAAAGGTGGTCTTCATTCTCTAAGGCTATACCAATGGGGCACAAGCTTCAGTAGATTCTATCAGATGGAACAAACCCAATTGCCCAGTGATCAATTTGGCAAAGTACTTAAAGTCTTATCATGAGCAAGTTGGCCATTAGATGATGATTCTTTGGCCATGGCAGCCCATGAAAAAAAGAAAAATAAATAACGGTTTTTAGCCCAATTCATGATAACAGAATAGCAGAAAAGAGAGAATAAAGTCCTACAAATCACACTGATTTTGTCACATATGATCATGAGTTGAACTGTTAGTATCCAAAATATGAAATTCTTGTCCAATAAGAATTTATGAATATTGTTGAATTCTTAATAAAGAGAATTTCCACTATCTTAATATACTCACTATAAATTAACTCAAAAGCATAAGAATGTTGTACCTACATGGAAAGATGGCTCACCAGATCTCACTGAAGAGCAAAAGAAGGAGCTAGCAAAATTGTTTTCAGTGTGTCCTCAAGGTTATATTATTAGGTCACTGCACCTTCCAGAACTCATGATGAACATAATCAAAACAACCCTTAATAAAGATAACTGTGGTTGACAAACCAAAAACTATTGAAGAGGTAGAGATATATCTCATTACTTGATGAATTTAATGGGGGAAATAGTAAAAAAAATTGTTGAAAAATACAATGTCGAATTAAGAACCTAAAGAAGCCAAAGGCCTACAAGCTTCATGTTTCAATGCTATTAATATTCTTTGAAATAATAAATATGACTAATGAAGAGATATGAAAATGAACTTTGTCTCTTCTTTGTAAAGACAAAGGATGTAAAGAACAATGTAAATGTCATACTTGGTTAAAGAGTTGATTAGTTTTATTGATTTTTTTCCCTCTCTCTTTTATTCTTTGTTATAAGAGAGAGATCTCTAAGAGGAAGGAAAGGGATGGATATATTGGGAAATAAATGAATTGTAAAAAATAAATCTTTTAAGAAAAATTTTAAAATATCGAAAGGCTTTGCATGATGAACAACAAAAATAGAACTATCTCAACTGACAGGAATTGACAGATTATCTGTGTAGATGTCATTTTGGAATCGGCTATTTGTGTGTAGTCAAAAAGACCATAAACTAGTTAGAACAAAAGTTAAAGTCAACACCCAAGTGGAAGAGAGGATTAAAATAAGAAAACACTGTGCATAACTATAACACTTCTGATGTGACCTATGCCAACCAGCTACTGACAATAAGAAATAGGAAATGGAGATCCAGCAAAAGATATTAATAGACAGATGATTGCCATCTTTCCTACAGAAGTTTAACAAATATAATGCAATCACAATAAGGAGACCAAAGAAGAGTTTCAACCTTAACCAGCAAACATTTGTTCTTGCCAAGGTGAGAGGCAGGGCAATGCTAATTTAGTGTGTATTCATTTACGAAATATGATAGAAGTGGACAGAATATAAGAAAAGCCTTACAAAAGAGTGAAGAATGATGGAAAGAGAATGAATCTTTAAAAAAGTTTGACATAAGCTAAAGTAGATAATTCCAAAAGAATTTATAGATAAAATTGAGAGATCAATGATAAAAGAAAAACAGAACAGATCTGTCAGCATTTTATAACAAACTATTTTCATCATCAATGACAGTAGAAATTCATTTAGACTCTAATATCTTAGTCTCAATGTGGTATATGACATAAATTACACTAAAGAAAATTAAACAATAGCTGGATCAGACCAAACACAAACAGAAGAAATTTGAGACAGAAGTGACAAGTCTGAAAGGCCTGAATGATTTTTTAGAGAAATGTCAAAGAAAGGAATACTAAGAAACTGCGGGTGATGGTTTTTTAAAAAGGGCAAGTGAAAAGACATTGATAACTACTGATCCATATGCCTACTTTGTCATCTCTATAAAATCTGTAAGAGAATAATCTATCTATCTATCTATCTATCTATCTATCTATCTATCTATCTATCTATCTATCTATATGTATGTGCATATATGTCAAGAGCATCCTTGATGAAATATGAGAAGGGAACAGGTACACTTCCATAAATATTTTTCTGAGAGTTTAAGTAAATTACCTATTGTCAAAGAGGTGTACCAGAGGCAGAATTCAAACCTGGATCTTTCCTGAGGATGTCTCTAAGCATTCTTACCCCAATATCATGAAGCCTCTTTTGATGATTATAAAAGAAAACATTTTACCTAGTACAAAAAAAAAGACAGCCTCAAAAACTCTCCTCTAAGGTATCAACCATGTATATATTATGATCACCCAAGATTCCTTGATAAAGACAGTCATGGGAATAACTGTTTAATGATCATCTGATAATTAATATCAAATTGGACATAAGAGAGGGAGACCTGTGGTTTATCACTGTCATGGAAGATGACAGAAATTTAATGACTCTCACTACACATTTGGGGAGAACTGTCAGATGCTCCTATTTGTAGATGGTATTTTATTGTCTTCTTGATACCCCAAAATATTAATCTCCTCAATGAATTTGAAAACTCCTCAAAAGAGATCAATCTAACAATTCACACAGAAAAAAATCAAATGGATTAAGAATAACTATTGTTCAGATTGTGGCATGAAATTACAAGCTACCTGGACAAGCACTATAGGTGAATAATCAAATAGGCATATATATATGTAAGTAGGCTAGGTAACATGTGTGAAATTATGTAGTACTTTAATTATCCCAAACTGCTTTGTATGACAAAAAACTCCATCTTTTAAAATCAATATTCTTCCAGGGATGTTCTATCAGTAGAAAAGCCTAGGATACTTCAATCTTAAAAAAAAAAAGCAAAATTGTGGGTGACTCACAAGACAATGGAGAAAGGCAGGAAAGATATAAAAGAAGTGATAGTTCTAGTGGTACATGCTGCATTGGCACCCATGGAATGTTAAAAGATCTAGAGGAAATTCTTTAGGATGGTAGACAAATCCTTCATGGAAAGTTTATGGAAGTCAGAGACAAGAATCTCACAGGACAAGAGGGAATGTACAGCCTATATCATGTGAGGAAATAATCAATAAAATCAATAAAATGGTCAATAAGATCAAAATAAGATCAATAAAATGATCAATAAAATTGAAGTACAAGTTAAAAAATACACTCTTCTGTTCTTTGAGAGACTGTGACTTGAAAGTGATTTATTTGGAGGTTACAAGAAAAATCTAAAGAAAGAGCATGATGGAGCGGCTAGGTGGCCCAGTGTATAAAGCACCGGCCCTGGAGTCAGGAGTACCTGGGTTCAAATCCGGTCTCAGACATTTAATAATTACCTAGCTGTGTGGCCTTGGGCAAGCCACTTAACCCCATTTGCCTTGCAAAATCCTAAAAAAAATAAAAGATCATGATGAATAAATCAAATTCCAAGTTATCTGTGATTAATAAGCTAACTATTGTAAACAATATTCTAACTGATAGACCTAGTATAATGGCTAATGATCTCATGTTCTAAATTAATTCTAATCACTAACTCAGTCAGTAGACTTTAGAAAGAATGATTTTTAGAGTTGTCAGAGCACCTCCAGGGTATGGTATGCTGATGTGGGTGGGTTCAATGGGCCTAAAATAAGTGATTATCAAATATAGGTTAAAAAAAGCAATTTCTGATCAAAGCCCCCATCTAAAAATACAGATGTACCTTCAAACTGTGGACTTTGGAAACTAAGGATAAGAACATTCTCAAATAAGAAGGGTTTTAAGTACAACCTCATATCAGTATTTATTCCATTCTTGTTTGTAGCTAACTCTTTTCATCTAAATGATTTTGGTGATTTTATAATAAAGGATTATAAAAATTTATCCTAAAGAAAAACCTAGTATACTTCAATCTTAAAAAAATAACATAATTGTCTCAAAAGACAATGGAGAAAGGCAGGGAAGATATAAAAGAAGTGATAGAGCCATACTTTCTAATCTAAAGCTTATATTTCAGCTAAAAAAGACAAAACTCTATAAATAAATAGTAAGCTTACAAGAAGGTTTTTCAGATCAGAAAGCCATTTACATCTTTTGACACCTAGTTGTTTTCTACTTACCAGAGATGGCCAGCTGCTGGATTTTAAATTGAAGATTGATGGTAGGATTCTCATCAGGTTTGGAAGCCCCAGCTTGAAGGCTCATAGTCCCCTTCAAACTTGGTAGCTTTTGGGGATTTATTTTTCCTACATCCCAAGAGAGCAACTTCAGAGAGATAAGAGGAAAAAAGATCATAGAATTGATGAGTTTAATGTGCAAGGAAAACACTTTCATTAATCCTGTTTCTACATAAAAAGAGTCCATAATATTCTTCTTGAAGAATTTTAGGTATAAACTCACAGAAAAAAAGTTTTTTAAACAAAAAAACTAGTTGCATTAGGATTGACATTTGAAGGAAGTTACTCTTAGAGTCCCAAGTATGTAACATAAGCTGCCCTTGTGGTGTTTTTACTTTTATGTTTTCTCTGTGATATTCCACTGAGGGCAAACTCTGTCCCAATTTCCTTTTCAATAAATGACATAATCATTTTGGGGAATGCCTAAATAGTTACTGTTGTATTAGACAGTTTCAACTCAAAATTTCCTAATCTATAATCACTTACCTTGGTAACAGGGTCAAAAGTGTGGGTGCCCTGAGATGGAGTAAGACTCATGTTCAAGACCCCTTTGGGCATTTGGCTGGTGACAATCACTCCCTCTATAGTTTTTCCCATGGTCTGCTTGGGTCCCACTGTAATCTCAAAGCGTCCTAGTGAGCTACTATCTCGGAAACTGATGTTATGTTTGACATACACTGGAATTGCAACCAAGCTGAGGGGGGAAAAAGTTAGGCAATTCAATTTTATCATCTCAATGAAAACATGCAACATCTCTTTACCTTTCCCTCTTTCTTCTGGCATCATATTTTTCATACGAATTAACTTTTGAAAGTACCAAGCATACCTTCAAGTTAGTTATTATTAGAACTATTGTAATTATATCCTCGTCCCTTACCTCAATCAATATACAAAGAGTAAAACAAAAATACTTTTCTCCCTTTTCTTTTTTCAAGGTAAAGATAACATCTAGTAGCTAAACTAGTAGATAAATAGCATGGATTATTGACTCTGTATTTCCAACTTTGCTGAGATAGTGGACTTCTAAAACACTAGCTGCAGATTCAGAAAACCAGAGTTTGAATACTAGCATTGCCTCTCAGTAACAGTATGGCTCTGGGTCCTCCTCCATTAAATAATGCAGCTAGAGCAAATGATCTCTGATACCTTTAAAAACAATGTTTCTGAAAGCAAAATCTACAAAATCTATAAATCTAGGTACCAGGTATCATGCAAGACATTAAGAAGTCACTGTATTACCATTTCTAGTTTTATGAAATGTGGTTAATACTTCTTTTTGTGGTTAATACTTTTCTTTTTGGTTTTTTCAAGGCAATGGGTTAAGTGATTTGCCCAAGGTCACACAGCTAGGGAATTAATAAGTGTCTGAGGTTGGATTTGAATTCAAGTCTCCTGACTTGAGGACTGGTACTCTATAATGCTTTTCTTGAGAGTGTAATTCTATCACTTTCCATTTCTATATAGTCCATTTCAAAGACCTTTTAAATTCATGATATAAATTGATCCTAATAAGCCAATGAAATAGGCAGAGCATTATTTTTTCCATTTGATAGTTGGATAAAGAAAGAAAAGTGAAGTCACTTAACAAGTTACTGGCAGGGGCAGCTAGGTGGTGCAGTGGATAGAGCGCTGGCTCTGAAGTCAGGAGCACCTGAGTTCAAAGCCGGCCTCAGACACTTAATAATTCCCTAGCTGTGTGGCCTTGGGCAAGCCACTTAACCCCATTTGACTTACCAAAATCCCTAAAAAACAAACCAAAAAAAAAAAAACAAAACAAAAAACAAGTTACTGGCAGAATTGGGACCAGAATTTGGTTCTCTGTACTTTCTTCTATACTTTATGCTCTTTTCATCAACTCACACTTTCTCTAAAGGAAATTAAATCTTCAGATTAAAGACACAACTGAAATCTTAACAATTATTGCTTCCTATAGTTTTAAAATTTTGATCATAAGAACACAAATTAAACAAGTATATTCACATTCTAAGTTGAACAAACATACATAGATGTTTCATTCACATGAAGAATTGCTGCTTACTTCTGAGCACTGACATGGTAGGAGAGCAGGCGAAAGTTTCCATCAGGAGGGATGAAGGAAAGGATACGCTCAGATTCCCAGCGCTTGAATCGAACGCAAGGATGAAAGCTGACATCATCCAATAACCTAGGGTTCTAAAGTTACCATATAAAGGAAGAGTAAGGAACAGGAAATAAACACTTATATATCTTCCAGGGAAATTGTTTAGATGCTTTTCATAAAAACAAACAAAAACCCTCTAGTTAAATAGAATGAATTTATTTTTTGACCAAACCTTTTAATTCCTCATTTTATTTCTTTCTCTTTCTTTACCACCAAGTATGCCAACATCTCTTTTCTCAAGCACTGTAGCTCTAGCCCATTGTTTTACCATGAAGGAAAGTGTGAGGTCTGGCATCCCAGTCAGCTTTACACAAGCATCAATGACTCCTTGAATCTCAGCAGTGATTGTAGAACCTAACACAAAAAAATAAACAGAAAGGAAAAGATCAGCGAACCAGACAAATGTCATCATTCTAACTAAAATTCCAAGATAGTTCATGTAAGCTAATGGACCATAATAAAATGCAATTTCCACATCTTCTAAGATGTTATATTTATCTCAAGATCTGCCAAATTAAATCAATGGGGAAAAGGTCTCATTAGCAATTCTGTTAGTGATAACCTTTCCCAGTCTGGTCCTATGAATAAACAGTAAAATATCTTAGGAAAGCAACCCTTTAGAAAATGAAATTTCTACTAAGAAAACGTTCTCTTTTTTTGGTACTTATAGATCTTAATAGAAGGTGTACAAGATGGCAGATAATTGTCAAAAGAAAGCTTAATCCTTATGAAATTATAGAAGTGCCACACTAAATAATTAAGTATCAAGGCAAACCTAATTAATTACTAATATATGGGACAAATAGACAAATATACCCCCATTACATACACAATAACAGTCAGTTAAATCATATAAGGGGAGCATACTTCCCAAATACTCCCAATACAAATAAATATTACATTAAAAAACATTGTTATCAATTTTCTTAGTGCTCAAACACTTTAGATCAGGGCTGTCCAAAGGGAAGGCCTGCAGTGAGATTTAATGCAGTCCCTGTGAGTTATTAAGTGCTTTAGCTACCTTGCTACCTCAGAACTGTCACTAAAATGGCAAGTCAAAATATGTTGTCTATTGTTTCAATAAAATCATTTAAAAGTAAGATTGGACAGAGCTGCTTTAGATCACAACTGCAGATACCTGATTTATCAATGATGGCATCAATCTCCTCAATGACATCAAAATATGCTTCATTATTAGTATATTTCACCCCAGTCCGTCGCCATGGTACCACTGATAACTGTCCAGTGGGAAGCTGATCACCCACATTTGTGCTTCCTAAAATAGTAAATAATGCAATTTTATACCTATTTGATTCCAACTTCCCACTCCACTTAACCAAACTTCTACACAATTAGTTGACATTTTCCAAACTAATAGTACAGACTTTTTTCTGCCTTATACAGGAATGACCTGATATATCTTAAAAATTCCTTATAATTATCTGGTCTGGCACTCTTAAAATGCACACCACCTCCCTTAGTCACTCCCCCCGCCCCGCCACCAGAGGAAAAATAAAGCTTCCTGAAGAACAGACTTCACTTTATGATTTTGAAAGTAACCTGAACTTACTTTCTCAAATTCCACAATAGCCTGCAGTTTAAATAATGCAATGGCTTCCATCAGAGATATCATTCTGTACAGTGGTGTACAATTTTCATGGGTAAAATCATCTTGTTCTTGTTGAGTTCTTGGGTATGTCAGCATGTTGGTATAAGAGTGAATCCATCTATACAATTTCTCTTAGACTAATATTAAGGCCAGGGGTTTAATGGCATAAAACACTACTATAATTCCTTTTCATTATATGTCAACTAAAGATGTATTTTTTTAGTTTTTGCAAAGCAGTGAGGTTAAGCGGCTTGCCCAAGGCCACACAGCTAGGTAATTATTAAGTGTCTGAGGCTGGATTTGAACTCAAGTACTCCTGACTCCAAGGCCAGTGCTCTAGCCGCCCCAAAAGATGTATTTTCAAGACATTTTTATGTTCATCATAAAAGCTCTAGTATTAAAATACTATATGACAAGCCCTTTTCTAAGTTTTTTTCCTCCACTCTTTCTAGCACCCTCTCAAACTGAAGGCAAAGAAAATGAATTTTAAGCCACATCCTTAGCAGCATCTTCAAAGTCAAGTATGGACAAATTGCTCCTAGACATTAGTTTCCTAGGACTGAATTGGATACAGGACATTTATGACTTTTGAGTATTTTTATAAATGAACTATACTTCATGAAAAAAATATATAATATAGCTGTAAAGCTTAATTCTAAACTTCAATGATCTATTTCTCTTTCTTGTCAGAATGCTCAAAAAATGTGATAAAAGTATTTTTTTCCTTGAAAAGGGATAGTATGAGTTCCTTGGAACTGAAGAAAGTTTCTGCTTAACACAGTATGATTTCAGTTCAATATTTAAAGAAGTTATATAGAAAGTGAACATTATGATTAAAACAACAAAAAAAATCAGAAATCATTTTCTCCTGAATCTAGAATACTTTAGAACAAGTAACATGAAGACTTCAGCAGTCAGAGTTTTGAATCCTTCTCCATACCTGTGATAGTGTTAACAACAGTTCGAAGGATTGTAGGGGGCTTTATCAGTTCTTTCAAGATGTTTGATTCAGTAGCCAATGGGAATCCGTTGTCTAGCATCTCTTCTAGTACTTCATAAACCACAACAACATTGTCTTTGATAACTAGCTCTGAACAAACTCCAAAATAATCCTGGAGAAAATAAAACAATTATGTTAATTACACACAGAGAATAAGTAACATTTCCAGTGAATAACGATCTAGTCTTGGATATATTACTTTTTGTTGTTTTTTTATTTAAAAATTTTTCAATTTATTATTTATTTTAAGCCTTATTTTTTACATTGAGTTGCAAATTCTCTCCCTCCTTCCCACTCTTTTCTACCCGCTGAGAAGATATCAGTTTTACATGTGAGATCATACAATTGGGCCAAATAGCCATATCACAAAAAAAGTTTTTTTTAAAACAAAGATATTTTTATTCAATTTTATTGAAAATTTTTATTCATTTGTTTTTATATCTCTTGGATTTTCCCCAGGCAGAGCAATTCCTTTTAAGAATTTAAAAAGGAAGACAGAAGAGAAAAAATAATATAGCAAAAGGGATCAATACATTGAAAACAAATCTCTCATTCCATGCATTCTATGTAACCATCCCCTTGGACTATCACTTCTGTTCAGGAGAGGCTAGGAGGAATCTTCTCATGTCTCTTCATTAGAAGCAATCTTGTTTTTAAAAATTTTTCAATATCATTTTTGATTTCAACAAAAACTTATTAAATAATTACTGTATATCAGGCCAAGAGCTAGCTTAGAAAAGGACAAAAAGATAAAAATGAGATGGTCCCTCTAATCAAAGATTTAAGCAACTATTGGTCGAGAATAGTTTCATATTGGACCCAGAGGTACAGGCACAAATTTAACCTATCATTTCATTGGCAGAGGAAATTCAGAGATGCAAGGTAGTTTTGCACCTTCCCTGCTCTGGGTTTTTTCCTTTTGCAAGTGAACTTTAATTTATTATTACTATTACTACAATCATTTTGTTATAAGAGTCAACATAACCCCCCCCCCAAGAAGATGAGAAACATCAAGAATAGAGAGAAAAAAATTATACTTCAGTTTATGTTCAGATTTCAATGTCTCTGTCTCTGGGGTGAGTTGCTTTCTTTATCATAAGTCCACCAGAGAAGTTGCTTCAATATTTTTTCCCACAGTTGCTATTACTAGCTGTATATCCACTCTATTCTTCCCCACTTTCATTTATTCTATTTTATCTCTCCTTTCATCCTGGTCCTGTCCATAAGTGTGTTGTATCTAAGTACCCTCTCCCTCAATTTCCCCTCTCTTCTATCACCTATTCTTCCCTTCCCTCCCCATATTTCTTCTTCTTCTTTTTTAGGTTTTTGCAAGGCAAGTGGGGTTAAGTGGCTTGCCCAAGGCCACACAGCTAGGTAATTATTAAGTGTCTGAGACCAGATTTGAGCCCAGGTACTCCTGACTCCAGGGCTGGTGCTTTATCCACTGCGCCACCTAGCCCCCCCCCCCCCATATTTCTTCGTATCCCGTCCCTTTCTCCTCATTTTTTTCTAGGGTGAGATAGATTTCCTTACCTTATTAATTATTTTTCTCTCTGATCCATTTCTGATGAGAATGAAGGCTCACTCATTCACCCTTGCCTACCCCCTTTCCACTCCATTGAAAAAGTTTTTTCTTGACTCTTATGTGAAATTTCTTAGTTTCTTCATCTCCTTTTCCTTCCTCAGTACTTTCCTTTATCACCCATTGACTCCATCTTTTTTACTATATTATACCAATACATTCCACTCTTTCCTATGTCCTGTCTATATATGCTCCTTCTAACAGCTCTTATAAATGAGAAAGTTCAAATGAATTATCAATATCTTCTTCCCATGCAGGAATACAAACAGTTCAATATCATTAAGTTCTTCATAGTTAGTCCTTCTCCTCCACCCCTTCCATGGTTCAGCAGAGTCCTGTACTTGGAGATCAAAATTTATGTTCAGCTCTGGTTGTTTCAATAGGAAAGTTTAAAAGTCCCCTGTTTCATCTTGGGGCAGCTAGGTGGTGCAGTGGATAGAGCACCAGCCCTGGAGTCAGGAGTACCTGAGTTCAAATCTGGCCTCAGACACTTAATAATTACCTAGCTGTGTGGCCTTTGGCAAGCCACTTAACCCCATTTACCTTGCAAAGAAAACCTAAAATAAAAAATAAATAGAAAGTTCATCTTTTCCCCTGAAAGAGGATGTTCAGTTTTGCTGGGTAGTTGATTCTTGGTTGTAAATCAACATCTTTTGCCTTCCAGAATATCACATTCCAATCCCTACAAGCCCTTAATGTAGATTCTGCCAGATCCTGTGTAATCCTGGCCATGGAACCTCAGTAGTTGAATTGTTTGTTTCTGGCAGCTTTTAGAATTTTCTCTTTGATTTGGGAGTAAAGTTTTTCTTTGAGGATCTCTTTCAGGAGGTTACTGGTGAATTCTCTCAATTTCTATTTTACCCTCTGCTTCTAGGATCTCAGGGAAATTTTGCTGTATTATTTCTTGAAAAATGAAGTCTAGGCACTTTTCCTGATCGTGGTTTCAGATAGTCCAATAATTTTTAAATTATTTCTTCTGGATCTGTTTTCAAGGTTGGTTGTTTTTGCAATGAGATATTTCACATTTTCTTCTAATTTTTGGCTTTTTTCTGAGTTTTATTTCTTCCTGATTTCTTGCAAAGTCATCAGATTCCTTTAGTTTCATTCTGCATTTGAAGGAGTTATTTTCTTCAGAGAGCTTTTTTATTTCCTTTTCCAGCTGACCAATTTATGCTTTTTTAAGGCATTCTTCTCCTCATTTGCCTTTTGTTTTGCTTTTTCCATTAGGCTTAAACTAGTTTATTTTTTCTTATTAAAGATTTTCTTTATTTTGAGGTTTTACAAATTTTCCCCCAATCTTACTTCCCTCCTCCTACCCCCCCACAGAAAGTAATTTGTCAGTCTTTACATTGTTTACATGTTGTACATTGATCCAAATTGAGTGTGATGAGAGAGAAATC
Organism: Macrotis lagotis; assembly: GCF_037893015.1. NCBI lineage: Eukaryota > Metazoa > Chordata > Mammalia > Peramelemorphia > Peramelidae > Macrotis > Macrotis lagotis. The sequence continues at coordinate 144,771,941 of NC_133658.1, read as the reverse complement.
ATATCCTTAAGAAACAAAAAAGTATCAGAGATAACAAGATCAGACAATAAGATCTCTGTTTTTTTCTAAATTAAAGGGAATAGTCCTTGAACTTTGTTCAAACTCCATGGTTCTTTATTTGGATACAGATGGTATTCTCCATTGCAGACAGACCCAAATTGTCCTTGATTGTTTCAATGATGGAATGAGAAAGTCCATCAAGGTTGATCATCATCCTCATGTTGCTGTTAGGGTGTACAGTGTTTTTCTGGTTCTGCTCATCTCACTCAGCATCAGTTCATGCAAATCCCTCCAGGCTTCCCTGAATTCTCATCCCTCCTGGTTTCTAATAGAACAATAGTGTTCCATGATATATATATACCACAGTTTGCTAAGCCATTCCCCAAATGAAGGGAATTTACTTGATTTCCAATTCTTTGCCACCACAAACAGGGCTGCTATGAATATTTTTGTACAAGTGATATTTTTACCCTTTTTCATCATCTCTTCAGGGTATAGACCCAGTAGTGGTATTTCTGGATCAAAGGGTACGCTCATTTTTGTTGCCCTTTGGGTGTAGTTCCAAATTTCTCTCCAGAAAGGTTGGATGAGTTCATAGCTCTACCAACAATGTAATAGTGTCCCAGATTTCCCACAATCCTTCCAACCCTGATCATTATCCTTTCTGGTCATATTGGCCAGTCTGAGAGGTGTGAGGTGGTACCTCAGACAAAGTTTAATTTGCATTTCTCTAATAATTTAGAGCAATTTTTCATATGACTATGGATTGCTTTGATCTCCTCATGTGTAAATTGCCTTTGCATATCCTTTGACCATTTGTCAACCGGGGAATAGCTTTTTTTTAAAAATATGACTCAGTTCTCTGCATATTTTAGAAATGAGTCCTTTGTCAGAATCATTAGTTGTAAAGATTGTTTCCCAGTTTACTGCATTTCTTTTGATCTTGGTTACAGTGGTTTTATCTGTGCAAAATTAAACTGGTTTTTACATATTATTTTCTTCAATATTTTTTTGTATATCTTTCACCAAGCCGCTGATTTAGTTTTCATGATTTTTCTGCATTGCTCTCATTTCTCCTCCCAATTTTTTCCTCCATCTCCCTTAATTGCATTTCAAAGTCTTTTTTGAGCTCATCCATAGTCTAAGCCCATTTTTCTATTTCTCTTGGAGGTTTTGGATACCGAAGCTTCTAATTTGTTATCATCTGAATATGTGTTTTGATCTTCCATGGGACTAAAGTAATTCTCTGTGGTCAGATTCTTCTTTTTCTGTTGTTTACTCATTTTCTAAGCCCAAGACTAATTTATAGCACTTCCAAGGTTTTGGGACTTTTTTTTGGGAGGGGGACACCCACAACAGGGTCTTATGCTCTCTTGCCTGTGCTTTGATATGTAGATGACCATCTCCCTTCCCTCTGCCCTGGAGCTGTAAGGAGGAGTCCTGCTTGGCTATCTTAGTATGGAAACCCAAACTGCAACCTGAATCTGAGTGTAGGCTAACAGCAGAGTCCTTCCCCTAGGGAGAACAATTTCTGCAGTCTTCCCTGACCCCCCTTACCATCTGTGGGCTTTACTCTGGGGGTGAAGGCTGCTTTTTCCAGATTCTCACTGCAGGTTTTGTGGCTGGTGCTCCCTCACTCCACACTCATTCTGGTTAGCAGAATTCTCTCCCTGCCCCTTCAAGCTGTTCTGGGGTTGTGCTGTGACCAGGGCTTTTTCCGACTCCCGGACCTGGTGAAACACACTTTTCCTGCAGAATTTCTAAGTTATTGTGGACTGGGAAAATGTATCACTCAGTCTTTCTGTGGGTTCTGCACCTCTAAATTTTGGTTAGAGTAATAATTTGTTGGCTTTTGGAGTTTTGGGGGGAAGCAGTTCCTGGGAAATACTGCCTTCATGCTGCCATCTTGGATGCCCCCCCCATATATTACTTTTTAAACACCTTTTAAGTTTTTATTTCTTCTCAATTAAATGAAAAAATAATTTAACATCTATTTTATTTGACATTTAAGCTCCAAATTTCCTCCCTTCCTTCCACCCTCCTTAAGAATGCATTTTTATATAGATTATACATGTTACAGTCATGCAAAATATCTTTCCATATTAATCATGTTACAAAAGAGAAAGAGAAAAAAAAGAAAACCAAGAAAAATCAAATTTAAAAATATGCTTTGGTCTGCATTCAAATTCCATTCCACTTTCTCTGGAGATGGATAACATTTTTCATATTTCAAAATTGTCTTTTTTAAATGAACATTTTATTGGTTTTCCAATTATATATGATGGTAGTTTTTACTGATTTTGAATTTTGCAATTCTTTCCCTACCCTCCCATCCCTCCCCCCACCTCCCCACAGAAGGCAGTCTGATAATCTTTACATTGTTTCCATGATACACATTGATCAAAATTGAGTGTGTTGAGAGAAAAATCATATCCTTAAGGAAAAAATGAAATATTAGAGATAGCAAAATTATATAATACATAAAACAATATTTTAAAAAAACTGAAGGTGGGGCAACTAGGTGGCACAATGGATAGAGCACCATCCCTGGAATCAGGAAGACCTGAGTTCAAATTTAGCCTCAGACACTATAATTACCTAACCTTATTGCCTTAAATAAAATTTCTTTTTAAAATTAAAGGTGATAGTCTTTGGTCTTTAAACTCCACAGTTCTTTCTCTGGATACAGATGGCATTCTCCATCACAGATACCCTAAAATTGGCCCTGATTATTGCACTGATGGAATGAGCAAGTCCATTAAAGCTGATCTTCAACCCCCCCCCCCAATGTTGTTGTTATGGTATATAATGTTCTCCTGGTTCTTCTCATCTTGCTCAGCATCAGTTCATGCAAATCTTTCCAGGTTTCTCTTAAAATCCCATCCTTCCTGTTTTGGGTTTTTGGTTTTGTGTTTTTTTTGGAAGGCAATGTAGTTAAGTGGCTTGTCCAAGACCACATAGCTAGGTAATTATTAAGATTTGGACTCAGGTACTCCTGACTCCAGGGCTAGTGCTCTATCCACTGCACCACCTAGCCACCCCCCTTCCCGGTTTCTAATAGAACAATAATGTTCCATACCCTATATATACCACAATTTGTTTAGCTGTTCCCCAGTTGATGGACATTCACTTGATTTCCACTTCTTTACTACCACAAACAGAGCTGCTGTGAATATTTTTGTATAAGTTTTTCATGATCTCTTCAGGGAGATCCAGTAGAGGTACTGCTGGATCAAAGGATATGCACATTTTTACTGTCCTTTGGGCATAATTCCAAATTGCTCTCCATAAAGGCTGGAACAGTTCACAGCTCCACCAACAATGTATTAGTGTCCCAGATTTCCCACATCCCTTCCAACATTGATCATTGTCCTTTCTGGTCATATAGGTCAATCTGAGAGGTGTGAGGTGTCAGCTCAGAGGTGCTTTAATTTGTATTTCTCTAATCAGTATTGATTTGTAACAATTTTTCATATGACTATGGATAACTTTGATTTCCTCAGCTGTAAATTGCCTCCACATATCCTTTGATCATTTGTCATTTGGGGAATGGCTTATTTTTTTATAAATTTGACTGAGTTCTCTACATATTTTAGAAATTAGTCCTTTGTCGGAAATACTAGTTGTAAAAATTGATTCCCAATTTACTATATTTCTTTTGATCTTTGTTACAGTGGTTTTGTTTGTGCAAAAGCCTTTTAATTTAATGTAATCAAAATTATCTAGTTTGTTTTTTAATGCTGTTCTCCATCTCTTCCTTGGTCATAAACTGCTCCCTTTTCTATAGATCTGACAGGTAAACTATTCCTTGATCTCTTAGTTTACTTATGATTTTGTCTTTTATGTCTAAATACTGCATCCATTTTGATCTTATCTTGGTATAGGGTGTAAGATGTTGGTCTAATCCAGGTTTCTGCCATAGTAACTTCCAATTTTCCCAACAGTTTTTTATTGAAGAGAGAGCTCTTATCCCAAAACTGAACTCTTTGGGTTTATATATATACAATAATACAATATAATATAATATAATCATTTCCTGCTGTCTCTTTTGCAGCTAGTCTATTCCACTGATCCCCCACTCTATTTCTTAGCCAGTACCAGACAATTTTGATGACTGATGCTTTATAATATAATTTCAGATCTGGTAAGCCTAAGCCACATTCTTTTGCATTTTTTCATTAAATCCCTTGATATCCATAACTTTTTGTTTCTCATATGAATTTAGTTACAATTTTTTTCTAGCTCATTTAACTATTTTTTTCAAAGTTTGATTGGTAAGGTACTAAATAAGTTGTTTAATTTAGGTAGAATTGTCATTTTTATTATATTAGCTCTGCCTGTCCATGAGCAGTTGATTTTTGCCCAGTTAATTAAATCTGATTTTATTTATGTGAAAAATATTTATTTTATAGTTATTTTCATAGAGTTTCTGAGTCTGCCATGGCAGGTAGACTCCCAAGTATTTTATATTGTTATAAGTTCTTTAAATGGGATTTCACTTTCTAGCTCTTGCTGCTGTATCTTGCTAGTAAAATACAGAAATGCTGAGGTTCATGTGAGTTTATTTTATATGCTGCAAATTTGCTAAAGTTGCTAATTGTTTCTAGTAGCTTTTTAGATAATTTTTTAGGATTCTCTAGGTATATCATCATGTCATCTGCAAAGAGTGAGAGTTTGGTTTCCTCTTTCCCAATTCTAATTCTTTCAATTTCTTTCTCTTCTCTTATAGCTGAAGCTAACATTTCTAGGGGTTTTTTTTTTTAGGTTTTTTTAGTTTAGTTTTGGTTTTTTGCAAGGCAATGGGGTTAAGTGGCTTGCCCCAGGCCACACAGCTAGGGGATTATTAAGTGTCTGAGGCTGGATTTGAACTTGGGTACTCCTGACTCCAGGGCAGCTAACATTTCTAATACAATATTAAATAGTAGTGGTGATAATGGGCATCCTTGTTTCACCACTGATCTTATTAGGAATACCTCTAGCTTATCCCCATTGCATATAATGCTTTTTGATTGTTTCAGATAGATACTACTTATCATTTTAAGGAACAATCCATTTATTCCTATGTGCTCTATTATTTTTAGTAGGAATGGGTTCTGTATTTTGTCAAAGCACCGGTGCTCCAGGGCCAGTGGTTTTTCAGCATCAATTGAGATAATCAAGTCATATTATTTCTATTGGGATTGTTATTGATATAGTCAATTATACTAACAGTTTTCCTGATATTGAATTAACCCTGTATTGCTGGGATAAATCCTATTTGGTCATAGTGTATTATCCTTGTGATAACTTGCTATAATCACTTTGCTAAGATTTTATTTAAGATTTTTGCATCTGTATTCATTAGGGAAATTAGTCTAAAATTTTCTTTCTATTTTCACTCTTCCTGGTTTAGGTATCAGCACCATACTGGTTTCATAAATGGAGTTAGGCAGCAGAGTTCCTTCTTCACCTATTTTCCCAAAGAGTTTATATACAACTGTTCCTTAAATGTTTGATAGAATTCACTTGTAAATCCATCTGGCCCTGGACATTTTTTCTCAGGTAATTCAATGATGGTTTGTTGAATTTCTTTTTCTGAGATAGGGCTATTCAGGTATTTAATTCCCTCTACATTTAAACTGGTCAACTCATATTTTTGTTAATATTCATCCATTTCACTTTGATTATCAGATTTATTGGCATACAGTTAGGCAAAATAATTCTGAATTATTACTTTAATTTCTTCCTCACTGGTGGTGAGTTCACCTTTTTCATTTATGATACTAGCAATTTGGTTTTCTTCTTTCTTTTAGTCAAATTAACCAAATGCTTATCATTTTTATTGGTTTTTTCATAAAAGCAACTCTTGGTTTTATTTATTAGCTCAATAGTTTTCTTGCTTTTGATTATATTAATTTTTCCCTTAAATTTGGTGTTTAATTGGGGGGTTTTAATTTGTTTTTTTCTCTAATTTTTTTAGTTGCATGCTTAGTTCATTGATTTCCTCTTTCTCTATTTTATTCATGTATGCATTTAAAGATATTATATATCCCCTAATAACTGCCTCAGCTGTATCCCATAAGTTTTGGTATGTTATCTCATTATTGTCATTATCTAGAATGAAATCATTAATTCTATTTATAATTTGTTGTTTGATCCACTCATTCTTTAAAATGAGGTTATTTCATTTCCAATTAGTTTTAGGTCTAGCTCTCCATGGCCCATTGTTGCACATGATTTTTATTGCATTATGATCTGAGAATGAAGTATTCACTATTTCTGCCTTATTGCATTTGATTATAAAGTTTTTATGCCCTAGTAACCTGGTCATCAATTCATATAAGTCTTTCCAGGTTTTTCTGGAAGCAACTTTTTCATCATGTCTTACAACATAATAGTATTCCAATACAATCATATTCTACAATTTGCTCAGCCATTCCCCAAATGACAAGCATCCATTCAATTTACAATTCTTTCCCATTACAGAAAAACTTCTATAAATATTTTTGTACATATAGAACCTTTTCCTTTTTCTTTGATTTCTTTGGGTCACAGATGTAGTAATTTCTGGGTCATAGCCTAAGCACAGTTTTATAACTTTGGGAATTGTTCCAAACTGCTCTTCAAAATAGATTGGACCATTTCACAACTTTACCAAGAGTGCTTTAGTATTCCAATTTTTCCGTATCTTCGCTAGTATTTGTTATTTTCCTTTTCTGTCATATTCTTGTTGTTCAGTCATTTCAATCATGTTCAACTCTTCATGACTCCATTTGGGGTGTTCTTGGCAAAGATACTGGAGTGCTTTGCCATTTCCTTCTTCAACTTATTTTTTACAGAGGAGAAAACTGAGGCAAATAGGGCTAAATATTTGCCCAGGCTCATACAACTAGTAAATGTTTGAGACCAGATTTGAACTCAGGAAAAAGGCTCTTGCTGACTTCATTCCTAGCACTCTATCTACTGTGCCACCTAGCTGACTCTCCTATCATAGCAGCAAATCTGATAGGTATGAGGTTGTATCTTATAATTGTTTTAATTTGCATTTTTCTGATCAATAGTGTGATTTAAAATATTTAAAATATTTTTTCATTTATCATGACTATTGATAGCTTTGATTGCTTCTTCTGAAAACTGTTTATATCCTTACCTTATGAATTGTATTCTTAGAAATTTAATTCAGTTTTCTGATATTTGTCCTTTGTTCTCAAAGAAGACCAAGACATCAGGGAAATGACACCATGACATGCACATGAATTGGATTTGAGTGAGCGTTTTGCTATGCTCTCTTTCTCCTCTACAGTCATCTGGGTCCCAGTGGCCAGATATGAATCAGGATGCCAGGAGATGATCCTGGATATGAGGCAATCAGGGTTAAGTGATTTGCCCAAGGTCACACAGCTAGTAAGTATCTGAGGTAAGATTTGTACTCTGGTCTTTCTGACTTTCAGGTCTATCCACTGTGCTTTCTGGTTGCCCCAATATATAGAGAGAATATACAGAGAACTCAAGTTCTATATATAAATATATTTAAGAAATGAGACCTTTGTCAGAGAAACTTGCTGCAAATTTTCTCTCCCAGTTTCCTGCTTTCCTCCTAATCTTTGCAGTACTTGTTTTGTTTAATATGAAACCCTTTTAATTTAATACAATCGAAATTATTCATTTTACATCTGTAGAGCTCTCTATCTCTTGTTTGTCCATAAATTTTTCCTTTATTCATAGATCTGATCGGTAAAGCATTCCATGCGATCCTAATTTGCTTATAGCACCCTTTATTTATAAATTATGTACCATTTTGACCTTATCTATACAGTATGAGATGTTGGGTCTGCATCTAGTTTCTGCTAACAGTATGTGTCAAAAAAAACAAATTCTATTCCAAAATTTTGATCTTTGCACTTATCAGATATTAGAATACTCTGGTCTTTTGCTACTGTGCATGGTATACCTGATTGTGGAGATTCACCACCCTATTTCTTGGTCAGTATCAGATTGTTTTGATTAACCACTTTGTAATACAGTTTGAGGTCTGCACTTCTAGACTACTTTCCTTCACAATTTTTTCCCACTGATTCCCTTGATATTCTTGACCTTTTGTTTTTTCAGAAGAAGTTATTAATTTTTTCTAACTCTATAAAATAATTTTTATTAGTTTGGTGTGGTAAATTAATTTAGGAAGAATTGTCATTTTTATTATATTGGCTCAATCTGAATATGAGCTATTAATATTTTTCCAACTGATTAGATCTAACTTTGTGAGAAAAGTGTTTTTTTTTAACTAGTTCCTGGACTAGTCTTGGCAGGTAGACTCCCAAGTATTTTATAGAGTCTGCATTTATTTTATTTTATATTTTTTTTAGGTTTTTTGCAAGGCAAATGGGGTTTAGTGGCTTGCCCAAGACTACACAGCTAGGTAATTATTAAATGTCTGAGGCTAGATTTGAACTCAGAGACTCCTGACTCCAGGGTCAGTGCTCTATCCACTGTGCTACCTAGAGGTCCCGGCATTTATTTTAAATGGAATTTCTCTATCACTTCCTGCTGGACTTTGTTTGTAATTATATTACTTTTTTGAACACTTTCGCTAATATGTTTTTAAAGATAGGGTTTTTCCCCTATTTCTTTTCAATGTGTGTCTGTATATAAAACAATATAAAGCAATAACACAAACAGTTTATATTCTTTGTATTCTATTTCTGTTGATTGCCAAAACTCATTATAGAATCTTAGGCGTTGAAAGCAACTTTTACAGATCATCCCACTCAACTCCAATCTAGTGTGAGAATCATCTTTACAATAATAATATAGCCAAAGTATTGTGTCTTGAAAAGAAAACATAAAAGTCTTGCTTTATCTTTAGAATATCTTCCAATGTCTAGAAGCAATAAAATAAAAGGGGGGCATATGATTTTATCTTTATCGAGCATTTTATAGTTGATTCTAATAATCTAGTTCTGTAGACAGATATTATCACTCAATGATTACTTGTTCTAAAATTGAATGAACTATTTTGATAGGTAGCAAGTTTCTCATTCCTGGAAGACTTTAAGCAGAAGTTAGATGAGTACTTGTTGGGAGTATTTAAGAGTCCCAGATTTAGAAGGGACTTCATATGTCATGACAGTCCAATAACTGAATAAACAAAATTCAATAATTAAACAGTAATCTTATACAACACCCTTGAAAAGTAATCAACCTCTTTCAGAGGGATCTATTACCTTATGAGGCAATTCATTTCAAATTTAGGTAGTTCTAATTATTATTTTCCATATATCAAGCCTAAAGAAAGGCTGTCTCTTTGCAACTTCTACCTGTTGCTCCAAGTTTTATACTGAGGACCAAGCACAAATTTAATCATTCTTATATCAGAACCCTTCAAATATTTGAAATCAGTTATCATGTCCCTTCTCACCACAAATCTTTATTCTTTCCAGATTAAACATCCCTCACTCCTTTGACTGGAGAACTAAACATGGTTTCTAGCTTCCTTAGTATTCTTGTTGCTTTCCTTCAGATAAGCTCCAATCTGTCAATGCCCAACCTAAACTGTACCATAGAAATGAATACTATTCCAGATGTAGTCTGACCATGTAAGTATTAATTACTAATTCTGAACCCTGTGCCTCTTTTTTTGGTTTGGACTTGTGATTATATTGGCAAGAAAAATTTCCAGGGAGGAAACTTCCTCTATCAATATAGACTAGCCAATTGCTTTGCCTCTTATAGTCTTAAGGTTGACTGGAAGCTATGACTAGCCTAGGATCACACAGCTACCGGACTCAAATCTAGATCTTCCTAACTTAGAGGCCTACTCTCTGTTGTCTATTGATGGATAACCATTATAGAGTGAATTGGTGCTTCAAGTAAAGTTTAGTCTAGATTATATTCCTTCCAGCTCTGGGGATTCTATGAATACCTTTGACAAATAGTCAGTCAACCTTTTCTTGAACACCTCTAGTGAAAAGGAACTTATTTCCTTAAGAGTCAGTCTGTTTCACTACTGGACAGTCCTAAGTATTTCTTATGCTGAGCCAAAAACCTATGTCCTTGAAATCTGTACTCTCTGGTCCCTAGTTCTGTCTTCTGGAGTAACATAGATCAAATCTACTCTTTATTTCTATTGAAAGTCTGGCAAATATTGAAAACAATTATGCTCTACTGAGCCTCTCCTGGTCTATGTTAAAGGTTATATAGACTTATCAGAGTTGGAAACAATCTCAGAGATGATCTAACCAATTGTATGATACCTAAGCAAGCATTCACCTTACTACATACCTAACACACTGGTCATTCAGGCTTTGCTTAGAGACTGCTAATGAGGGAAAATTAGTCAATTACTTAAGTAGTTCCTTCTGCTCTGGAGAGCTCCAATTGTGAAAAAATTATTCCTAAAACCCAATTGGCTTCTTTGCCAACTTCCACCCAATGGTTTTAAAGTTCTACCCTTTGGGATAGGTCAAGGGATTCCAAGTCCTCTTCCATGTCACAGTCCTTTAAATACTTCAGGATAGTCCTTGAAAGTTGAAACATCTTCAGTCTCAAGTCTGCCTCTAGCCTATCCAATCCAACTGATTCTCACCTAACATGATCTCTAGACACTTCATCACCCTGGTTGCTCTCTCTTGTATATTTGCCAGCTTATAAATTTACTTTTTAAAATATGACCTGCAGAACTGAACACAATATTCTAGCTATGGGTTTGACTAGGGTGGAGCAGAGCTGAATTATCACCTTTCTAGTCCTGTACATAGTATTCTGTCTCTTATAACATAAAGCAACCCAAGGCTGAATTTTTTATGGTTTTTGGCTACAATATCACAACATTGACTCAGAGTAGCTTATAGTTATTTAGTCTTACCATCCTTTACTTATGAAAAAGAATAAGTAAAAATATTAATTTAATTGGGATCTTTGACACATGGGGTCATGAAGAGTTGAACACTGAATAGGAACTGAAAAAGGATTGAATAATAACAACAAAACTGATAGAGCTTGGGACTGAAAGCTTTGAGTCAAAGCAACTCATAGATTTGCAATAAGTCTAAATAAATGAGGGCCAAATCACATTAAAAAATAGGTTAAAATTTCTTTGCTAATTAGTTTCAGGATTAGGCCTCTGAATTGTTGCTGAACTTTTAATTTGAGCAATAAAGGGAGACCCAATCTCAAAATAAATTAATTGTATCTAAAGCATCTTCCAATCAACCAGTCAAACAACGTTGTCCAAAAAAAAAAAGGAATTTAATTTGATCTGATATAACCTATTCTTAAAGAAGTCACATTGGTTCTTCATGATCACCGCTTCCTTTTTGAAATGATCAGTAGCCCTTTGATAATATGTTCTAGAATTTTCTGGAAACTGAAATTAAATTCACTGGCTTAAAATTTGCAAGGTTTTTGTGGGGGGAGAGGAAGACGGGTGGGGGGAACTAGTCATCTAGTCTAGACAACAAGATGGTGTGTTGGAGGTAACATTGGGGAAAATATTTGTTCTTCTCCAGTTCAACAATATCTCTTCCATTCTCTAGTCTATTATGGATCAATGATGGTGAATCAGCAATGCATCTGATTGCCCTTTTAATACTGGAGAATAAATTTCCTTTGTGTCTTCATCTAGTCTTTATGACAAAAGGGCAGCTTTATAAGATTCTTTATAAGATTCTTTTATCTCATTATCTGCCCCCCCCACTTTAATTTATTCCTCTTTCTAACTTTCCTATTTCTGCTGACAGTATCACCATCCTGCCAGTCATCCACTATGAAGTTATTTTTGACTTTTTACTTCTGGATTTTCACATATATAATCTATTGCCAAATCAGTCTAACATTCTCAACATCTTGTATCTATCTTCTTTTCTCCTCTCTCAAATGTATTCTCCACAAAGTAGCCAAATTGATACCTCTAAGGCACAGGTTTGACTGTGTCATTCCCCCTCTCAAGGAACTACAATGGCTCCCTATTGTCGCTGGAAAAAGACAATCTTCCTTTGGGGGGTACTTTAAGCCATGACTGGACTCCAGCTTGTCTTTCCAAGCTCGTTACACAAGAGTCCTTTATGGACCCTATATATCAGTCCAAGTGGATTATTTAATATTGCCTGTATATAACTACCACTTCTGGACTGTGCCTTTGCACAGATTGTCTCTCACACCACCTGAAATGCACTCTTCCATCTCTTAGAATCCCTAGCTTCTTTCAAAGTTCAGAAATTTTTTTGCTACTACCTATAGGAAGCCTCTCTTGATATGTTTGCTAATTCTTTCTTCCCTCAAATGATCACATATGGATATGTGCTATCTTCTCATTACAATATAAAGTCCTTAAGGATGGATACTGCTTTTCTTTTTGATTTTATCTCCAGTGCTTTGTAGTACTGTAATTTTTAAATATTTATTAGAATAAGTCACCTTACTAATATCGGATACTTATTTTAGGTACCAATTCTCTATTAACCATTTTAATATTGTCTTTTACAGTCCAAAGAGCAATTTTCTTGCAGACAAAACAAATGCACAGTAATAGTTCAGCTGCTCTACCTAATGTCCCCGTGTACTCAGAACAGTGATTTAATTCCTCTTGGATTCCAACCATCCCTTTGTTGTTCTTAATTTTCCTTCTAGCCTTTGCTCATTCTGAACTTTCAACCACCCCCCACTACTATTCTAAACTTTTGTATTTAATCATCTATAACCTATCTTTGCTTCCAACTGTGCTTTTTTTAGGGATCCATTTGGTCACTTAATTCTCTGTGCAAAAACATCTGTCTCTTTAGAGAACTTTCTCTTTTCCTCCATTTCTATGTCATGAGAATATCATTCTTGAAAGTTGCCCATCTCTTCTGGGCTAACTTGTCCTTTACAATTTCAGTCCATAAAATTCATAACTGTTCTTATCCTGACCCATTTGAAATCTCCTTTCCTCAAATTTTAAATTCATTTCAAGGTATGTTCAATTTTCTCCTTTTCTATCACAAACTTTTAGGTGGAATGGTCACTCTTTTCTAAGGTTTATATTAATTTCATTTCTATAATGTGTTATCAATGGTGAGAATCAGATCCAGAATAGAGTTTTTTCTATGTTGATTTCTTCACCTTTTGAAGGATGAAGGTCAGTGACCACTAAGGCCAAGAAAAGAAATTATAAAATACTCCCCTTTTGACATAGTGAGAGAACTCCAGCAAATATCCAGATAATTGATATCCAGATAATTGAAGTTTTCTATTACTCTAGAATACTCTGCCAATCCTGTGATTTCTTTCTTTAACTTTTTCATCTAGTTCCTCTTTCTGTTTAGGGTGTCCTTGTATGTTCTGAAGACAATTTAGCTTGTTTCTGTTTCTCTTGATGTTTACTAAATGTTTTCCACCATGCTTCTCCCTGGGGGTGTCAAGATTTTCCTCACTAGATTTTTCCCCTTGAGATCAGGGACTGGCTTTTTTGCCTTTTTTTTTTTAAAAAAAACCTTTTCAAAGTTTACTACCTTTCCTCAATTTTTTTTCTCTAGTATTTCTAATACTGTTAAAAGAGTGATAATAATGGATTTCCTTGCTTTACTTTTGATCTTAAGGGAAAAGTCATTTATTATATTGATTTCTAGAGTTTTTAATAAAAATCTGATTATATTTTGCCAAAATCCTTTCAAGCATCTATTGACACCATAGTTTTAAAAAACTATTTCTACTGTTAAGATGGTTTATTGTATTTCTAGTCTTCCTTTTGTTGAACCAATCTACATTCCTTGTATAAACCTTCATACAACCCTGGTCATAATATATAACCTTTATAATATGTGGTTCCAGCTTATGTGATACTTTAAAATTTTTGCAACAAGTGAGCAGAACTAGAATACTGTACATAGTAACAATGATATTATAAGAATGATCAGTTATGAAAAATTTAGCATCTCTGATCAATACAGTGATCCATAACTATTCCAGAGGAATTATGATGAAAAATGCCATCTACCTCCAGAGAGAGAAATGATGAATTCTCAGCCCAGATTGAAATATATTTTTGACTTTATCTTTCTTGATTTTTGTTTTTGTTTTGTAACATAGCTAATGTAGAAATATATTTTGTATGACTTCACATGTATAATGGGTATCATATTTTATGCCTGTCTAATGAGTAGGAGAGGTTTAAGAAAGGATTTGGGATTAAAAAAAAACCTTTGAGATCCAGAATTTTCATTTGTCTTCCTATCTAATAGTTTTATTTCTTTACCCTTAATCCTAATTTCTCATACACAAAATGATTAATGTGCAAACATGTAAAGAGGGAAAAGCTGCTTATATCACAACAGTTTTATACATTTATGAAATGCAATCACTTTATCCACCTCAATAGTTCAAAAAGCATTAAGCATGAAAGGAACAATAGACTATCACCCTATCTATAACTGATTAATTATAAAATGAGAAGAACAATAATAATACTGAAATGTATATAGCTCTTCAGGGTTTATAAAAACACTTTACACCTGAGGCACAAAAGAACCCTTTGATCTCTACTTTATTTGATTTGTTTTTCCTACTATGTGTATACTATGAGATATTTAGTTTTTCCAATATATAAGTTAATTTAGAAACCATAATATGAATAATCATATTTTATCTCATAGATATTCCTAAGATTTGATATGATTGGATCTAAGATTAGAATACAGTTCTGGTAAGGTATATCTTATTCTAAAGAAATGGGATGGGTAATAATGGAGGTTCATCTGGGTGACAAGAAGAACACTATAAATTAAGAAGATATATTTTTATGTGGAAATCTGAGAATCAGTAAAGTTTAGTATGGCAAAGAGCATTTTGTTAAAGAACAAAGAAAGAAGGACTTCTTGTGCCAACACAACAGAATGAGAAAGGAACTCCCTGAAGTCTTCCCAAATTCCCCTCCAAACAATCTTGGAAAAGTGCCTCAGAGAAGTCACATGTCTCCAGAGAAAATTACAAACCACCTGCCCCTTAACTCTTCAATCCATTCGCTACAGAGCTGCCAAAGTGATATTCCTAAAACACAGATCAGAACATGTCACTCCCCTACTCAATAAATTCCATTGGCTCCAGGATCAAATATAATTACTCTGACATTTAAAGTCTTTACAACTGGCTCCAACCTAGCTGTCTAGCCTTATTATATATTACTCACTTTCAAGTACTCCTTGATCCCACCAAATTGACTTTCTTCCTGCTCCTCGCACACACAACATACCATTTCCCATCTCCATACCTTTGTATAAGCTGTCTCCCATGAATTCCTCACCTCTGCCTCTTAGAATGCCTAGTTTCCTTCAAAGTTTTGTTCAAACATTACCTCTTAAAAGAGGCTTTTCCTGACTCCCCTGACTCAGCTACTAGGGTACCTCCCTTTCAAAACTACCTGGTATTTAGTTTATATATATATATTACCCTTTGACTCAGGAATACCAGTACTAGGTCTATATTCAAAAGAAATCATTTAAAAAGTGAGAAAAGTTCCATTTGTTCAAAAATATTTATAGTAATTCTTTTTTGTAAAGGCAAAGAATTGGAAATTGAGGTGATGCCCATCAATTGGTGAATGGCTGAACAAGTTATGGTATATAAACATTATGAAGTAGAATTATTTTATAAGAAATCATGAATGGTCAGACTTTAGAGAATCATGGAAAGAATTACATGAACTCATGTTGAGTGAAGGAAGCAGAATGAAGAGAACATTGTACACATTAACAACAACATTATGAGTTGATCAGCTATGATAGATGCAGTTCCTCTCAGCAGTTCAGAGATCTAGGACAACCCTGGGAGACCTGTTATGGTAACTTTATCCACATCCAGAGGAAAACAAAACAACAAACAACCAAAAAAAACTCAACACAGAAACTGAATGGATACTATGTCCATTTTTAAAAATTTCTCTTATGTTTTTCCTTCCTATCCCATAGTTTTCTTTCTTTACCTGCAATCCTAATTCCCCATACAAAAATGATTAATGTGGTAAACATGTTAAATACAAATGAACATGTACAATTTTTACTAGACTATTTGTCACTGAGGAGAGGAGGGTGGTAGAAAAAGGTGTGACATATATATGCAATTTATTCTACTCAAGTAAAGTAAATAAATGTTGGAAAACTTTCAGAACATGTAATTGGAAAAATAAAACATCAAAACAAAAAAAAAGAAAAATGTGGAATTCAAAAATATGTAAAAGGATTAATGCTTTTAATGTAATTGGAAAATAAATTAAAAAAAGAAATTCTAATTCTTTGACTCTGAAACTCTGGGTTCCACAGCCTTAGATAAGATCTGTCCTTACTAAAACAAGTCTTTCCTACTAAAATGGGGAGTTAAGGACAAAAGAAGTTTTACCTGCAGTTATCAAATTTTTATCCCAGATGTATTTTTTTAAAAAATCTTAAGACTTGATGTCACCCAAGACCTTGGAAAAGATGCTTCTAAGGTATAACAATTTCAAAGTAAATCCTTTTGTATCAATATATTAACCTAGTTTTAAATGCAATGTAATACCACTTTTCAAGTAAGACATAAAATTTAGGACTTGTCTGATTACTCTGGAAAACCAAACCTGAAACCTAACTAAATTTTTGTCTTCCTAAACTCCTCTGTGGTTTAACTAGATTGAGCAACTTTTCTACTTCCTGTATTATAATCAGTCATGTATAGTTGCTGTGCGGATGTTAACTAGCTGTCACATGTTTTGCCACAGAAACCGTTATATCAGGATAAGATAAAGTATCATATGTGGGCATTTAAACAAAGAATGTTCAGTTATTAAACATTAGCTATCATAGATCAAGTATCCGCATTCACAAATCTTCCCTTCCTACCTTACACTCCTCCCTAGGCCCTACTCCTTCAAAGTACAAAATCTTCTGCTATCCTACTCACTATATTTTCTTCTATCCCCTCCTGTTGTTAACAAATTCCCCTTTGCTCTTATATCTCTTTGCTTAAGTCTTGAGGGGGCAGGGCAGTAAAGGACCTGCTCCAAGTCTTCCCATATCCTAAGCCTAAGCATATCAAAGGTACTTAAGAAGCCTTTACTTTCCAGAACTCAGGGATTGGGAGCTTAATGTCTGCTCCAAAGGTGGAGTATCTTCTGGGTGTGCTTCATCCTACTGTTAAATGGCCCTGAATTCTGAAT
This sequence comes from Macrotis lagotis, assembly GCF_037893015.1. Classification (NCBI taxonomy): domain Eukaryota; kingdom Metazoa; phylum Chordata; class Mammalia; order Peramelemorphia; family Peramelidae; genus Macrotis; species Macrotis lagotis. Next base: position 144,754,804 of record NC_133658.1, on the reverse strand, counting down.
TTAGTCCAGGTTTCAAGTATCCATCATCATGTTATTCTCTCTCTCTGCCCTCAGGGTCTCAAAATTATAAACATCCTAGGCCTCTGGGGGCCCTAAATAGTCAAAGAACCCTTAATGACTCTGTATTCAGACATCAAAAGTGGTTTATCCATTGGACCTCTGATCAACTAGTAAGGATTTTTCCACATGCTGTGGTGGCCAAATTCTCAGGTACGATATTTTTCATCCTAGAGATTCAGGTAGAGTAAATGACTTCGGAAGTGAAAATCCTCTCCCTATTTTATGTATCCCTTTATGCTCATCCTTAATTATCTCAGTCTTCTTCAAAAGTCTTCATCTTCTTTGACTCTCCCATTCTACTGTATCTTCTAAAACTTCCACCCTATTGTTAATTCCCCTTAATCCTGGATTTCTTGACTTTCTCCAGAAGACAATGTATCTCTGGTTTCCCTCTTTAGTCCTGGATACTCCTTCTCTAATAAATTCCAAAAAATTGGGTCAAGAGGAAGAGCAAACTGATCATTGGACACCATCATTTGACAACCTCTCCTCCATTGAGGATCACTCCATCTACTTCATTTCACTCTAGAATGTAGCTAAGAGGCACAGCACCAATAATACATGAGTTCAAATATTGCCTCAGGACATTTTCTGGCTCCATGATCCTAGAATACCATACACACACACACACACACACACACACACACACACACAGCCCTGGACTACAATGACCTACTAGTGGGTCTGTCTGCCTCAAATCTTTCTCCACTCCAATTTTCCTAAAATAAAGGTCTGACAATGCCATCACCCACCCCTCCTCAATAATTCCATTAGTTTCCTATTGTTTCCAAGATCAAATACAAAATATTCTGTTTGGCATTAAAAGTCCTTTATAACCTATTTCTCCTATTTTCCTTACATTACACTCTCCAATATGTACTCTTAAATCCAGTGGTATTTAGCTCCTGACTGTTCCACCAAAAAAACACCACTCTATCTGGGCAATTTCCTTGGCTACCTCGCCCCCCACCTGAAAAGCTCTCCCTCCTCTGTTTTAACTACTGACCTCTCTGGCTTCATTTAAGTCCCAACTAAGATCCCACCTTTTAGAGGAATCCTTCCCCAACTCCTCTTAATTCTAGTGCCCTCCTCCTGTTAACTATTTCTTATTTCTCCTGTTTATCGTTTAATTTGTATATCTATCTGTATGTTGTCTACCCAAATAGATTGAAAACTCCTTGAGGGTAGAGACTGTCTTTTGTCACTTTGTATCCCTACAACTTAGTACAGTGAATAGCACATAATAAGTGCATAATAAATGTTTATTAACTGGTTGATTATGATCTGCATTACAGACGAAATGATACTACTCTGAAGTATAGAAGTAGTAGTGTTCCATGTCAATTTAAATATCTCAGAATTGCTCATTTTTCTGTACTACAAACCTTTAGGAGTCTGTGTGTGTATTATGCATATGTATATACTAAATTAAGATTATAAAATATGGTTTAGCTTTTCTTGGAATCAAAGAAACTTTAAGCATGTGATACAGCTGATCTTTGGCTATGCTCTTCATTTGTATTAAATGTTTCAGTGTTCATTCTTCTCGGCCAGTTCTCCAACTTCTTTATTCATATAGCTAATTCCAGAACTCACATGATGCAAAAGTTAAATCAAATAGTTCTTACTTCTTATTACAATGAAAATGCTGATCATGAAAACTGAGCAGAAAGTTTGATTTGGAAGGAATCAAAGTTCAGTAGATTTTACTGTCTGAAGTCAGACCTTGGCTAAATTGCTCAAAATAAGTGAGAAACTTGCATTCTACATTGTATTAATGGTCTTGTATTGCCTAACTTTCTCCTTAAAGACTTGAAGCCTGTCTCCCTTTGAAGACACTACCTTGTGAAACTTAAAAGCTATAGAAACTAATTTAGTAATGAAATCTTCTTAGATTTCTATCAGAAATAAAGTTTTTTCACTAGCATTATGAACACTTCAGTATTATTCAGTCATGTCCAACTCTTCATGACACTCATCTGGGATTTTATTGGCAAAGATACTGGAGTGGTTTGCCATTTCCTTTTCCAGATCATTTTACAGATGAAGAAACTGAGGCAAAGAAGGTTAAGTGACTTGCCCACAGTCACACAGCTATTTAAGTATCTGAGGCCAGATTTAAACTCAGGAAGATGCCCAGCACTCTATTCACTGTGCCATCTAGCTTCCCCATTATGGGCTCAGTCACAAGCTATAAACAATGCTATTTGTCCAAATTATTCACCCCTGCAGCTGGTATGCTGCTACAATAATAACTAAATTGTGGCACTAACTTATTAAAGCACCTGCCTTTCCTTTCTTTTAAATGCTAAATTACAAAGTATAAAATTTACATATACTCCTTTATGCTGTTTTCCTTAACTTTTCAATGACTATAACTTGTTGATTATTTGTTTGTGAAATTGTTTGCTATGTGAAACAAAATTTGTAAAAAAATATTTACTTAGTTGGTTTCTTTTCTCTTTAAAATCCTCCATGGCTATCATTGTTATGTAATTCAAGGCAATTTATTAATGTGGTTAGCTTCTATTGAGAACCATACTATAAAATGAAATTTCTAGTCATATAGATTAAAAAGGAAAATGAAATTCAAACTAGTCAGAAGAACTGAAACAGCTGTGATCCAGTAGCAACTCTAGTATCATCCAAGTATGCCTGGTCAAAGACAGGTTTACATGGTGTTTGAGGGAGTATCCAACTTTGAGTGTAATTGTTCTTCCTATTCTAAAGGTACTTGGTTTTATCATTTTAGAAGTAGTTAGTTAAAAGTGATCAAAGCATAATTTTCATCAGTTATTAAGCTGCTTCTTTGTTGAATAGAATAATAGCAAGAGTCTCTTGGGAAGACATTTCCCTCAATATTGATATTGCTAAAGGTGAATGCAACAGAACTGGTCAACTGTAAATTTTTAAAAGATTACAAGTAAGTCCCAATTCACTCACCTGGAATGTGTCTACCACTCGATGAAGGAACTCAATGACAAAAAGGGGTGGCACCTCTGTCTGGATCACAGCCACAAAAAAGATCTTGTGGCGATAAACACTTAAGAGATAGTGATGAGGAGTAGGAATCACAGGAGGCACATTTTCTGCCTCAGTAGCTCTCTCCTGGGCCTCAAAAAAGTAATCACAAACAGAACGACTAACCACACTTTTCCAGTGCTTCTCGAGAAAAATATCCCCAGAGGAGTTGATCAAGAACAGGCTGTGAATCATGATGAGAGAAGGAAAGTCTTTTTTCTGTATAAATGACTCAGGGACTTGATTCAACTCTGGAAAACAAAATGAGTTAAGTAAGAGAGTGATGCTTTATCTGTCTGGAATACCCACCCTCTCCTTTTTAACACTATCCAAATAATGCCTATCCATCAAAAATCATGAGACATTCCAACCTCTCAATAATACTAATAGCTACTTTCATTTTTTTAAACAATTATTTGTGTGGTTTCTGGTAGTAATTGATTATAAATCATCTTGCATAGTATCTCTTCTATTATACTGAATTATCATTTCAATCTTTTATTATTTCATTTTGAATGCACTTACTTATTGACTCCCAAAAGAATGTAAATTATTTACGGGGAAGTACTCTGCCTTACGTTTGCCTGTACTCCTTATTTAACAAATATAGGTTCCCAAAAGTTTTAGTGTAATGTTTTAAACATTGATCATTTAAAAACTAATTGAAGCTTTAAGCTCTAATAACTTTTAAACACTGCACTAAGGCTTTTGCAACACCTTGTATTAGGAGCTGACTGTAAAAAATACATTGTACTAGGTATGAGAAAGCTACAAAGTTTTGATAAAACAAGTAGCCACTTATCCTGAAAAAGTTTTGTACTCTTACCTTGATTCACAAGGTACATTTAGTTCATAATCATAAATTGTAAAGCTTAAAAATTCAAGATGACCTAATCTCTTTGTTTTACAGCTATGTAAACTGAGTCCCACTAAGGATAAGTAATTTGCCCCAGGTTCAACGAGTAAAAACTGGAATCTGGTTTTAACATCAAGTTCTGTTATTTCCACTATACTCCTGTAGCCTAGTCTGTCACAAAATGCAGCTTTAACCCATTCAAGCTCAACGCTGTATAGACACCCTGTCTAGCTGCCTTAGGTCAATAGTTTATTTTACCAAGTTGACCATACTCTACACAAAAATTAACTTTCTGAGGTTTAGCAGTTCAGACTTTTACTGCCACAGCAACATCCCTTTATCTCTGAGAGAGAAAGAGGGAGGATAGAAAGAGAGAGAAAGGAAAAAAAGAGAAAGGGAGAGAGAATGAGGGGGAGGGAAGGAGGGGGAGAGGAAAAGAAAGAGGGAGACAGAAAGGGACTGGGAAAGAGGGAAAGAGAGCTAGTTTTCAATATGGCTGAGCAGGGGCAGGGGTGAGTTCTACTTAAAACTGTTACAAAGCTCCTCAATGGCTCAGCTCCCCAAAGTTACAAAGGAAAAGGAGCAGGAGAGTGAGAACCTCAGCAGGTGATAGGAATGGAGGGAGGAGGTGGCAAGGGAGTAAGGGATGGAGGGATGAAAGGATGGAGGGATGAGGGAGGGATGGAGGGATGGAGGATGGAGGGATGAGGTTTGGAAGGATGAAGGGATGGAAGGATGGAGGGATGGAAGTTTGGAGGGATGGAGGATGGAGGGATGGAGGGATGGGGGAATGGAGGAATGGAGGATGGAGGGATGGGGAATGGAGGGATGGAGGATGGAGGGATGGAGGATGGAGGATGGAGGGATGGGGGAATGGAGGATGGAGGATGGAGAATGGAGGATGCAGGGATGGGGGAATGGAGGATGGAGGGATGGAGGATGGAGGATGCAGGGATGGGGGAATGGAGGATGGAGGGATGGAGGATGGAGGGATGGAGGATGGAGGGATGGAGGATGGAGGGGTGGAGGAATGGAGGATGGAAGGATGGAGGATGGAGGATGGAGGATGGAAGGATGGGGGAATGGAGGATGGAGGGATGGGGGATGGAGGATGGAAGGATGGGGGAATGGAGGATGGAGGGATGGGGGAATGGAGGATGGAGGATGGAGGGAGGTGGATGGGTGGCTGGGTGGCGGGGTTGGAGACAGTGGACGATGCCAGACCCGGTCATCCCACGCGGTGGGCCCGGCTGACACGGCAGGAGGGATGGATGGGGAGGGGAGGGCTGGGCGGAGGACCGGAGTACGGGCCTTCCCAGGTTCCATCGGTCCGCTGCCATGGCAACGAAGCTTGCCACCCCCTTCCCTGCCCGCAGGCTCCCCCACCCCCGCCCCCGCCAGCTCCGGGCAGGCTCCCGAGCCCCCGGCCCGGCTTCGCCTTGGCGCGGAGCTCTCCTCCCCACCCCCTCCCCGCACGTCGCCCTCCGGAGGGTCGGCTTCGGAAGCCGGGCACGACCCTGGCTCTCTCCGTCGCCCCCGGGAACGCGCCGCTTCCCCTCCGAGCCCCGCCCGGGGCCTCCCCGGACCCTCGGTCCCCGGCGGACGAGGTGGTCGCGCCGCCCCGGCCCGGCCCGGCCCGGCCCCGCGCAAACCCAAGGCCCCTCACCCGGCTCCGGCCGCCCCGCTCCGCCGCGCTCGCAAGCCCCGCCCCCTCCCGTCATCGCGCCCCGCCCTCCCCTGCGCTCATTGGCCCAGGCGGCCGCCCCGCGCTCCGCCCTCAGAGCAGCGAGAGGAGGGAGTCGCTGATTGGGTCTGTCATTCTTCTCCTCCTCCGCCCTCTGGCTGGCCCCGCCCTGAGGAGCCTCCTCCAGGGCCTGCGGGCTCCGAGCTGGGTGATGGGTTGCGTTGGTGCCACCTGTGATTGGGGCTGCCCAGTCGCTCGGGCCTCTGATTGGCCGGGCGGAGAGGGCGGCTGGGCGGAGCCCGGCGCTCTGGGGCAGGTCTGCGGGAGGGTGCCCTATTTTCAGCATCCTGGGCAGCTGAGTGTCGCAGCTTCCCGCATGGAAACCGGGGCAGGACGAGATGCCAGCTTTGAAGCAAGTCCATCCTATGCACAATGTGCGCAGGGAAACTATTTATTTGATCAGCATGGGGGATGGACCTACAGCCAAGAACCCGGGGTTCGAATTCTGACCACCACATATTACTTGTATGACCTTGAGCAAGTCTAAGCATCTCAGCTTCCCTGTCTAGAAAATGAGGTGGTTTTAGACTAGATGATTCCTAGGGTCCCTACCGGCTCTAAATCCCATGCATGATTTTAAATGTTTAGCGATTGGCAGATCTGATTTCCAAAACCATTCTTTACAATTGACTGAGCTGTTTCACTCTTATGTAATGCTGATGCAGTGCCTAAAAAGACTAAACTAGATAACGCAGTGATACAACAAGGGGCTGTGGACTTGGCGTTTAGGAGAGCTCATTCCATCTCTGCCAATAACTGGTTGAGCGACCCTGGGCAAGTCACTTCCCTTTCTGGCTCTCAGTTACTAATAGGATGGTTTGTAAGAAAAACAAAGAGTTAAAAAGTAAAAGACACTGTCGGGAACAAGTCATGCCAGACTGACCTCATTTCCTTTTTTGACAAGGTAACTAGACTGGTAGGTCAAGGGAATGCTGTTAGGCATGATCCACCTGGATTGTGGTAATTCTGTTTGGTAAACATTACTGAATAGGAGGCACTGCAGTAGGAACTGGGGAGAAAAGGGCAAAAATGAAAGTCTTTTGCTCACAGATTTTTACCTTCTTCTTGGGGCATAGGACATGTGCAGAGATGAATATAATAAAAGATAGGAAGTGAAGATAGGGAAGACAAAGGTACGGAAAAGTCTGAAAAGAACTAGGTTGCTTGACAAAATCCCTCAAAGTTATACTTTTGAACAATCTGTAGAGATCAAAACTAAAAGAAATTATATGTTAGGTGAACTCAGGACTGGTTGAACAGTGTAATCATTAACGCAAGCAACTCTGTCAAGTTAGAAGGAAATCTACAGAGGAAGAAGCATCCCAGAGATCTTGGTCCTATGACACTCAACATTTTCTTTTTATTAATTGCTTTCTTGAAACCATAGATGGCACTTTTTGGGCCAAATTTGCCAATGTTTAAGCTGAGAGAAATAGCTAATATAATAGGTGACAGAGTCAGTATCTAGAGACCTAAACAACACAAGATCAAATCTACTTTTTCTTCTATACTGCAAGAATCTGTAATTTCTTTGTTATTTATATTCCCTCCATGATGCAGCTCTTGTGTAAATTAGTAGGTAGTCTTTGAGAGATGTTGTGTCCCTAAAATTTATTGCTCTATAGCCAACCTTTCTAAAAGTCACTATACTGAATTTATTTTCTATTTTTCTTTATTATTAATATTCATTTTTAGAATATTAAGTTCCAAACTCTCTCTCCCTCTTACTTGCCCCCACCTATTGAGAAGGCTTAAACTGAATATACAATCATGCTTCAAATATAACTTAATGATGAAGTATGACTCTTGGGCCTTTACCCCAAATATCAATGAAATAAGATCCAACATATACAAAAATAATCATAACAGTTCTTTTTTAAGAGAAAAGAACTGGAAACTAAAGGTGTCCCCATCAAAGGGTTAATAGCTGAATAAAATATGGTATATGAATGCAATAGAATATACTACCATGAAGAAAGGAAAAGTTCCAGAGAAACCTGAGAAGACTTGAATAACCTCATGAAGGGTGAAATGAACAGAAACAGGAGAACAATTTACACGACGACTGCAATATCATTAAGGAAAACAACTGTGAAAAACTTAAGAACCTGGATCAACACAATGGCCACCAACATTTTTGGAGGACTGATGATAAGGCATATTATCCACCTCCTGAGAGATGCGAAGGATCCAAAATACAAAATAAGACATAAATTTCCAGTCAGAGACAACGTGGAAATACAGTTTGCTTAAGCAAAAAGAACAACAAAAACCTGTGTATTTGTTTCAGAGTTTTTTGTTTTTATTTTTAAATTGGAGATAGAGGAGTAAGAGGAGAGAATTAGAGATAAGTTAGCAAAAAAAATAAGTCAATAAAAATTTATTAGGCACCTACTGTGTGTCAGACACTGTACAAAGTATTGAAGATGAAAGAAAAGGCAAAAGATAGCCTCTGCTCTCAAGAAGCTCACAGTTTAAAGGGAAAACCAGCAAGCAAGCTAGATACAGGACAAATTAGAAATTATCAACAGAGGGAAGTCATTAGAATTAAGAAAGGAAATTATTGTTTGTTCTTCATTCTCAATGAGAATCAATGAAAGTGCTATCTTGACTTGTAAGTGAATCAGATTTAAGTGAGGCAGAGTTGTGCAAAGTCATGTCTTTCTCTCCACCAGAATTATGAGAATCTAGAGATAAGACAAAAGTCAAGATGACTGACAATGACCCAGTATGCAAAGGGTGACCTTGGCAATTTTCTTGAAGAAAGGGAAAAAAATTAAAAATCTGTGTTGGAAACTTTAAAAAAAAAACAGAAGAGGGGTAGCTAGATGGCACAGTGGATAGAGCACAGGCCCTGGAGTCAGAAGTACCTGAATGCAAATCCGGTCTCAGACTCTTAATAATTACTTAGCTGTGTGGCCTTGGGCAAGCCACTTAGCCCCATTTGCCTTGCAAAAACCTAAAAAAAAAAATCCAGAAGAATAAGGAAAAGAATGCTAGAATTACAGACAAGAACAATTTTGTGAAAGTTATGTGTTGAGTTTATATATTACATATAATTTACATTATATATTTACATATATTGTTTTGTTTTTGCAAGGCAATGGGGTTAAGTGACTTGTCCAAGGTCACACTGCTAAGTAATTATTAAGTGTCTGAGGCTGGATTTGAACTCAAGTCTTCTGACCTCAGGGCCAGTGCTCTATCCACTGTGCCATCTAGCTGCCCCAAATTTATTATATATTTTAAAAGAAAAGCAAGCTGTATATAAAAGGTTTACAATTTCATGTACAATCCTTTTTTCTGATCTATTACATACAAGAAAATGCTAATTTTATTTGATATTTCTTAATTTCATAATTTTTTTTAAATTCTATAAAAATCAGGTACATTAGTCCTCAATCTGCAAACATACAGTCAATCGATCTCTGAAAGCCTTCCCATCTTGATAGGACATGTCTAAGCATTGGGCACAATTTTCAAGAAGTCAAAAAAAAAATTAAGTGGGGCAGCTAGATGGCGCTGTGGATAGAGCACCACCCCTGAAGTTAAGACCTGAGTTCAAATTTGATCTCAGACACTTGATACTTACTAGCTATGTGACTCTGGGCAAATTACTTAATCCCAATTGCTAAGGCTTGTCTAAGATCAAGAGGTTTTTTTTTTGGGGGGGGGGGGGGGTGTGCAAAGAAGTCAAAGCAAAATTGTCTCATTTTTCAGTCGGTTCTCATGAAAAGTGACCATAAGTTTAGGTGTGGCTCCAAGAAGAGACTCCAGAGAAAGACCGAGCTAGACTCACAAAGAAAGAACTGCCAATGCCATGATGTTCATGTTTGTTTTGTACCAAGTCCAAACACTCCACCATGCCACCGCCCCTGATAAGAAGTAAATGCTATGACTCTCCCATTTTGGAAGCTGCCTGCCAAGTGACAGACATAAAGAAACTTATTGTTGTAGAGACTGCTCCTGACCTTTTTGGTTCAGTAATAAATATATATCTGATATTTTAATGCTGACCTCTACATCTCTGCTTGTGTAATAATAGTGTATTGAAGGTTACCCTGTGTGTGGCAGTGTCTTTAGTAAATAAAGTGGTGGGCTTGGAGTTAAGCTTTGGGTTCAAATACTGCCCCAAATGGTGATTTTGAAAACCTGAAAAAGTCATTTAATTTGGTGTATAGGGCAGCAGATGGCATCTTCCTGAGTTCAGATCTGGCCTAAAACACTTATAACCCCAGGTAAGTCACTTAACCCTAAGCTGGAGAGGGAAATGGCAAACCACTCTAGTATCTTTGCCAAGAAAACCCCAAATGTGGTCAGGAAGAGTTGGACATGACTGAAAACTATCTAACAACAAACAACAAAATAAAATGGTGGTTATGGTATGTCTACCTCATGAAGTAGCCATGTGGCTCAAATAAAGTAATTCATGATGTGATTTATAAGCCTTCAGTGCTACATGCTTCAGTCAGCTCATGTGTGGCACAATCAAAAGAGCTACCCATTGCCCTGCAGATTATGTTTCCTAAAGAAAGGAGCTGTCTTGTTTCACTTTACTGGGACCTTGTGATTTCTGACATAACAACTTCTTACATAAGCATGTACATGTTAAGAAAGCCCAGACATTGTGGAAACTAGAATGGGGGCAGGTGAGTAGTTTTTCAAATTATTTGCTAAAGATGAAATTCTACTGCTAAAAAGCTTCTATGAAAAAAAAAAGACTATGGCAATAGTCCAGGTATATGTTGATGAGGGTTAATACTAGAGTAACAACTGTACAAGTGGAGAAAAGGAAATTGTGCAAAAGAGATATTGTGAAACTAGAAATAAGATTTAGCAACATATTAGATATATGTAGTTGATGAAATGAGGAGCTGAGTGTGACACTGAGGTTGTGAGTATGGGCAACTGGGAGAAAGGATGATATCCTTGAAGGAAGTAATAAGGAAGTTAAAGAAGAAAGTAGATTTTATGGGGTAGCTAGGGGGCACAGTGGATAGAGCACCAGTCCTGGAGTCAGGAGGACCTGAATTCAAATTTGACCTCAGACACTTAGTAATTACCTAACTGTGTGACCTTGAGCAGGTCACTTAACCCCACTGCCTTGCAAAAAAAAACCCCAAAACAAAACCAAAAAAAAAAGAAAGTAGGTTTTAGGAGAAGATAATAAATTGAATTTGGGATACGTTGAATATGTGATGTCAACTAGATATCTAACTTGATCTATCCCAAAAGCAGTTGGTGATGCAGGATCTATCTCAGGAGAGACAAAGGTTGTATAATTAGACTTGGAAAAAAGGGGCAGCTAGGTGGCACAGTGGATAGAACATTGGCCCTGGAGGACCTGAGTTCAAATCCAGCCCCAGACATTTAATAATTACCTAGCTGTGTGACCTTGGGTAAGTCACTTAGCCCCATTGCTTTGAAAAAAACAACTAAAAATAATTAAATCTAGAAACATTTGTATGGTGATGACAATTGAATCTATAGAAGCTAATGACATCACCAAGATAGTGTAGATGGTCCTGAAACAGGACCTGTCCTGAAACAGATGAAGATCCAGCAAAGGAGACTGGAAAATGGCCATTTAAGAAAGGGGAAAGAGAACCAGGAGGGAGCAGTGTACTGAAAACCTAGAGAAGACATGTTCAGGAGGAAGTGGTGACCAGTGGTGTCAAAGGCTCTACAGAATGTGATCAAGAAGAATGAGATTAGGAAAAGGCCATTAGATTTGGCAAAAATAGATTGCTGGCAACTTTGGAGAGGATACTTTCAATGGAAAAAAGAAGGTTGAAATTCAGACTTCAGAGGGTTTAAAAGTAAGTGAAAAGAGGCAAAGAAAAGGACTTTCTTAAGGAATTTAGCAAAGGAGGGAAAACTTGCAGGGATGGTGAGAGAAAGTGGAGACTTTTGAACATTAGGGGAGACACTGGACTTTTTGTAGGTACCATGGAAGGAACCAGCAGATAGGGAAAGATTAAAAATTAAAAAGAGAGTAGGAATGTTAGTGGGGACAATCTCCTGGATTCTCAATGGGATGGGATCCAGAATGCATGTAGTGTATTAAATTGTCTTAGGGAGGAGGGTGGAAGAGAGAAAAAAATTGTAACTTAAATCTTACTTAAAAATGAATGTTAAAAAAAAGATACTTGTAAAAGGTTATCTCTACATCAGAGATAGGAATGAAAGAGGAAGTAGTAGGGGAGATGTCTGAGTGATGTGAGATAAGGAAGAAGGAGAGTTCTCAACAAAAGGCTTCAAATTTTTTTTTCCAATGAGGTGGGAGAGAAGGCAGGTTTAAAAGTGGAGTGGAAAAGGGATTCAATGGGAAGCTGGAGGAGGTACTAAAATATTTGAAAGAGCTGCTGTAGTGAGTGGCATAAAGAATCAGTTAGGGGTGCAGCTAGGTGGTGTAGTGGATAAAGCACCGGCCCTGGAGTCAGGAGTACCTGGGTTCAAATCCGGTCTCAGACACTTAATAATTACCTAGCTGTGTGGCCTTGGGCAAGCCACTTAACCCCATTTGCCTTGCAAAAAAACTAAAAAAAAAAAGAAAGAAAAGAAAAAAAAGAATCAGTTAGGGATGTGTAAAAGAATGGCCTCACTGCAGGGAGAGTCCAGTTGAGATTATGTAATATAAAGTTGCAGTGGATCCAATCACAAATTCTCTTTTTTTTTTCTCTAGCTTTATTAAGCAGCACATGAATAAAGGTAAAGAAATCAGATAATGGGAATAATCCAGAGGATCTGTGATAGAACAGGGGATAAGTGATTAGAGCTGAGTTGGTTTACAAAGGAATTGGGAAAGCAGGAGGATGTTACCAGTGCAAGGTTGATGGCCTATAAGAAAACTGAGGGGTAAAGGGAATGGAGGTTACAATGATGACCAAAAAATAGAGTTAGAAGGTCATAGAGAAAGATGGAATGATAAGAGATTATTATCAAATAAAGGCATTTTGGTATTCATGAATATACACTTCTATGAATATAGAAGTAGAACAATTGTGGATTATAGCAAGATCAAGAATATATCGTATAAAGTAGAATGAAGTAGATCTTGGAAATGGAATAAACTGAGGAACTACGAAGTTAGACCATTTGAAGGAAAATTCAACATTTTATATATATATATATATATATATATATATATATATATATATATATATAATGTATATGTATACATGTTGAAATCCCTTAACATGAGAGTAGGAGTTGGGGAGGAAAGAAGGACTGTGATTTACAGACTGAACTCATTGAGGCAGGAAGGGGAATGTATTGAGGTATTAAGGTATTATTATCTATTGCTAATAGCTACCAGGATCACCATTGAGTGATAAATTTGTATACTATGGATCTCAAAGATGTTGTTGAGTGATGGTAACAAGAGTCTCTGGAAACGGCAAAAGGAAATCCTCTACCATGACCACTGAATGTTGGAGGTTTGTGAGGTATGAGTGACAATCTAATTTGTGCTTGAAAAGACTACCAGAGATGTAGAAGGGGGCTAGCTCTCAGTCATTTCCAGAAACTGGAAACAATGAAAATAGAAAAAGTCTAAGATAAAACAAAGTTAGTTAATTATGGAAAAGGCATTTAGAAGGGTATGGTGGAAGGGGTGGATAGATTTGGAGTGGGATCCTCTGGGGTTTGGGTTGAGAAGTAAGGGAGTTGGTTTGGGGAATTGAGGTTTGTACATAGGTAGTGAGAGCTTCATAGGAATGAGATGATTGCGGGGTGGCTAAGTGGCACAGTGAATAGAGCACCGGCCTCGGAGTCAGGAGTACCTGAGTTCAAATCCCACCTCAGACACTTAATAATTACCTAGCTGTGTGGCCTTGGGCAAGCCACTTAACGCCATTGCCTAGCAAAAACCTAAACAAACAAAAATAAAAAGAATGAGGTGATTAGACTAATTCAAAGTCCTTCCTCCATATTATGGCTAGTAATGATGTGTCCTAGGAGGCTCCCAACAAAGAAGCTGGGAATGTGAGGAAAAAGACCCTGAGGAATCTGAGTAGAGGGCAGGAGGTGTCAGTATGAGGTGGATAATCTAACTAAGGCCCTATGGCAAAGGAGGAAGGCTCCTGAATTCAGTGATTAAGCCTGATATGACTAATAATTCTAAAGAAGGACCTGGGATGAAGATAGAAGTTATTAGGTTGACAGCTCAGCCTGGGAAAGCCTTGGGGTGGGGGGAGAATCTACTGGACTGTAAGCTTCAAAGGAGTCAACAGTATAACATGAAAACCAAAAAAGAGTTAATGCTTTACTTGCTGTATTAAGAGAGGAGCAGCACTCAGGTCAAATCCCCACCCTTGGTCAGATAACATCTGAAGTATTGTGTTCAATTTGGTATACCACATTTTATGAAGGAGGCTAAGAAACTGGCATGCTTCAAGAGTAGGGTAACAAGAAGAATGAGATGATTTGAGACCATGACTTTGTAGGGTACATTTTTTTATTTCACCCCTCATAAAATGCAGATCTGGAAAAAGACTACCAGAAACCCATAAACAGATAAAAAAAATAATAAAATATTTGAAATAGCCTATTAACTCTCCTTGGAAGGGAAGTGAATTTAGAGCTGCTAGTAGGTCACACTCTGATCATCCAGGTCTTCTACTGGAACATGATTCCCCCCACCCCAAGACTCAGTGCCACTCTCATGTTTGGTTCCCCTAGAAAGCAAACACTTTGGGGCTACCAGACAGGCTACCCTTCTCATTAAGGAAACCTTCACTCACTACCTATATATCTAAATAATACATGGCAGTAATAGAAAGGCAAGGTAAGTGGTTTACTCCTCCATCTCATAGTTTTATTACTTTTCCTTACTCTATGGAGGCTATGTGGACAGTCCTCTTCTATCTCCAAAGCATGTTGTTCACAATTTTCCCTTTTCTCCTCTAAATCATATCTTACAACTCTTGAACCCAGAGTTTCTTTTAAAGTAGAACCCAAGACTGCATTGCTCAAGCTATTTCCCCTCTAAGCTAGAATGCTGGATTCAGGGATAGTGCTACCTATAAAATTTAGGTTTCCTTTCCTCTACACAGGATGTCCAGGAACATTTTCTATGAATTCCCCATATTGGGCCCTGTGGATGAGTAACTTGTTTACTACTGTAGTATGCTCTGCAAGAATTCATGAAGCTTTTCTACTATCCCTCCACTGTTTCCGTCTTTTGGGTTGAGGAATTCATTATCAGTTCATAGGATCAGCTTCCTGGTCTCTGACCTTTACTCAGAAGGGGAAACAAGGGCATCAAGCAGCTATAAACTTGAAGCCTGTGAACTCCCTTTTCTGGCCATCTGGGCAAGCACATGAAGTTTGAGTCAGCCATCATGGACTCCTGTTTAAGTGGAAGATTAAAAATTCCTTCCCTTTCCCCCTGCCCAATCCATGTACTCCAAAGGAAAAGTTTAAGAGAAAAAGCAAAAAGAGGATAAGCTGACTTTCTTTTGTAGGTCATCACAGAGGAATGACTCCTCCAACAAGAATTTTTCTTCAGCCTGGCCAACCAAATCATCTTGGTTACAATTTCAGGCACTGAATATCATTTTCAAGAAGCTACAATGTAATTTCCTTGACACATACCAGCCATTTCATATTGTTGCAGCCTTAGGCTCTGAAACTTAATCAGAAATTATCTTTGTCCTTTTAATCGAGTGTCAATGGTCATGACTATATACCCATAGGAAGAGACAAAAGCTTACCACCAGTAAGATTATCATGTTAATTGGAAAACTCTACAGATGATTCTTACCCTCCTTAAATAAATAATTGATAAAAATTGTAAAAAGCAGAGGATCAAGCACCCGTCTCTAACCATTCCAATGGAGACTATTATTGACTCTTTTAAGAAAACGTTCTAGAATTTTTCTAGGAGGTGAAGTCAAACTTATTGGTCTACAGTTTTCAGGTCCCATTTCTCTGTCTCTCTCTCTCTCTCTCTCTCTCTCTCTCTCTCTCTCTCTCTCTCTCTCTGTTTCTCTCTCTCTCTCTCTCTCTCTCTCTCTCTCTCTCTCTCTCTCTCTCTCTCTCTCTCTCTCTCTCTCTCCCCACCCTCTCTTCAAATTAGGACAGTCAGTACCTGTTCCATTCTCCATGATCCTTCACAGATCACTGACAGTGATACAGCAATCATACCTGCCAGTTCTTGCTATTCCCAGGGATGTAATTCATCATCCAGGCCAGTTGATTTGAACTCCTCAAGGGCAATTAGGTACTCTCTTGCTATTTCCCTACTTACTTTGAACACAAAAATCATTTTTTCCCTGACTTTGGCAGTCCAGAGATCATTATCTTGAGCCAAGAAAACAGAAGCAATGTCTTATCTCCATCATCAGTTATAATTCTCTTATCTACTAATCCTGCCCTTTCTTTTAAAAAATATTTATTTTATTTTGTTACATTTTGAGTTCTGTCTCCCTCCCTTCCTCCCAACCCCACATTAGAGAAGGCCAATATCTCACACACACATACACACACACATACACACACACACACACACACACACACACACACATACACACAGACATATTTATATAAGTGGAACCATACAATATGTACTTCCATATATTGGTCCTTTCTCTGAAGGTAGTTAGCATCTCCCTTCAGAGATCCTTTGCTATTTATTTGCATATTCATATCACTCAGAATAGTTTAGTCATTCATAGTCACTTTTCAAACAATATTGCTGTTACTTTATACAACATACTTTTGGTTCTACCAGTTTTACTTTTCACTATTTCTTGCAAGTCTTACTATTTTTTTCCCCCTAACATCAATCTGCTCATCATTTCTAACAGCACAATGGTATTCCATCACAACCAAATATCCTCAATAGATGACCATCCCCTCAGTTTTCAGTCCTTTGCCACAACAAAGAGAGCTACTATAAGCATTTTAAAACATATATGTTCTTTTCCTTTTTCCCTGATCTCCTTGGGAACTAGAAATAATAGTGGTATTACAGAGTTAAGGAGTATACACAAAGGGGGCAGCTAGGTGGTACAGTGGATAGAGCACCAGCCCTGGAGTCAGGAGTACCTGAGTTCAAATATGACCTCAGACACTTAATAATTACCTAGTTGTGTGGCCTTGGGCAAGCCACTTAACCCCATTACCTTGCAAATATCTAAAAAAAAAGAGTATACACATATTTCCCACATGCCCTCCAATATTTGTAATTTTCTCTAGTCCCATCCTTTTCTCACCATGTAGTTTCAACTTTTTTTGTTAACCTTTTCCAGTCATCAATCAATCTGAATCTTAAGATTATTAATAGGACAATGCCATATTTTTGGATTTATCTTCTGCAATTGGACCCTGCCTCTATCTTCAGTATACATATATTTAAAAAATCTAAGTGGGTTGGTGAGGTCCCTATGCAATCAACATGGATTTGCGTTTAGACAATTATCTTCTTCTTCTCTGGAATTGCTTCTCTTTGTGACTTTAGTACTTTGTTTTTGAGAGTTTCTCATCCCTTTTGGATCTTTCTTTGCTTTGTGTCATGTACCTGTTATTTTTTTCCCTGAATTTTTTGAACTTTCCTTTTCCCAAATGTAGAATGCATGTCATATTATTCTCAGTTTTCTTCTCTTTCCTCTATCATAAATTGTCTGGTAGATCAGATCTCTAGATGCTGGTCTATTTGGAAACACTTTTCTAACCTATCTGAATGTAACAGCTCAAAAATATATCTCCAGACTAGGATAATTCTGTTACTTATGAATTTTTTTTAGATACTTGGATCTCCCCATCTCTGTTTTTTAATGCCATCAGCCTTTCTGAAGCCTATGGGAATAATTCTTTCCTACACCTCTCAAACAGGTCTCTATTTTTTAATTCCCTGCAAAATCAGAAAGAATCATTTCTGTTTTTCTCCCATCTTCCCCGGGATGAAGTTGGTATGCTCCTCATTTGCCTCAGTATCACACACTAAGTCATGAGATTTTAATGGAAGGCCCCTTTGTTTTCACTTCTCTTTTAATCCCATCTTCCTTGGAGGCAACTAATTTGGTTATTCAAATAACAGAGATGTTTCTGGAAAGACCTTTTGGGAAGCAGTGAAAATAGACTTCTGAATGATAGACTAGAGCCCTTTGAGTCAATAATATTTAAGAGAGCCAAGCCCATCATGCTCCTGACCTCCAAGGCCTGAAATTTTAGAGACTACTGAGACAGGACTTCACCTGAATGAGATAATTTTCTTTCCCTTGATTTGATTCAGATCTTATTTCTACTTCACTGGAAGAAGAACTTATTTGCATCTGCATTTCCAGTGGAACTTTTCTACTCTCTCTTTACTGTTTTGTTTGCATAACTAGAATTACTTGCTATTCAATATTTGAGACTCTCTTTTATGTAACTAGCATTTAGTGGAGGGGTGATAAAGTGTTAGCCAAAGGCTAACCTTGGGGCAGCTAGGTGGTGTAGTGGATAAAGCACGGGCCCTGGAGTCAGGAGTACCTGGGTTCAAATCCTGTCTCATACACTTAATAATTACCTAGCCGTGTGGCCTTGGGCAAGCCACTTAACCCCATTTGCCTTGCAAAAAAAAAAAGAAAAAAAAGTCCTAAAAAAGCCTAAAGGCTACCCTTCCCCTTAAGACTCATCAAATGAAAACTTTTCTTCAGAATCTACACTAGAACTACTAGACCAAAGGGCAGATAAATATAATTTTAACCCAATCACCTTTTGTAGCCTGGAGAAGAATTACCTAATATTCACTGTCCTGGACCTTGCCTTGTCTATCCACCAGTTGCATGTATTTGGTGAAATCAAGATCCTTCTCCTACTTTTTTTTTTTAGGTTTTTGCAAGGCAGTGGGGTTAAGTGGCTTGCCCAAGGCCACACGGCTAGGTAATTATTAAGTTTCTGAGACCGGATTTGAACCCAGGTACTCTTGACTCCAGGGCCAGTGCTTTATCCACTGGCCACCTAGCCACCCTCCCTTCTCCTACTCTTTACAAAGAGTGGGTCAGATGTCACCTAAGAGACATTTGGTGAACCCGTCCCTTCTTAAAACATACATCTTATATCTTGGCTATATTTCTCCCCAGAACAAACTTCCCTCTCCTTGGACAATCTCCTCACACTTAGCACAATGCTTTGTCCATAACCAACATTTAATTAATGTTGACTGAATGAATGAATTAATAAAGTTATAGGTCCAGGGGAAGCAGTAGTTTCAGTCATTAGCACAAGCCTAGGGAAATAGTGAGTCCCAGAGTATTGATTGATTCAATAATACTTTGACCAACCTCTTTGAAGAAGAGTGGCAACTTTTGTGGGTTTTTATAAGTATAAACTAGTAGAAACAACTGAAAGTCTGATTTGTATGCTGTAGGGATCCAAAGAGCCTGATGCAAACAAAGGTAATTTATTCAAACTATTTGCTTCAGACAATCTTTGTTTCTTGATATTGAATTGTTTTATACCTTGGTCTACTTTGTATCCCTGTCCTTGCTTTTCCTGTGTCTGCACACCACAAGTGTAAAGGTATTGGATTTCCCTGTTGTGATTGGTCAAACCTGAAGGTTTACCTGTGAGACAATACTTGATTCCTATTGGCCATTTCTTAATACTGTGCACTGATTAATTGATTTGGAGTGAATAAAAGCACTCCTATTTACCCTCCAGTCATTTCAGTTCTTGATTAGTGAAAGCTTTGATAAATCTTGGTCCCTACCTTTTCTACAATTTAGGCATTCTGGAGGAGAGTGTGATTGATTATTCCCGTTTCTGTATGCACCGTTTGACCAATAAGCAATTTGATTTGATCATTTAGCAAGTAAGTTTGACAGTATATTTGCTGGCTCAACTCCATTACTCAGAGCTTATCTGTCTAATACACATGGAAATTTCAAAATCCTTCATCTGTAGCTCATTTAATCAAGTGCTCCTCTAATCAAGGAAAAGTCTCTTAACTGATGAAAGAAAAAAAACTTATTCTAGAGCCTTTGGAGTTGGGTTCAAATCCCACTTCTGCCACTTAATACCTATGCTGTTTGGTTCTTTTCCTTCGTTATCGAAAAAGACCAAAATGTCATCACTATGTTTGAGACAAATCACAATATGTCCGACTGTGGCAGATCAGACCAAAACAGGCTTGGAATGTTCTACCACAGGTCGGGCACAAATAGTCCATGTGAACACCATAGAATAGTCTATTTGGCAAGCACCCTTCTGGCATTCTAACAACATGCCCAGCCCATCATAGTTGCACTCTCTGAAGTAATGTATCTGTTATCTTCTGCTGACAGGTGATCCTAAGAATCTTCCTAAGACAATTTAAGTGGAAGTGTTTAAGTTTCCTGACATGGCACTAGTAGACCCAGGTTTCGTAGGCCTATAGCAATAAGGTTAGCACAACAGCTTTGTAGACCTTCAGTTTGGTAGTTAGTCTAATACCACTTCTCTCCCACATTTCTTTCAGAGCCTCCCAAATACTGAACTAGCTCTGGCAATACATGTGCTATTCACATTGTCAATTTGTACGTCCCTGGAAAGAATACTGCCAAGACTTGTCTACAATATTCAAAACTTCTTCATTTGCTATTACCTATGTGACCTTGAGCAAACTGCTTAATTTCCCTGGGACTCAATTTCCTCATCTGTGAAATGAGGATTACATGACTTCCAACATCCTTTTTAGTTCTAAGTCTATGCACCTATGGTTTCTCAGACTCAGTTTCATCATCTATAAAAGTGAGGATAATAGCCATAGTGCTTACCTCATGGGATTAGACAGAGCAAATGATTAATATATATATAATATATATATATATACATATATGTATAACTTTTTAAAACCTTCAGATGCTATTTAAATTTCAGTATTTATTTTTTGTTGCCATGATTATTTTTATAACACATCCATACCTGTAATAAAGTATTTGATACATACATATACATCTGTGTATAAACAGCTATATCCTTTTAGAATTGATTGTCCCATCACTCTTGGCCCAAAAAAGAGATCTGAGAAGATTCATCCTTCCCTTTTTTTTTTTGATGGATGTGGGAACTATGGATGTGCAACCCTTGATATAATGTTATACTTTTTCAATATATAATTTCATTTGCAAACCTATTTTTTCTTTTTAAAAAAATGTTGGTTACAAATTTGACTCTGAGTGAGGGAAGGAGGAAGGTTAAATAGGGAAATAGTTATATAAAAACAAAAGGCATCAACTAATTTTAAAAAAAGAATTGCCCCATTTTTGGAAGGGGCAGGAGAGAAGTAAGAAGGAAGATCAGCAAGTAGTTTAATCAAGGATAGCATCTCTCTAATCACATTATAGAAAGTATAACTTGCATTCCTAGAATGAAGGAGTTGGACCAAATAAACTACTTTCCAATTCTAAAGTATTGGAGGCTCTTCAAGATTAAGTAACTAAAGACCCTAAGATCCAGGGAGGACCTCTACTGAAACAGGCTGCTATGGATAAAGGCTTGTATAAGAGGATTTAAACTGACACATGCCTGACCTAATTAAAATCCTAGAGTTAGAAGGGATTTTAGAAGTCTAGTTCAGCCCCCTGCTTAGAACATGAATCCCTCTACAACTAGCCAAACTCAAGTTTTTTTTCTCTATATAATAAAAAGAATATATTAAATATATTCTTGCTATATAGTTAATGTGCCTAAACTCAATAAGGGAAAAAGGTTAAACATAAAATAATATGATTGCAAATAGAAGCAAGAGTAATTTTTTCAAAATGTATATGAAGGGTTTTGAAAGTTTTCATCTTGTTCTCTTTAAAAACTGTATAAAATCATTAGCTAAGGTTAAGATGAGGTTACTGCATTGTACTCTCATTTAAATTTACTGGGGGAAAAAAAGTCCATTTAAATTAAATCAGATCATCTAGTTAGTTCCTCAGTGTGCCCTCCAGACTTTATCTTTGGAAACATAAGAAAATGCAACTTGGTTCCTGAGATGGAGAATATTTTCAAAATAAGGGGTTTATTATTTTGTGATAGTAGTCTAGATGAGAATTAGTAAGAAAAACTTTTCCTCTGCCAGATTGGCAATTTCCTGTTTACGAACTGCAGTATTTAACAGGAAAAAAAAAACAGAGCAAATTTGCTTCTTGTCCTTCACCCTCTGGTCACCACCCATCACTATATGAGTGGTGACCCAAAAGTGAAACTAGAGATAGGCTAGGGTAGGGTGGGTTGGGGACAGGCTATGAAAGCTGGGATGGCATGAATTGGCCTTTCTTGGAAGAAGAATTTTCTGACCATTTGTTATACCTTAACATTGGGCAAAACTTTTCCATTTATTGCCTCAAAGTAATAAGTTTTAATTTAATTGATTGGAAAATAAAATATATTGGCAACAGAAAATCACATCTTTTTCATAATTACTGCTCTCTCTCTCTCTTTTAAAATTTAAATATTTTATTTATTTGTTTATCCAACTACATGCAATGGTAGTTTTTACCAATTTTTTTTTGCAAGTTTTCTCCCTTGCTGCCCCTGACAGAAAGTAATCTGATATAAGCTCTATTTTTATCACCATGTTAAACAAAGATCAATATTGAACATGTTGAATCACATATATTTTAATGTATGAAGGAGGAAAGTCTTACCAATCTGAAGCAATGATTTCTTCAAACCTTTTCCCTCACCTGTAAATTAAAGAGGCTGGGCTAGGTGATCCTTTCAGTTCTAACTCCTATCTTTTTGCTTTATTTTGGGGAGGCAATCTGGGTTAAGTGACTTGCCCAGGGTCACATAGCTAGGTACTATCTGAGGCCACATTTGAATTCAGCTCTTCCTGACTCCAGGACTGGTGCTCTAACCACTGTACAACTCAGTCCCAGTTTTCCGATTTTTCAAACTCTTCTCCACATGTCCTGAAGCATTTCATTGCTTCCCTGATGCCTTTATATTTCATGCCTCCACCTTTGACTTTTTCTTTTTTCCTCTCCCACAAATGACTATCATTGTCTGCTCCTTTTTCCTCATGCTATCCCAACTCCTTCAGTCTTTGTACTATTACCACTGTATTCTCTCTACTTGGCACATGAACCGAAGTTTGACTCTTCATCCTTCTACCTTTAAACTACAGTTTGGGGAACTGGTCAGGATGGATTTATTGACTTCAAGAACTCAAAGATTATATTTACTTATGTGGAAGATGTGTGTAGTAGGAATAGGTTCATTGTAGTAGGGAACATGGCACAGTAGATAGAGTACTAACTTGGAGTTAGGAAAACTATCTTCATGAGTTCAAATCCAACCTAAGCACTTAGTAACTAACCCTGGGCAAGTCATTTATCCCTGCTTGTCTCAGTTTCCTCATCTGTAAAATGAATTGGAAAGGAAATGGCAAACCACTCTGGTATCTTTGCCAAGAAAACCTCCGAATGAGATCATGCAGAGTTGGACACTGCTGAATTATAAAACAACAACAACAACAATAGGAAACACAGGTAACTTCAAAGAGGGTCCTCTTATTAAGGAATGTTGTTGAGTACATTCTGGATCAAGTACAGGTTGAACTAGATGACTTTTGAGATCCCTTATAACTTTGATGGTCTATAATCATTGGGTCCTAACCAGGCCCATTAACTTTCAGGTAAAAGGACACATGGCATTGCATTGGCAGCAATACCTTCATTTACAGTGACACTAAATCAGGGGATACACTTGTCAGAGGAATCAATGAACAGGGCCAATTAAGAAATCTGTGCCTTAAAAGATACATTGCTAGACCTGGAAATTACACAGAATGGGAGTCCAGAGTGGATCCAAGAGGTTTGTCCAAGTACAGATTTTTGAGAATACAGGATTTATGTGTGTGTCTGGCAGGGGTTAGGGGTGATGGGGGGCTGGGGTGAGGGAGAATGTGGATAACAGAGGAAATGAACAAGAAGGGTTTAGGTAGTTCCATGCAGCAAGGTCTGTCCCTAGCATTTGTTCCCCTCTTCACAAGAAAGGGGTGCAGGATGGGGGAAAAGTTGTGGAGCAGAGAGAAACAGTGGCAATGAGAAACCCAAATGTCTTTCATCCTCTTCAGACAAAGAGGTGCCTCTTTGGACAGCAGCTGCCAGTGCCACACACACCATACGGCACTAGGGGGGTGAGGGGGGAGGATGGAGGGAGAGGGGAGAAAGAGTGTCTGAAGCAGGAACTGGTTCTGACTTTCAATAATGGGGTGGTTGTCATGGCGACAAGCCATCCATCTAAAGGGGATTGCTGAAAGGACCCATTGTTCTGGGGTTAGGCTGCCCTGGCTGTGCCTGTCTCTAAGAGATACCTTTAAACACCTCCATTCTTTAAGGGAAGGGCTAGGGGACCTTCCTCTGAGAGAATGCCATTAGGCATTTCACACGAGGCCAACATGCCAAAGACACATCCAGAGACTTGCTCTCAGAAATGCAAACTCTCACGCATGCATGCCCTAAACCCTGTTCGAGGACACATATATTCACAAATGTACATACACACACATTACACACAGGCATATGTGGTCACACATATAGGTAAACAGACATAGGACTGAACAAGCCTCTCAAATCTGGGGGGAAAACCTAGGTGGGGATGATATGGGAGGAATGCTTTGGGAAAAGGGTGAGGGAATTGAACTCCCCCCCCACACACACAGCTAGAAGCATAGATTTAGAGTTAAAAAGGATTTGAGAGGTCATCTGGTCTAGCCCCTTCATCTGTAACTGAGGCCTCAATTACCTCAATTGTAAAATGAAGGGGCTAGACCAGATGACCTATCAAGTCCTTTGACTACCAAACCAGCAAACTTTTAGCTCCTTGCTTCCTATAACTTTTGTCATGGTTGAAGCAGAAGTCTCCATAGTATTGAAAATAAAGTAAATCAGCACATGTACCATCCTACTTAATGTCCTGAAGAAGAGGATGATGTTTGTACAGTGGTTGGAGCTCCTCTGAGTAAAAGTGCTCTCTGAGTATTATAGGACTTTTAAGTATGTGAACATGTACAAACCTGCACTCACATGTCCACAAGTGCTGGAAGATTTTCACAGCCTTGCTCAAGGCTCACAGGCATAAATACACCTCCTTCATCACCTTTCTCCTGGAAGAGAGACTGCACAGGAGCCAGATGTCACTCTGAGAACCATGCTATATAATCCATCTGTTTATTTATTATATCAAATAAATCACTGGATCCCCAAATAAAACAAACATTATATTAGATTGGGAGGAATCATCCCTATTATGAAACAACACATAATTAAGGAAATGAGAGGTGATGAGTATCAAGGCTGGTGATGATTTTTCTGCGATGAAGGTCTTGAGTGATAGAATAGTGAATAGTTGGAGTATTAGTCTGGGAGTTCAGAGGACCGGGGCTCAAATTATACTTTTGACAATTATTAACTGTCTTAAGTCACTAACCCCCCTTGAAGACTCAGCTTTCTCTTCTATAAAATATGGATAATAATATCTGTAGTATCTACTCTAATTTGAGGGCTGAATGAGATCATTTATGTCAAGCACCTTGAAAACCTCAAAGTGAATACTAAATATCACTTATTATTAGGCATGATTTTTTGTTTGTTTTATATTTTTTTGGGTGAGGCAATGGAGTTAAATGACTTGCTGAAAGTCACACAGTTAGCATCAGGTGTCTGAGACAGGATTTGAACTCAAGTTCCCCTGACTCCTGGGTCAGTGATTTATACACTGTGCCACCTAGTAGCCCCACCATGATTTAAAATTTTTTTTATTTATGGCAATGGGGTTAAGTGACTTGCCCAAGGTCACACAGCTAGGAAATTATTAAGTGTCTAAAGTTGGATTTGAACTTGGGTCCTCCTGACTCCAGGGCCAGTACTCTACCCACTGCACCACCTGGCTGCCCCCCCACCATGATTTTTTAAAATAAAATCTCCCTTATCCTCCTCTCCTCAAAAACTCCCTAGACAAATACAAATATATTGTGTCATGCACAGTGATTCCTGAAACTGAATCAACTTTTCTCTAGCACTGAGCACCGGGTTGCTCACAAAGCAATTTCAATGCTAGAATATAGTGTGTATTTGAACTCAAATATGTGCTTTGCCCAAATAAATGCTTTATTCAAAATTGTTGTCTGTGCTATTTTAGAATCTACAAAACTACATAAGGCCTCACAGTATGAATAATCTATATGTCATTATATATCATCTTAATGCAGATAGTTCCCAAATCTACATATACAGCCTTAATTTCTCTCCAACTCCCAGGCTTGTATTGCCAACTGTTGTTGGACATCTATAAGTCGTTCCTTTTGGCTATCCCTCATATGCTTATCAAGCACATATGAAGACTTTCAGAAAGGAGTTAGCTGATAGAAACTGAAAGAAAAAGAGAGGGGAAGATAATAAGGTGGCAGTCTAACGGAGGAGACAGAAGGGGATAGGATCAGTCACATACATAGTGAGGTTGCCTTGGCAATCAAGTTCACCTCTTAATCAGAGTCTGGATTTAAGGAGGAAATTATGTATTTTTGTGGGGAGGTGGGGGGGGAGGTATGGTATCAAAAGATTGTGAGGTTATAAGGTGAGAAAAAGAGGAAGTCTGGTCTTTTTTTTTACCGTGTAAGGAGTTAGGAGGTCCAGTCTAACCCAAATAATACTAAAAGGCCTCTAAAACCTAAGTCTCTAAAGCCAGATTTGAACTCAGGAAGATTAGTCTTCCTGATTCCAGACCCAGCACTCTATCCATTGC